>NW_017842054.1:3223231-3244627 GCF_001891065.2 Hippocampus comes | reverse complement strand
CGCTCTCTCCTCCCCCACAAAACACACACACACACACACACACACACACACACACACACACACACACACACACACACACTTGTGCAGGGTCACTCCCCAACGACCTACTGCAGGCTTGAGAGGCCGAAATCACGGACAACCGTCCAAGACACGAATACGTCAGAGACTGAACAAAACAAGCCATCTCGGGAAATTTTTAAATTCTTCCACCACGGTCGACGTTCCCGTGACACCCGATCGACCATTTCGATACCCAGTTCGCGGCAAGACAGTTGAGGGGCGACTCGATAAGGAAAAGCGTTCTTTTAGCGTGACCCTTGCAGAAGATGTTTCGCATCCAGACGGTGACCTTGTCAACGCCCGTAATGATCGCGAGGAATGAGCAGCGACGAGAATAACGGCCCTTCTGCGGGGGAAGTGTCAACTTGGAAGGGCATGTGTCGGTACTCTGCGGGGAGGTGAGGCAAGGTAGGATATGAAAGTCTTCATGCGGCAGCAGCCATCCACTCGGGTAAGCAGCGGTCGCTCGGATGAAAGGACGAGCGGCGCACGGGGGACTTAACATGTGCTTCCTCGATGATTGCGCTGCGTATCTGGCCGCCGTCCCGCAGCGACTCGAGTGTACCGAAGTTGAGTGATGCCGTTTCTGAACGCTTTCTAAAGGCTTTTTTTTTTTTTTTTTTAAACTACAATTTTCCTTCCTACCAGACAAGTAAAACTCCACCACTTCAACATCTTGATCACCGTCCATTTCCCATACAACTTATCCACTTCAGGGTTACAAAATACTGGAGCCTATCCCAGGTGACTTTTGGGCGAGATGAAAGATATACCCTGGACTGACGGCCAGTAAATCACGGGTCACATACTACATATGCAAACAAGGGTTTTGAAATTTCAGCCATCACAGCGGGCGGCCATTTTGTCACTTTCTGTCAACCGAAAATGACGTCACAGTTGCTCAGGTCACAACCATTCACAGCTCGCCCGTTTTCTGAAACTGAGAAGCCTCTCTTCCGATTGACATGAACGAATGAATTGGTCCGAACTGTACCTCCATCCTGGTCGTGAGCCGTAGTAGGTGATTGCCTGACAATTTCCTCAGCTCACTCCACACACCTTGCTGATTCCCTTCCCAGCGGGTTTTCTCTTCCCAACCTAATTTTGTCTTTCAGTTTCCTCTGCTTGTGCCCGCGGGCTCATCACTCCCTTCTGAGACGATATGGCTTCTCTTTGTGATCTTGGGGTTTCTTTTTGGAGGGGTGGCAGAACAACGGTTACATTCATTTATCCATTTTGCAGGCACAAAGAGTTTTTTTTTCCCCTCAATAGAAAGCGGCATAGTTCATTACACCGCAAAGTTCTGCTGGCACTCCTGCAGAGCCCCCCCCTCCCCTCGCAGCACTTGGACGAGGTGCGACCATCACGCACCTTGTGTTTATGAAACATACTGACATAATGTGCGTTTGCTTCCGCAACTTTAAACCAAACGGTCCCCAGGTGTCTTAACATGTTTGGTCAAAGTACCCCAAATATCAAGAACTACTGCACTGTTTCATTCTCTTCTTGTTCCTCTGTTTTATCTCATTCAAATGAGCCATTGGTCACCCCGCCTACTCTACTGCGGGTTGTGTGGATGCAAATTCGGCTTAACAACGGAGCGGTGCTATGGAGAGTCTACTTGGCCTGATTTGGGGGGGTGGGGGGGAGTGCCAATGAATCTCCCCCAGTTTACCATACAGATGAAATGTTGGATTATATATCACTCAGAGGCGGCACTTCATCACGAACTGATCAAATTGCGCTCAATTGATGTGCCGATTGGTGCATGTGGTGCATGACGGGGACACACCAGATCTAAAACGGTGGCTAAAATCTCAACGCGTTTTCTGACATGGGCAGCTCCCCAGAAATGCAATTTCACACTGATGGATGGACAGGCACTCCGAAGACCTAACAATTTATATTCAAGCCATTCAAAAGTTCATTTTGCATCGTGCGTCCTCTTTCAGGCCGAGGATTGGCGAGACTCACTCTGTGGACTTCATACCCACCGATAACAAGATGGCTACGGCATTTAAAGCCTTTGGGAGGCAAGAAAAATAGCTCCTCTACAGTCAGCTCTACTTAAAACACTTCCTTTCCTTTTTTCCATGCGCTTTCTTCCGAGTAGGCCATCGGGTGCTGTTTGCCATCATTAAGTTAAGTAAAGTTTAACTCAAGGGGACTTTGTTGTTAGATGTGGGCCGGCTGGAGGTGCTTTGACTGCCGTTTATCGACGTTGTGCTTCCAACTATTGATGCCGACCGGGGAGCGATGGCCTTCTGCGGGCTGTCTCCCCTGGGTGCACTCGGATGGCTTCTTGGCTGCGGCAAACTGTAAGTGAAGCTTTAATAAACCAAGCCTGTCTGGTCTGACCAGATTAACATGGCTGCTCCTTTTCTCCCGGAGTTTATTCCTTCGCTTGGTCACGAACAGCATTTACTGTATGCGCACTTTTTGTCACTTGTCACATATCCTCAGCTTGAATGGGCAGTTACTAAAGGAATCAACAATACAACTGTGCGCGCGATAGTCGCCATAACAACCACGTCGGCAGCAATACGAAGCAAAACAACAAAACCGGAGTCTCATTCACCACAACAAACATGACCACCACAATAGCAATAGCCATAATCACCACCCGAATAACAACAATCACAACCATCACCTACAACACTTGCACCATCAACTATAACCGTCCTCACAATTATGACCACATCAACAAATACAACCAATCAACAACCAATATAACCCTCAACACAACTACGTCCACGACAATCACGGTAACCACCCCCAAGAGCAAGCACACCACCGAAAACAACCACCATCACCGGCAAAACAATCACAACCGACAGCATCCACCAGACCAACAAAAATAAGAACCACAATCATTAACAATCACCAACCAACAACAACAACACTCGCACAACCACGAAAAAAAGATCACCACAACACCAACAATCGCAAACCACGGACAATAACCATGACTAGATTACTATTTCATTCAATGCCGCCGGTGCACTGTCTGAACAAAAACTCGTATTTTTGTACTCCTTGGCCCCTGCCACGCTTCTCCGCAAAGCAACATTACAATTGCCAAAGTAGCATTTGCGTAATCCTACTCCGCAAACAATCAAACAGTGACAACCATTCTTTGCCCGAGTCAACAATGTGTGCATACTGCTGAGCCAAAGTGAAAGGAAGTGGCTTGATGCATGCCAAAGTGTCAGAGTGTGTGTGTGTGTGTGTTTGTGCGCATGAGTGTGACGGTGTGTTGTGTAACGGGATATGTCAGCTTGTGTGTGTCAATAAGAGTTGTGCGCCGTAAGAAGCCTTGCAGCCCCCCTGTTGTCACTTTCACCTCCTCGCCGCCCCTCTCGAGTCCGCTTCAGCGCAACTTTTTGTTTTTCTCGCATCAGCAAGGCCCTAAATCATTTCCGTTTGGATCTGTTCAGATTAAACCATTTGACGGCCGCTCGCATGGGCGCATGCGGTGCGGGAACGTGGGCACTGACTCCTACGGTTGCCGTAGTAGAAACAGACTGCGCATGACACTGGGAGGGATGAGCTGTAATTTTGACAAATTGTGGTGATTTCACAGCCTTTTTGGTCTCCGTGCTTTTGTATTCATATTACAGCCAACACTTCTGGTGCAGCATCTGCTTCGTGTGTTGGGAAGGTGTCCGGAATACGAAATTGGCAACTTCTGGAGACTCGCGGAAACTTTTCTTATTTTCCAAGGCTTGAAAAATTTTAAGAAATAGCACCTAATCGTTTGTAAAATTGAAGCGTCGGAAGTGCTTTTTGGGATGCTCAGTGTCATTCGTTTCCATTGTTGCTTTTATAATGTAGTACTGTTTGTGACTAATAGAAATGGTTTCGAGTTAAGAGGTGTGAAGGCCCTCTTGGAATCGTTTATTATTTAACGATCAAAGAATCCCTTTTTTTTTTTGTTGTTCTCAACACGCCTGTTAACTTCACCACCTTTTTGAAGCACATGTAACTTGGTGATGCTATGTGTTATAGGGATCCTGAACAAGACCTGCCAAAAATCGCACAATAATGTCCCCTGGAGGGTAAAAAAAAAAAAAAAAAAACAACCAAAAAAAATTGTGTCTATATGCAAGAAAAAGTCGGCCATTGAAGTTCAGCCCACTGCTTCCCTGTCATGTGCCACTGATATCCAAGCAGATGTGACACAAGAGCAGAAGAAGAAAGTCAGTCTTTCGTCCAGACAATATTCAAAACTTGTAAGATTGCTGTCACATGTAGGACACAGCCAGTACTTGCCAGAAATCTCTGCAGCTCCTCCAATGTTGCTGTCGGCCCTTTTGGCAGCCACTGCCCCTGTTTTTAATGATCTTGTCAGCAGTTTTGGACCGAAGTCCAGTTCTTGCTAATATCAGGTTACGCACCGCATACATTATTAAGAGGTAGCACATGGACCAAGAAAGTAGGCGCGCAAAATTGTGGAGCAGATCTGGTCAAAGCGCAGATTTTGTCAGGCTGTCTATTTCAGTCAGCTGGCATCGGGAACAAGTGGGATAGTGACCCGCTAGCGCCGACAGATGGAGAGTTTCACGTCACACTCGCTGTCATTTGTATTACTCACCACATGGAAGTCCGCAGCGGAACAGTGATGAAAATGTCTTGGTTATATTAGTAATTGCTGGTTCGTTTGTGGGCTCATCTAACCAGTTTTGTTCTTTTATTAGGTTTGATTTTGGATTCGTGCCCAATTTCGTTGTGCAAATGACAAGTAATAGCTTCATATTTTTTTTGTCAAATGACAGATGGAAAAGTATCAGCTTTCATTCAAAACATTCTGAATTTCGACATCACAAATCCAGTTATTTATCTTGTGTTCAGAGATGATGTTTATGGGCGCTGTATTTTTTTTTTTTTTCCTCACGTTGTGAGCTGCTGCTTCAGGAGCGAGAAGCCACTCGCTTTGTTGCAACATACGACTTCTGCCTTTGTCATACTAGCGAAAGCCATACACAAGAATCTATTTCCGTTTTATTCCAAATTGGTGATGAGTTTGTGGACCATGTTACGCTATTTGCTTTTTTTTTTTTTTTTTTTTGCATGCTTGTTAGTAGCTTTCGTGTTGCCTTTGTTAGCCACGCTAATTAGATGTGCGGTTTTCCACAGAAGTCAAATGGAAGGGTTAATCTGACGGAATTTTGCTCAATGCCCTGGCGGCGGTCTGTCGATCTATTTTGTGGGTCTTTTTGTGTTTTTTGTGTGTGTTTATAGCGTTAATTCTGCAGGTGTCAACAATTCCATGAAGTTGATGACATGATTTTTGCCCACCTGAATTGTACCACCTCGGTTTTGTTGCTGGCCTTTTAATGGAATCTTTGAGGATCTTTCCCTTGCTCTCTCCCTCGTTTCTCCTGCAGCCTTCTGCTTGGCATTCAAGCCTCGGGGCGCCGCTACACCTACTGTCAGAGTGGGTGGGGAGCCCAGATCAATGTTTCTAATGCAGTGCTTTAGCATACAAAGAGAGAGCTTGATACAGCCCATAGGGAAATCATGTAATGGACGATTTATACCGAAGGCCGCCGCAGCTCGCATTACGGTCTTTCTTTGCCGATTTATTTATTTTGCCGCAACCCGTCGTCTTCTTCTCCGGCATTGTGAACACGGCCCAGTGTGTAATGTGAATGTCTCCATTATGCCGTGTCATTGAGCAATGCTCGCCGAGGAGTACGGGGGTGGCCCCCGGAACACCTTCCAGTCGATACCTGTCGTATGTTTATTTCCCGTCCCGGCAACTCCTCTTGATTCAGCCCAGATGACATTTATTTCGCCGCTGACCTTTTGCCGCTCGCCGGCCGGGAGATCACATCATTGCGCCTCAAATGCGCGCCACCTTCACGCTGATAAATGACTTTGACAAAAAGATGCTGTTCTCCTCCTCGAGGACGCGCCGCTGCTTGTTACATAAGGGCAAGTCAAACAAAATGAATGACTCGAATCCACCCTTTGGGGAGATTGAAACTCGGTGAGGAGTATGGCAGGTGAAAGTAATCCTAAATGAAGTGGTTCTTTCCCCCCACCCGTCTTATTGTGATTGCAATGAATGCAGAGGGCCTCAACAGGTGGACCCCGGTCCGTATTTGAACCGAGATGTTCTTCTACACGTAAAATAAACAAATCAACTTGTTCATAAGAAGAGCTTCCTATTTCTGATCATGGGACTGTGAGCAAGGCGTTTTGTATTTTACCAGATCAGCACACCAAATGGCTGGAACCAAAAAAACTTGTTGATGAAGCACTGCCTCAAAGAGTGAGAATACAATCTGGAATTTTGCTGCCCTTTTTTTTTTTTCACATTCTGGGTTGCCGCTTCCGTAGGCAGTATCCACTCGCCTCGTCACAACACCCCTTGCTCCACCCGCGGTCGTCATGCAAAGCTTGATGTTTGCCCCTGAACCGTGAGGCGGCTGTGCTAACCAGTTGGCCACCACAATAATAATAGTAGTCATCGTAATAACACCAATAATAAACTTATTTTTATATCACCTTTCCAAGGTGCTATACAATAAAAATTGGCATATTGAACGAAATAAAACTTGAGCACATTACACAAGCTTAGTGTAATAAAAGACAAAATGAATTGGTGTCAAAATAATAATAGTAAATAAAAATCAAGGAGAACATGTACACTGTACACAAGAATACAAATCCAGAATGTCTCGACCGTGGGAAAGATGTGCTCAGTAGAAAAAAAAAAAAGGAATTTGTCATTTGCTGGGCCCATCCTTATAATTGGTCGGCTGATTTTAATTGGCCGATATGAGCCCTTTTTATGGACAATTATTCGGTTATCAGAATTTTCCTTTGCCAAATCTCAGAATCGGTCGGGCCCTTGTCATTTCTGACGACAGACAGATGCTGACACAAGTGACAAACTATTTGTAAATCCTGCATTGCATGCCATATGTTATGATCTTCTGGAACCCTCTTTGAGGACACTTTCCCAGATTGGGTCGATTTAAATGTCACTTGAATCCCGCCGCTTTGGACGTGTTGGACGCTGCTATTTGACTCCTTTTGTCTTGGCGCAACCGTACAAACCTCCAAGATGCCATTCGCACAAAGACTTGCATGGACGCATGCCTACTTCCTATAGATTTCCTGCTGGCGCGTGGCTCCTTCCATTGATCACGTCCGGCAGTTACTTGGAAACCGAGGCATGAGCCGGCCGGGAAGCTGACGGGCAGATAGCATTTAACGCGTGCGTGGCCGCGCGCATGCCGCTTCATCACTTGACATCGACCGTCAGCATTGAATGGCTCTTGTTTGTTCCCCAAAGTAAAGGAAAACCCCCCACTCCACCCCCGCCTTCTCTCCTCGGGGCGACTTTGACATAAAATATGTACGAATACAAAGTAAATGAAGTACCTTTCAGATTAAGCCGGATGCTGTTGAAAGGTTTTCATACGGGGATTATTCGATCGACGTACGCTTCCTTTCAGCTAGCCAGAGGCTTATTAATCAGAAAGCCCCAGTGTCGTGGCCCACCCTTGTTCATAACAACTTATCATTTCCTCCACACGCTATCATGCCGCTCGGCTCTGTGTTTAGGGCCCATACAGAGTGAATGTGAGTAGATATCAAACATACGCCCACCGGTTCATTAACCGTGCGGATGCATGAGCCGCATACCAGCCGATAATGCGGAATGTCTGGCAGTTATGCAGGTACGCGCGAGGGTGAGCGTGGGGGCAATGGCGCCCATTTTTTATCCATCACTAGCGCCGGGATCATCTGTGTTTATTTGTTTATCGCTCTTTGTCACACAAAAATATAGGGTTGCAGGTCACATAAACATACTTTGTGTTCCTCGATGGGCGTGTTTTGTGTAAAGTCATGTTTTGACGGACTGTCTAAGAAGCTAACAATCGAACTCACCTTTATGTCGAGTGTAGTTGTAATTAGCTGTACTTGTTTCTCTTCAACAAGCCTGTCCCATCTGGCGGTAATGAGAGACAATGGCACTGAAAGTGGGTTCATTATGGCTCGGTAATTTTTGTTTTGGTTGCCGTCGTTACAGAATATGCCGCTTCACAAAACTAGGATGTGGGAACTGGATGCAAGGTATTCCGTGCTCTTTAATTACAGTTTTCCTAAGCATTCAAAACCAGATCGTGCTAACCACCCACCACCATGTTACCCATTGTGAAGCATTAACTACAGTTTATTAAAAAAAAAAAAAAAAAAAAAGTTCAGACTTATTTCAATACTTTCTAGGCATCCATCCATCCTATTTCCAACCCCGCTTATCCTGAAGAGGGCTG
The DNA here is from genome assembly GCF_001891065.2 of Hippocampus comes. Lineage (NCBI taxonomy): Eukaryota > Metazoa > Chordata > Actinopteri > Syngnathiformes > Syngnathidae > Hippocampus > Hippocampus comes. Next base: position 3,236,276 of record NW_017842054.1, on the reverse strand, counting down.
CAGGAAGTTGCTGGAGCCTTTCCCAGCTGACTTTGTGCAAAAGGCAGACTCCACCCTGAACTGGTCGCCAGTCAGTCGCCGGGCACATATCGAGACAAACAACCATTCACACCCACATTCACACGTCACTGAGTGGGAACCAATCCCACACTGCCTGCACACAAGTCAGGCGAGTGTACCACGACACCATCAACGACTTTACTTTCTAAGCATTTTTTTTTTTAAAATAATATAAACATATTCCAATACGTTTAATATACAGAGAGAGAGACCAAGAAGCGCAATCAATGACCGCACGCTAGTGTAGATTTACTCAGGAAGTCGTTTAGTAGTTACTGTAGTCGGCGCAAATCGGAACGCTGGAATTGGAAACGCTTAAATGTCAGTAGATAATGAGCTTTGAGTTTCTCTCAGCATGATTTTTTTTTCTTCTTTTCTTCACACGAAGCTGAGAAGCACTTGAAAGAAAGTCAAGGAGAAGGACAGTGAATGATTCATGACAGCGCACTGCCGCCAAATGAACAAGCTGCGAATAGAACCTCTCCTTGCTGCCATCAACACATTTCAAAAACCAAAGACAGAAAGAGAATCATTTTCCGTTAACAAGACAAAACTGGGACATGATCTCCATCTTTAATTAAACCACCATTGAGTGTGAGGCGTTTTGTAAAGGTTGAAAATTCATTCCGTTTGTGTGCAAAAAAAAAAAATCGAATTTGTTTAAATCTGCACATACATTATGCACCCTGGCCACGACAATCAATCAAACAGCCTTTTACCAGCTGAAAAAACAAGTCCAGATTGAGACCTTGCATGCTCCAGGCAGACCAGGAGAAGCTTATTTGTGCTTTTATCTCCAGTAGACATGATAATTGTCATGATCCTCTGACTGGACTCCTTCAAAAGAGCATCAAACAGCAGCAGCTCATTCAGGACACTGCAGCTCCGGTTCTGAACAGAAAATATTACTGCAGTCCGAAAGACTTGACACTGGCTTCTAGTCAGCTGTGGAATAGACTTGAAAGTTCTGCTACTAGTCTATAAATCATTGAACGCTTTAGGTCCTGAACACATTATTGAACTACTAATAGAATGTAGGGCCCAGCCGGGCTCTCGGATCTGCCTCTGATCAATTTGTGGAGCCCAGAGTTCAAAGCATACTTGGTGAAGCAGCATTTGCCTGTTATGCTGCACTCAAATGTAATACTCTGCCAACAGAAGTGAAATCAGCTCCAAGTGTAAAAATGCTTTCAAAAAATCTTTGAACAAGATACCTTTTATTTCTTTCTTTTGCTTTTAAATGTTTTTAACTAACTAGCAAATACTTTTTGCTGTCTTTGCTTGTGTGAAGCACATTGAGTTACCTTGTGTATGAAACGCACTATACAACTGAAGCTGCCGTGCCTTGTCTATATTAGGACCACTCTTACAATCTATTGAGATCATCCATTTTCCAGAGGTGGCCGAAGAACTTTGAATAGTGAGGCAGATGTACTCACCACTTGAATATAAAAAGTGCTTGCTTTTTATTGACGCTGTCAGAGATGTATTTATTCCTCTCTTGTGGAGGGAGTGGATGGCCCTCAGGCCGAGGAAGAAACCCAATAAGATGGATTTCCTCATTTGCATTGTTGGGAATTGTCCTGGTAATTTGTTTAATTTAATGGTCGCACCTGAATAAAACAAAATTTTGGCATGCGCAGAAGATTGGCATCTGTGCAGTAGTGCAATTTGGAGAGGAGTAGAAATGGGATTGTTTGTCCTTGGCGGCCAATTCAACTCGTCATCAGACAATTTTTAGAAGGCACTTCTCGACATTTTTAATCATTTATCATTGGCGTGGAATTGTTGTTGTTTTTTTATGCCTCTGACCAATTTCTACAAACGTATCCTGATGAAAATGGCTCTACATGATGACTCGATTATGAAAATAACTATTGATTATTTGATGATTGATTAGTTGTCAATTAATCGATTAATTTTGATACCTCTATGTATAGCCTCAATGAATGGAGCTTGGCACACCACACCCACTAAGGAAGTGGGTCTGGAAAGACCGCCCTTGAGCGCGGTTGGGCCCCAGTTCAAAACGAGGCGTCCAATCAAAATTGTTTGTTCTTTGTGAGAAATGTCACTCTTCGGTGGCGGAAATCCATCCTCATTCAAAATGGCACATGGGCGAGAGCGTTAATACTTTAACCTAATTTTGCATTAAATCCGTTTTTAAATAACTACAAACTCACAGAGTCGTAAAAACCCCAGCGGCTGATGTTTGTTTTTTTTGTTTTTTTTTTTGAGGTCACGCCCTCTCTTCTCTGATTGGTTCATTTCCCCTCGGAAATGCGCTTTTTTTTTTTTTTCTGTGGATATTTTTAGCAAGCAGTTCCAAACATTGTTTTGGGTGGCTTTCCAGTAGGGATTGATGGCGTTGTATTTCTTTTGTGCCATTTGGTAACCAAACTACTAGAAACAGCTTTTAGTATGACACAACTGCAAAATTGAACACCTGAACTGAATTGCTCCCAACAAAAAAACACTTGTAGGCCAGAAACATCAAAACAACAAGAAGTAAAGCGGTAAGTGCACGTACCTTCATTGCCGCCGGCCAACTGAGCGCCCTCCCCGCGTCTCCCCGGTTCTGATAAAAGAGTTCTCCGTGGAGGGTAACGCGGCATCAAGACCCAGCTGGGCTGCCGGTGAGAGAGGCCAACGAGGGAGGCTTTTAATCACATCACCTCACTTTTGATTCCAACATTGCCAAAGATATAAGAACGCGTTGCCAAATTGGGATTGAAGTGGCGCGAATGCTCATTTTAGTCTGGCTGGTTTCGATGTGGATTAATTAAAAGTGTAATCCTAACAAAAAAAAACAAAATGTGAACATCAAAATGAGCACGTAAATGCATATACTACATGTATTTCGCCAGACATTGACAGCACCAGTGGAAACCAAACGAGCTGGAGAGTGTGTTTATGCGACGTGTCCACATGTTTTGTATTGAATTTGGCCTTTACAGCAAGATCAATAAAGCCAATCGGGAACAAGAAGGGCTTTTAATGACCCTGCTTGACTAATCAGCAGCAATTTGCATGGATTAACACTCTCCACCGTGGTCAATTTGACAGAATCGGGATTGAAATGTATATTATGTTTATGATGTACCGATTGGGACAGCGTTGGGATTAAAAAGAAAACAAATGCTGCTGAAGTTCCCAATTAATTGTTTGGATGTCGGATTTCAAGATTTGTGTGTATGCTGTGAGAGTCGCCTCATTTTCTCAAACAGGTTGCTTGACTTGAGTTGTCTTGCGAGCCGAAATATGAGCAAGCGTTAAGTCAGGCCCTCTCTCGAGTGAGGTAAAAAAGTTAATAAAGAAATACATAAACAGGAGAGCCACAGTCGGTGATGCAATTTCAGCCATTTAGGACAGTTAACCATACAAATGGGAAATAAAAACACTTGCAAGCGGTTGCGTCATTGTTGTCGATGCACCCTGGTTGTAAATCAGTCGGTCAGGTAATCAACTCATTCAATCACTGGTATATAGTCTTTATCCTCTGCACAAAAAAAACAAAACAAAATAAACGAATATGCCAGCAACTAGGTGAACATAAAAATAGAATACTGCCCCCTCTGGCCAAGTCAGGCATAACATTAATTAATCATGATGCATGGACTGTTCAATACTTTACCTTCTATTAGGTTGTCATGGAAGGATTTTAAAACATACATATATATCAAAGTATTATACAGCTTTATGTTTTTCTAATTTAAAAAAACACATTAGACAAAATGTTCTTGTTTTTCACCGGCGGCTGGAACGAATTAATGGTATTTCCATTCATTTCAGTGTGAAAAGATCGTTTGAGATGAACTTCATTATTTCCCACCACTGGAAAATAACCTAACATGACATATGATAACATAACACCACCAAATCAATGGACTACAAGTCAGAACAATCCCGCTGTCTAGTTAGCACGAAACATGTAGCAGGTGTCTTTCTATTTCACTGACCTATGCCTGCAATTACTGTGTGAAAATATCAGCTCCCCTCTCGCGGAATGTCATCTGGCGGCAGGCAAAGTTTAATCGAAACGGAAGCCCCCCCACCTGATCTGACACAGAGGTGATGAATCCCGGTGGCAAAGATGGAAAGGGCGGGGAAATTCATGCGCTCATCCACATTTTTTTTTTTGTTTCTCGAAATATGCGTCAACATATGCATTTTTGCAGATTGAAACCAAAGCCAAACACTCCAGGCTTGATGACAAGTGCATTCAATGATTCACCAGACTGTCATCCAGCATAAAAAAAAAAAATGTTTGTTCAATTTAAGCCTCAGAATGTCTTGACAGTAGAAAAACCAAGAAAAAAAAAAGAAGCTAATTTTGGCTAAGTGCGATCCAGAGTTGAAATTGCCTTACCCAAGTTGGCCATTTGCAGCATTTGGCCTAACTGAGTCAAAATAGCGCTTCACAACTGAGTGCGCTTTGACACTGACGGGGGAGAGTTGCCAATGGCACATGGAGCCCATTTCGAAATCCCAGCAGGGAGCGTCATGGCATGATTAGGTTTTATAAGTGTTTCCCCATTTGTTAGCTAGGCCCAAGTAAAAACATGCAAACTTTCGAGAAAGCACAACTTGACTGCTCATAAAGAAAAACATGATGCTTGAGAAACCTTTACAACCGCGCAATAAAAATTGCTAGGATGTTTTATTTCCCATTTGGGGAATCTCCAATTACACAGTGACATTGGCTGGTTTTAAAAAGGAAAAATAAAATGTATTAGAAGAAATGATGAACTAATTAAGGCATGTACAAAAATTAATTGATTAAATAAATGGCAATATGAAGACTTAGACCTAAGATAAAAAAAAAAAGAAAATCAACCAATAATTATAATACAGTTGAATCGTGGTTTTTGTGATTCATCTGCCCCAAAAAGTCTGACTCAATTTGTTTTCCATTGGAAATATTTTATATCCAAATACCGGTACTCATTTCCAGACCAATTTTTAGAAAAGTTTAGATTCGTAGATCAATGTATTAGCACTTCACCTCCTACAGGTACCAGAATAGAAGTATGGCGACCACACTTTATAATTCTCACTGTTTAAGCCTAGAGGGAGGTATGTGATCCCATCATCCACATTCTGAAACACATCTCGACAGACACTCAAAGTGACATGTGGCTCCTGTACCATGTTAGTATATTGCGACACATGCGCCGCATTTCAACAATAACGTAGCGCGGTGTCACATTTCGGTGACTACTCCAGATCAAGAAGCTTGGCTCCGGGATCAGTCCTTCACCGGCGGCGCTAGCAATCACAGCGCACTAAATCGCCCAGCCGCCTCCGCTCTCTCCAATGCACCTTTCATCCCCGGATGCTCGTCGAAATGCATCCAATCGCTCCCTCTTAATAACTCCAGAGCATCCGATGCACTCCGCGAAGGGAAAAGTGGTGACGGTGGAAATGAGAAGAACACCTCGATCCGATATGCGCCATTGCGGGAACTGATTAACCAATACCGCATGCATTAGTTACAGCTGCCGGCAGGTGATTTGGATGCCTATGATTATGAAGCAGCATGCCCCTCAAAACAAAAGAAAATGACTGCTGAAATTCTTGATCCATGGAGGATTAGAATGAGAGCATGTCACAACCGAGTGGAACGATGCGATTCAGTACGATTACGATTCGATGCAACCGTTCATTGTATACCGTAAAAACCCAATAAAAACTGACATACAGTGTGGGTGTGTGTATATGTAGGTATATACATATGTATATCTACATATATATGTATATACACATACTGTATGTGTATATGTATATGGGCCACGTACTATAAACCGCGATACAAGGGGGGAAGCCTGCATTCCATTTTGCCACGCATCCTATTGCCTTTCTTCCAAGGTCAGTCTTGTGAGTTTGCATGCAGTCTCGATGGGCGTTTTAACTATTAGCGGATTGGAGTCCTCGACAGACATCCGCACAGAGGAAAAATATCTCCGACATCACGCACCGCCGCCGCCATCTTCACTATCTCGACATCCAAACCTCACTTCCATTATCTGTTTATCCTCTCATCTCCCCCCACAAAAACCCCCTGCCTCCATCACTCCCTTATCAGTCATCCGCTCTTCTCGTCCCTTACAGCCAAGCTTGGCCACGGCTGATAACGCCCGCTGCCGTTATGAACGAGGGCGGACTAAAACGGCGGGATGGGGTTGGCGCTCAAGCTCTTGGCTCGAGAAAAAAAAACAAGTGGTCGTGCTGCGAGGGCCTCTGAAGGTCTTTATGGCTGATTTTGCTCAAGCTTGACCTCTCTCGAGAGGGGATCAGGGACAACTCACAGAATCAGTCCTTTAAAAAAGTAATACATGCTGTGCATGCATCGGACCTTTTTTTTTTATTTTTTATTTTTTTTTTTTTTAACAACAATGCAATAGCCCAATTCCAACAGTTGATTCATTGACATCTGTTACACTTTGTCAAAACCATTTTAAGATAATGCTAGAACACACTGTAACTGATGTGTCAATGGATTAAACATCAGTATCGTATTAAAAGAAAATTATTTCTTCGACAGTTGAGTATCTGCATCTCGACCCTGTTGTCCACTTATCAACTTTTTCTACTGGCCTCTTTTTGCAGGATCCACCCGAATATTTTTGACAGATCTTGCTCAGAATTCAAAATATGTTGGACAAGAACCCTATTCTTTGTCAGAGAAAGAACTTTTGTGTTCAAGGAATAGTAATGCCTCTATGAAGAAGTTTTGCGTCGTGTTTTTTTGCCCGCCATAGCCATGTTACTACAAAGTGTGTTTATTGGTATACAACTTTAGCCTGCCTCCCTACCTCCCTATCTATCAACCTACTTACAGTACCTATCCACCCAATAAAGGGCTAGCTTGTTAACAAACTAAATACTGCCGCTAAATCACCTAATTTACTGACCAGCTAGACAGCTAACTCACTTCCTCGCTCACTCGCTATTTTGCCAACTAACCAGCTGGGTATCTGACTAATTAAGTGTTTGGCCATCTAGCTTGCTAAATAACTAGATAGGTAAAATAGATATATATACTATATAGACAGTTCACAAATTTACTAGCTAAAAAACTGTATAGCCAGCTGTCAAAGTAGGTAGACTTATAGATTGCTAAGTACTGTAATTTAAAATATGACTAGCTGGCTAATTACCTTGCTAACTAATTAGGTATCTATCTAGCTGTAGCTAGTTCACTGGAGGGCTAAGTAAATACCAAACTAACTAACTAGCTAGCTAACGAAAAACCGAACTAAATAACTAGCCATCTAGCTAATTAACAAGATTCCTCCCTTGCTTGGTCTACCAAACTATAGATAGCTCAGCTTGATGATTTTAAGCATGTTAAGTCAGTAACGCTTCAGGCTAGTTGCCTGATAATCCATTGTAGTATGAACAGTCTGGCGTGTCTATTTTGCAAAGCCTGGTGTGCATTATTCACATACACTAATTTTGTCGAACGAGCTGATGAGAGGCGGACACTATAGGAGCGAGCCATAAAGGCATGAGGAATCGGAGACCGAATTCGCCTGTGCTTCAATCTTTAAATTTGCGATGCAACTGTGACAACGCAAAATGTTTTTGCATGAATACCGCTCACTGTGTTTCCTGTGAAAGCCTCAGTGCTGCTCGAGACAGATAAAAGGAAAAAAAAGAGAGCGGTTTAGATTTGGCTGTATTGTGCATTGGAATGGCAACTGTGTATTCAGCGCCGATGGCAGCTGGTTATACGTAGGTTGTTAAAAGTGATCGACTTTGAACATGCTCCGAATATAAAAGCAACCAGGGGAATAAGTCAACTTTTTGTCACCGACAGGTTCACAAAAGGTTCACGCTCAGGGGTTGCAGGAAGGAAGACATGACAGCAAACCGCTGAGATGGCACAGCCGCAGGGATTGCGCAACCATAACAATCGCGCCAAATGGCGAAATTCAAATGAAGCCTTTATCCCATTTGACTCATTTCAACAGTGTTCCCTTGCGTGTAATTGTCATCCCACGTCAGCGCCACTCTCGCACAAAAGATGATGGATCATCTTCCATTCATAAGCACTTCTAGGTGTCTTTGTGGCTCTTTTAAGTCATTCATTTTGTTATCTTCTCCTTTCCATAGTGACTGATGTGGCACTCCTTACCATACAGTGCAGCTGGACCTCTGCCAAGGCCTGACTGTTGGCATAAGTGGGAAAACAAAACCTATTTGTGTTTAGTTTTCTGAAAGCAGAGCAGGCTACTTCCTGGCTCATGGAGGATGATGTTAACACTTTGAATAGGAGGAATGAAACAAACACTCCTGTGATAAATAGATGCCATAGGCCTCACTATAAGTCTGCTGTGTGATTTCTCACAGTCTAAAAACATCTAAATAATCATCATTTCCAGTGTCACATTTACACAAGTTTCTATTCCTGCGTGGCTGACACATAATTCCTGTGTTGTGGTAGTCTGACATCGATTCTCGTATACATTATTATTCTCATAAAATGATAAAGCTTGAATGAATCCTTTTCCATGTGGTGTAAAATGAAGATTTCTCTCACCGCAAATCCGATGTTGAAAGCAAAGTGTCCTGAAACATGGCCGCCATCTGTTTGTACGTGCCCGCCCACTTTGAGCATCTCCCCCCCTGGGGGGATCGGACACCCTCGCTTTGCTTGGCACCGGTCCTCAGTGGTGGCATGCCGATGCCGAAAGGGGAATCAAATATGTATGTGTTGGAGAGCTCTTGGACTCACAAGCATTTGGTCAGGCTTTTGTAGTGAAAAGAAATGGCCATCAAGTTTTTTTTTTTTTTTAAATTTAAATGAAACCCTAACAGAACCTTCATTGATCTGAATGTGCACCAAGCTCATGTAAACATTGCGACACGGTACGTGCATTTTTACCAAAGGGTCTAAAGCGTAAAAAGGCAAACTAGCAACATTTGAAGTGTGTCTGCTATGCTACGCTTGCGTTAGACGAAACCTGCATTTTGTTAAGTTTTGTCCCTGCTACTTTTTTTTAGGTATGTGACATTGCACCATATATGCTATGCACATATTCATTAATTGGTAAGAGCAACTTAAAAATTCCTCTTGAGCTCACAAACCCTGAATGCCACCACGGAGTGTTAACCTCCCACCGAGCTCGCGACTGCACTTTGTAGCAAGTGTGAAGTGGCGCGTTGGTGGTTTCTTCTTATTTTTTTTTTTCCAAAAGTCGTGCCCGTCACACTGATTTTTCTGAAGCTATTAAGAATCGCTGTAAGTGCGTTAGCATGAGCAATGTGGATGGCGCATTATCATTAACCGCCCCAAGCAATTCTCAGGTCTCTTAAGAATGATTTCCATACTGCACTGATTATATCGGTGGGGTCAAAGGCCAGCCAATGCTGTTAACGATTTGGCATTAATGATCCATGTGGGCGAGGCAGATGAGGAATAGCAATTGGGGCTCCCCATCATGTCTTGTATCCTTTCTTGAAGTCCCTAATCACTTAAGGACAGTAGTTTGGATCAACGGCAACCAGTCATTGGCATCCCACTCACGGTGTTTACCGAGAATTATGATCCTCCACTCCAAATGATTCCCCGCTTGTCGTCTTTTCAGCGCTGACGGCAGAGTAACTTTTCGGGATAAAGGACGGCGACGTGTTTATGGCGTTGGCTGCTCTCAGTGGGCTGCTCGGCAAAGGGAGTAAATTGTCAGCACCGGGGCTCACCTCCCCCTTTGTGACTATTTCCTGCAAGAGTTGAAACAAACCTCATCATCTTCAAGAGGATTAGAAACAGTTATACTGACAGTCCATTAATTGTACTTTTAATGCGCACTGGCTGGAACTCACTGAAGCATACTACACTTGCACGAGTATGTCCGAGCAAATTAAAGAATCTCGCCGCCGTCAATTGATTTGGCTGGAGAAATGCTAACGGGTTATGTTGTAACAACGCAATCAATTGTTGCCATAGAAAACTGGGGCAATTGAATTAATGGCGCACGCAAAGTTTTACAAGCGATATATAACCTGTTTTACCAAACGGCTCCACGGATGTTTTAATAACACGACTGTGTTGTGCTATTCAAGGATCGAGAATTATCGCATACTTGAGTGCCCATCGAGCTTGTCTTGCTGCAAGTGGCCCATTTTGGGAGGCTGTCCTTTGCCTCTGACAATAGGCAGATTGTACATATATTGCTACACCAATGACAAGTCTGGCTTTCGTTACCATAGCAACCGGGGGCGGGGCCTGAGCGTTGTGACAAGAGGATTTTACCAGCAGCCGCAGAAGGCTGCATTATGCAATTCAAGGGCCCGTGTAAAACAGTGCTAAGCGTTTTCACATCGTTGGTGGAGGCAACCCTTCGGATCTAAAATCCCAAGTATCCAAAATTGCCACAAGCACCTTCAGAAAACATGCTGCAAACACGTTAAGAGTGAAAAATAATACGTCTTAAAGCAATTATTACCCCGTGAATATTAACAACTGCCTAGTTATTCAATTACTCATACCTGTCAAATGTATTTTCAAAATAAAATGCTTTTGCGCATGTCCTCTGACCGCGATCGATCAAATGATATGACTATGACCCATAAAAAGTTTGAATTCCATCAATTTTGGTCCAATTTTGCATTTGACGACTTTTGTAGAGGCCTCGCTGTATTAATAGTGCGGAATAGCAGGTGACATTTAATCAAAATTGGAAGCCTCTGTTCAAACTCCTCTTAATATTAATGCCGATAATACAGTGGAATCCCCAAGCTATGGAGGCAGTGGTCGAAAACAATGAACGCAGCCTTTAGTGCAAGTAACACTCCATATCGACTTAACAACTTGTAGCAATTCCATAGCGACATTTTCCCTCCTCAGGCTCCTTTTCTGATCTTTTGCTTGTTTTGCAAGTCAAGGGTGACCTTCTCTCTGCTTATGACTCCGCTATGTCAAGCTTTGGGCCTGCTTTTTTATTTTTCTGAGGATTAATTTCCTCCGGTATGTTTTATAAGATAAAGATAAGAAAAGCTTTAGTTGTATCACAATGGAGAAATTCATTTTTTAAAAATAATTATTTATTTATAATAAATAAAATCAATTTTTTTTTCATTTACTTTTTCCCCATCCCAAACTCATCATATATTAAAGTAATTACAAAGCCACAATTTATCCCGCACATAACACCCTCCCTCTGCTCTTAAATTGAAATATCCCCGCTCATTTTTGCATACATTAACATCGGCAGTTTCGTCGGTCACTGCAGATGAAGCCAACAAAGCATACATCCACTGCTCGCGCTCGAAAACATACTAGAAACATAGAAGTTACCAGTTTTCCACGTCTGTCTTCATGGTCCCAAACAGGCCGTCATAAAGTTACTTCAAAACTGCGTGTACGTTTTGTTGATGTCCCTCTTTTGTCTTTTTTTAATAATTGCTATTTATTGCCTACAGGCAGCAATAATTTTGAAGAATTAATTTTGCCACCGACCCTAATTGTAATTAAAATTATTATCTTTTTGTGGGAACATGTCAGACATTTGGCAGCAATAAAGAGATGAATTAAATTAGCAAAATGACGGAAGTGAATGATTGTTGTGATCTTGTGTTCCGGATATTATTCTTATTTTGTGTGCGTGTGAGAGGGAAGTCAAATCATTTACATTGTGCCTAATTAAATGTTTTTTGTTTTGATCATTTTCTCTGTGCTGCGTTCCTGTGAATACAACCGTTCTTCACAATGACGTTGAAAACATTTCAAGGAAGTCATGAAACATCTGCAACATCTAGCCAATCAGAGGCGAGGAAAAAAACAATCTGGAAAAGCCTTTAGGGGTGAAACAAAAAAACAATTTGAATTTGGAAAAGGGGTTTTGATTTCAAAGGCTCGTCTTGGAAGAATGCTTTTCCCAGTTTGTCAAATTTTAGGCATGTACGCAACTTGAATGACAAACAGACACCAGTAGATGTAGCGAGACAAAGGTCAGAGGGTCACTCGTGACTCGTCACATCGAATTTGAGCCAGAGAAAGAGATGGACAGCATCGAGTCAGTTTTATCTGCAGGGCGATAAATCACAGACATCAATTATTAACTACGGCTGAATATAAATCAGATTCGTTCACGATTAAGAGAGAAGATGTGACGCTCGCTCAGCTTGCCAACATTTCTTTCCGTAAGTCTCCACCAACCAGATTGTGTTTGACGGACACTTTTGCCGCTCGTGGCAATTTGAGGTCCGCGTTATGCGACCTGATGGAAATTACGAGGGGCTAGATTGTCGTGTGATAATAACCGAGGAGTCTTGCGGCACTGATGAGGAGACAAACATCTCAGTCTCTGGCAGCGGAACAGACGAACAGCCGGCGCCCGGCAACAGGCTGCTCGTCTGTTCGTCCCGGTCGGATTTGGCCGAAACCATAAGCGGGCCCTGCGAGTGATTGTGTGCCATTGTTTATTCGCCATCCCTCCAGAGGCGCAACTGGTGTGTTCGACTTGAGTGGTTTTCATTATCCCCCCCCCCCCCACCCACCATTGCCCGACAATCTTGATTGGCGTTTGTTTGTGTGTGATGGCTCGGCGTGACTGGCATTGGTCCGCTTTCTCCGTAGCAACCCTCCTGCGGTCCATTTGGGTCTGATGGCTGCTGATTGGGTTCAAACACTCGTCAACGACAGATGCCATTGGAAGATTGCTTTCATCCCCCGTGTGGAACACAAGGATGGAGAAAAGTGGAATTCTCACTCCAGCGGGGGGGGGGGGCAGCATTCGGAATGCTCTGTGTTGTCTTCTCGTGTTTACCTCTCGCCTCTCTTGCCTTCACCCTCGGTAGCGAAAATACGTGCGAGCGTAACCCCGTAAAGCAAATATGACACAATCATATTTGCCTGCTCGCGGCCAATTCCCTTCAAAGAAAGAGATGTGAAGAGCGATTGCTTGTGCGGCACTCCAGCACGCCATCTTCTCCCGTGCAGCATGTTAATCAAAGGCGGTCAAGCCCCGCTATTCCCCCC
>NW_017842054.1:3181904-3221888 GCF_001891065.2 Hippocampus comes | reverse complement strand
TAAATCCCCGGGTGCCCGCGGCCAGCCTCTTGCAGCTCCTGCCGTTGCCGTTTCTTCTCCTCTCTGCCGCCCAGTCCCTCTCCGAGGATTTATGTGAGCTATCCGGCAGGGAGGGGGTTGGGGGGGGGGGTGGCCAGAGCGAGAGCGAGGGGAGGGGTGGCAGACGAGGGAAGGTGGGCGACGGGATGTGAGCGATTGGAGTGACCATCAGACGAGGCGAGGATGAATAGTAAACCAGAGATAGAAAGAGAGAGGCAGTCGAACGCTGCACTAATTAAATTCCACTCCATCCCTTCCCTCCACCCCCCCCCTCTCTCTCTCTCTCTCTCTCTCTCTCTCTCTCTCTCTCTCTCTCTCTCTCGCTCTTCCGAGTCGGGTTAGCTGTAGCTGCAGTCACGAGCGATGCGGAAAGACGAGGAAGAGTAGCTGAGCGGCGGAGGTTAGGGTAGCAAATTGGCTGACAAACATAAGAGAAAGAAAGCGAGATAGTTGTGTTGGCCACACTAATTGAATTCCAATTTTGCCGCTGAGATTGCTTCGTGGCGGAACGGCGGCCAAGCGGGCGCCACCCCCCCATACCCTCTTCCACCCCGCCATCCCTCCCGCCCGCCAACGTGTTTCAGCTCCAACCGACCAACCAATCCCACTAATACAGTGTTTATGTCCAGTCCGCTGCGCGTCGCTCGATACTGACTCTCGTGCAGCGTAAGGCCGAGAGTGGGCTTGCTGGGGGCCCCACAAGCACTCGAAAGTCGCCTGGCCCTTCATGAGAAAAATCACTGCCGTAATTATCTGCGCTCTAAACAAGGCAAACTAGTTATTGGAAGTTTATGCAACCATTAAAACGAGGTCTACAAGTTCAGGAACAGTTTTCCAAATCTGGACTATTGTATCCAGTGAAGCCCAGTGTGATGCAGGGCATATGCTGCCGCACTGCCAGTTGACATTTACGGTCCAACTCACCCCTAAAACAAAAGAGGATTTAACATTGCATGTTTCAAAACCAAAATCAACCAAACCGTGTCATTTCGTTTCACGAGAGTCTTCTTTCTACCTTGGTGCTAACCTACAATGTGAACACCATCGACGGGATGTTACGGTAATTAAAAATCTTAAAGCAATTGCTGCTTTAAGACAATACACGGGGCATACAATATTACTCACAGGCATATATTAACGCTCTGTGGGAACAATGAACATGCAAATGCACGGTGCTACTTCATTACACTGCAGGGGCCTCCTCATCTTCTGGCTCTTAATTACTCGACAGTCTCTTTCAGTCGACCTCAGAGCCGCACCGCGTGTTGCGGCACGACGTGGTACTGCACCGAAGGCGCGCAATTCTAAATTCGGATTTGCCCGTATACTGTAGAAACCCAGGAAAAAGGATTCCTTCAAACTGCTTCACTCTATATGTAGTCGTGTCAACCATATTTATCTCGGCCATTGCAACCTTGTCGACTTGTGTCCTCGAGCAAGATACTGAACCTCACCCCAGTTGCTCCTGATGCTGCGTCATCAGTAGGGAAATGAAAAAAACGGTGCCAAGTGCTTTGAGTACCAAAAGTGGAAAAGCGCTATGTCAGTGAAAGCCCATTTTAGCCCTTTTTTTTTTTTTTTTAGGACACACTCCAAACTCGCTTCGTATTTTCCGAAACTTCCTTCCGAAACAGTTTTACCAACTGACACGAAATGTGGTTGACAACGCTTATCATCACAGGACACATGAAAAAGTCCCAGGGGCCCACACCCGAAATTCAACCAGAAGTCGGACTTGTTGGTTTTTGAAGCATCCGTTTTGGCGAACTTCCTAAAACCCGATTAAAAGCCTAATTACAGTTAAAATTTGGAGGGAAATCACTTTTAAGATAAAAATGGAGACAGTAGCTCAGTCTGTCGTCTTACTTTGTAGATCAGGATCGTTATCGGGTCCTGGAGAGCTTGTTGATGAGCTGATCATTTGAGTCAGGTGTGCTGGGGGGGAGGCATCTAAAACATGCAGCCACTGAGGACCGGATTTTGACATGTGCTCCCAGATTATTATGCAACGGTTGTAAACTGGAAACCTGGTGCGTTGATTGATAGTATCATTAACCGAGGACCCCCAACCCCCCCACCTCTAGTAGCTGTGGGTCCCTACACTGGAGAAAGATCCAGACAGCGTCTTGTCTATTAAATTGTACAGAAAGCAACAGCTGCAATGTGAGATGTTGATCAAGTGCCGTACTGGGGTGTGCTGTGTTTTCTCAAAGTTAGACATCCAATATGTGGAAAAGCCAGACGAAACTAATATACTTGTCGATACAGTGCGGCATGAATTTGATTACCACGGGAAACAATTAGCACTGATGCTGTCAAACTTGGGCATTTTATTCTTCTCCCGAATAACGCCGCATATTGTCACAAATGAGAGGACCTGCTCATCTGGTAATCAAATCAAGATGAAATTACAAATTGTTATAGAAGTCTCCCAAATTGTAACCTTGGAAAGTAAAACCTCGATTCCCGCCAAGTAAATTATTTTAACTTTAACTCCTCGGTGTTCCTGTGTAGCGTTTGCATGTTCTCCCCGGGCCTGCGTGGGTTTTCTCCGGGTACTCCGGTTTCTTCCCACATTCCAAAAACATACACGGCAGGCTAACGGAAGACGCTAAATTGTCCCTGGGTGTGAGTGTGAGCTCGGGTGTTTTGTCGTCTCAGTGTGCCCTGTGATTGGATGGCGACCAGTTCAGGGTGTCCCCCGCTTGCTGCCTGAAGACAGCTGGGATAGGCTCAAGCCCCTCCCCCCCTAGAGGAGGATAAAGTGGACCAGTAAATGGATGGATAGATGGATGAAAGATCCCGTGGAGGAACGTTTTTTCATGAGCTGTGACTCATATTAGTCACCTTACACACACCCTCATAGCTGGAAATGTTTTTTTTTTTTTTTTATCTAGTCTGAGTCAAATAGTATTCCTATAGTCCAAGTCTTCCATCCACTTTTGTTTCTTTCTCCATGATTGCGTACTTGTAGCCGCGCGCCTCCAGCTGTGCCGTCGAGTAGGGGGGTGTCTCCCTCTGTGCTCATTACTCGCCTTCTCACTCCTCCACATAGCGAGCGCCCGCTCGCCTCCGCCACCCTCCGTACACTCCGTGTCACCTCCCTCCCGTCACTGTGCAGTGTCCATGAATATTTCACCACCCCTCCGCTCTCTACGCTGCCTTTCATTCTTCTTCTTCTTCTTCTTCCTCAGCCGCCATAAGACACCTTTGTGTTTGTCATGAATAAAATTCAAGAATTACTACACTTTAGTATTGTTTGATCAGAACATTACTTGTGTCATCACCACTCTCGCTTTTTGCTATGCTGCCTTTTTGTAGAAGTAGACTCCAAAAGTATTGGAGCAGTGAGGCCTCAACGTTACCGGTAATTTTAATCGACGGAAACATTTTTGAATCTTGGAAACAGATGTTGGGGGTAAAAAGTATATTCATGGGTGCTCTCAAATCCCAATAAATATTTTTATTTTATCATAATTTCAGATTTTTTTTGGATTGGTTTGCATGTCCGCCTCACACTGCAGCGGACGCGTGTTGGATTCCCGGCTCTCGCCTTCCTGCGTGGAGTCAGGAAGGCACTCAGAGCTAAAGTATCGATTTTGTCATTTTTCATATTTCAGTCTGTATTTATGAAATATTTTTTTGTTAATTTTCGAGTGAAATTATATTTTATAGAGGACTTGGCTTAGGTTTAACATTTTGGTTTATTTTGTGTTATTGATGATTATACCACAAAATCACCTTTGCACTATGAATATCATGCACTCTCTGGAGGGCCACTCACACAATTGCAGATGCTCATCTCATCTAATTCTATTACTTTGGTGTTTTTATGAACCCCAGAGTGAAAATTCTTTTTTTTTTTTTTCGCTCAATACTGTAATTTCATCATCCGTGGCTAGGGAAGAAACCGCAGCCCCTTACTGCACATTCTTTGTCTGTCTGAGCTCTGGCGATTCATTGTCAATCAGCTCCATATTATTAATAATCATCTTGGAATGATGAACTTCATAGGGACGAAGAAAAGGAGGATTTCATCCTGTGAAAAGTGGGGGTGGGGGGGGGGCAGAGTGGCTTTCTATTTTAGTATAGACTGCACATTCATCAGTCTGATTCCTTACAGTGTCTCCAAATGGACGCCCCATCAGCTTTCTTTCTTGCTCCTTCGCCATCAGAGAGGCGCCACGGCAGTCACGATGCGAGCACGTCGCACGTTGGAGTGCGGCCACGTTCGGTACTCGGCGCACGACTTTTCTTGAAGCATCCTCGCGCGGACGCCTTTTGGCAGGCGGGATATTTCCCTTCGCATATCCATACCTCAAAGATACAAATTCATTCCGCTGCCAAAAGGCGATGAAAGTGGAACTGTAATGACTTGCAATAAGTTGTCATCTCTTTCTATGGAAATGTGGCTGGACACACTGGAAAAACATATTTTTCTCAATTTATCTCAAAACCACAGCACAATACAACCTTTCATCAGCGCACACACGAATTTTCATCTATCATGCTGAGGATCAAACTACCCCCCCCGCCCCCACAGCCCCCTCCTCACACAGGATTGTCACTGAAGGTACAATACAACTGCATACTGGTACGTAAGTGTTTCTCTTCTGCGGCAAATTGCCACAACGGGCCACGTTGATATTATCAGGTAACTCCTGTGACATTTAGATTAATAACAGAATTGGAAAAACTCACAAGCACTTGCGAGCTAAAGTGGAAAGCAGATCGGCTTACTTATAGAACACCATCCGTTCACTCCAAGGTTAAGTTTAGACGTGCAATGAACGGCCTTCCGTTAAAAGCAGAAACGTTGTTTTGTGTGCCGCAAAAAGGGAAACTCTCACCTGCCGCGGTCGAATATTCATTTTGCAAAGTGTTCATTCTTAGTTAGAACGTGCTCTTCTTTTTCTCTGTAAAAGCCAGATACTCTTGGGCTGTTGGACTTGGTGGGATTTTCCAGGTTGGCCTTCCATCGCACTGAATGTTCTGCTTATTTGGCTCTATTTAAAGGAGTTTTAAATTAAAAAAAAATTTTTTTTTCCACAATCGGTGGAAAATGACAAGTGTCTTAATATTTACAGATGTATTTTAACATAGTGGTTCCCTCATCTCAGTTGGGAGGGTTTGGGGGGGGGTTCTGTCTCATGCAAGTGCAGAGCAATGCTTTTTATTACCACGATAGCCCGGATCAGTGCAATTTTAGCGACTTTGGTGTAAAACTGAGCAATTTAGCAGAATAAAGGATTAAAAATCTCCAAGAAAGCGACTTTATTTAATGCAACGCAGAACATTCCACTTTTTACTGCAGTAGGAGCGGAAGATGGCAAGTTTTTCCGGTACAACATCAGTCAGTCGAGCGCTTGTCGAAGTCACATAACAGCATTCACAGATTCTGGAACTCGGTGCATACACGACGTGCCCCCGTCCATTTTGGAAAAAAATTTAAGTCTTTTAAGTGCGCCTTATGGTTGGGAAAAAATACAATGCATGATCCCGTCAGTCGCCAAGAAACTCCGAATTTGTGGCAGTCGCAGGTGCACGTCGAGGCACTGCTTATTTGGCTCTTTGGTTAAAAAAAAAAAAAAATGTTGCTGCTCATTGAAAAGCTTGTCTGAAATTCTCTCATGGTCAATGCGCTGACAACCACAGCCAACCCCGGCCTGAGACTTAGGCAGCTTCACCGGTTCCCGTCAAGGACCTTGTCAAGGTTTGTTTATGCTCAGCGCGTTGACTTGTTTGGGTAGATTCAATGTAGCAAGCTGACATTTGCAACGGTGGGGATCAACAGAGCGATGTTATTTTCAGAAGCAAGAATGCTTAAGCCCCTCTCCCCCAGTGAAATATCAGAGGTAACACACCAAAAAAAAAAAAAAAAAATCTAACACAGACTGATAAAGTCATAGAATTGCAGATCAACTGCAGTGAAAGCCCCATGCGCCAACCTTCATTTCTTTGAATCTCTCAACAATCCTCCCCCCACAGGCGAAATGGAAATGACTTGTATTCAAGTCATACCGACACACAGTAAAACAATTATTAACTGTACTAGTCGTTCTTTGAAACACATCAAACGATAAAAAGCCTTTTGTCTCGAAAGATGAATTATTGAATGTGAATCATATTGAAAAAAAAAAAATATGCCGTCATCAGCGACTAGTCGAGTTGGCTTTCATCACCTTAGTGTTGACTTAAAAAAAAAAAAAATTACAAAACGCAACCCCAATTAAGTAAAAAGCCATTAAAAAATGCTTCCAAAAACACAAAATAGCTGAAGAACGACCAATGACCCGCTATCATGTGATCGTCATCTCATCTGTAGCCAAATTAATTAATCGATAAGCGACAGGAACCACTTGGAGAGAAACGAGTGATACAATTGAATAAAAACACACGATGCCAGGACAATTTGAAAGCAGCCAGGCTAGCCCCTGCAGAGAACCATTTTTGCCTACGTGCAATTTCACACACAAACGTGAACAAGTTTTTTTTTTTCTGTTTTGTATTTCTTAAGATCTTACAGAAGGAGCAAGTTCATACGATGTTGCCATCAACAGAATATATCACATACATTTTATGAGTGCAAAGAAATATTTTTCGCCCGACCACGTCACATTTGCGCTCACGCTCAACCACTTGTCTATCTCTCTCCGCAACGTATCGTTTGTCACCTGCGGGGATTTCTGACATCTTCGTCCCGACACTGAGAAGCCATTGTCAGGCCTCCTTATGCTCACAAAAGCCTTTTCATTATAGAAAGGTATTGAGCCGATGATCATTCTTCACCTGGGATCACGCAGGAGGGATTTTTTTTTTTTTCAAAATGTCAACAGCGCAGTGTGATTGCTCGACGTGATATGGCCGTCGCGTTTCATAACGCCTCCGATTTATGGCGCAGCGCGGGCAAAGGAGTCCACATAAAGGTCCCTGTCAACGCAGCGAACTCTGGGCATTTAGGTGATGTAGAGGATTCAGAGACCTGTTGAAACACGCCAAGCCCCCGCGCCTCCCCCCAACATCTGGGCTCCCAAACATTTGCACATACTCATCTGACTGAGCCTGCTAAATGACTCCGCCAGCTCCGACAGGCAGCCTGCTGGACGCAATTACTCAAGTCTTCCAGGCTGCGATGTTTTGTCCGCTGCGACTGCGCTCCCTGTGAACCTCATCTATTCTCATCGCTCGTTAGTATTTAATGCAGTGGTGCCTTGAGATGCCACTTCAATTTGCAATGTGATCACACTCTTAATGTTTAAAAAAAAAAAAAAAGGCACACAATCTATGTACAAACCAGGTTTACGCTAAAGACCACCTCGGCAAAAAGTGTAATCCACAATATAGAAAAGAAGATATGAAGATAAGAAAACTTTTATTTGTCTCACAATGGAGAAATTCCCTATTTACAGCAGCAGAATTATGGAAGGGAGAAACTAGAAGACAAAAAGTATTCAAATAAATATAAATATAAAATATACATAAATATAGGCATATTAAAAATGGGTGCGTGGGAGTGAGTCCAGGTTTTCAGGACCATTTATTCAACAGCCTATACAATAAAAATGTTTATTTAAATACTCCCTAGGCCAGGGGTGGGCAAACTTTTTAGCTCGGGGGCCACATTGATTTCTAAATTTGACAGGTGGGCCGGGTCAGCACAAGATATGGTACATATAAAAAAACGTATATGTTGACAGTCCATACCAAACATCAACAGAACAAAAGTATTCAAGTATTACCATACTTTTTTTTCATGAGAACAGTGAGATAACTATGGTATATGTACTGTATGAACGTCCAAGTACGGTATGTTAACAACATACATTGGTGACAACACAAGCAACAAAGTGCAACAATATATTGCCCAAAAACTGCGGCATACAGTACAGGTACAGTATATGAGAAAATATAACAAAGGTAGGACTATTTGCTCCAAAATGAGACGAGTAAAAGACCTGGTGGCTTTCTTTCCACTCACTCACTGTCTCGAACTCGACCTCCCCTCGATCACCACACAAGACAGCGTTGCTCAGCTGATGTCGTGCTTCGAACTTTTGAAGCCAGCCGCAGGACGCTTCGAAGTCTTCAATGCCCATAGTTAGCGTTATGGAACTCGCTTTCTCTCTTATTAGCAGTCCAGTTTGCGGAAAGTTTTTAGCACGATAACAGTCAAGCCATTTCAGGAAACGTTCATTTACTTGACTGTCCGTCGAGCCGCAAGCAATTCACTCTGAGCATGGAAATAGCCCGAATCGGACTGAGCAAGAATCGCTTCCTCGTTTTTCAAAGTCTCGTAGATTTGAGTCTTCCAGACTCCAAGCGTCTCCTGAATGTTTCGTACTTCGTAACCCGCTTCGTTTAATGAGATACACTTCATTTTCTCTTCCGCGGCCATTACCGCTCCTCTTTGTTTGGATGCCATGCTCTAATATAGGATGTAAAAATTTCGCAATTCCAGGAAAACTCACTGCAACAAAGAGTCGCTTGCATGTCGCCGTTTTGGATCCAATGACAGAAAATAGCGGTGCGGATACATCTATTTCGTCGTATCGAGCGGGACTTACTTGAGTTAATGCTACTGCGGGCTTCCGTATCGTCTCCCCCTCCCTCCCTGTGCTCTGCGACTTCAAGTAACTGCGCCACCTGGCGTTTAAATGCCTGTATTACAAGTCCAAATGAAATTAATGCAATAATTTACATCGAACCATAATTATGTACTGTACCAACCTTCGGCGGGCCGGATGAAAAAGACCAACGGGCCGGATCTGGCCCGCGGGCCGTAGTTTGCCCATGCCTGCCCTAGGCATATCTTTATAGCATTTATGGCACTTTTTAAAAGTCTTTAAACACACTTTATAATAATACAAACACATTTAAGACATATCTTGAGAGGGAGAGATTGGAACAAAAAACTGTGTCACAGCATCCTGATCCCATTCTTTACAGTAAACCAATTGTTTTCTTCCAGACGAATGTATCATCTGACAACACACATCAATAATCATACCCACAGATATAAAAAAAATATCAAATGAACCGACTGCTTTCTGTGTAGGCGTAAAAAACAGGATGAGTGAGTGAGGATAGAGAGAGAGAGACATTCTACATTTCAAATCCCTTTGCAAAAATGAAGTTGATTTTGAAATATTTCCTGTTTTCACTCTCTTTCAAATTTCCCCATTATGGTCACAGTTTTATTAGTTTCCTTACAGGTAAAAGTTCACTGTAATAAGAGCTGCAAAAATACCAACTACGCTTACACAAAGCCCAAACTATAGTTCAGTCACAAGGCTGACGAGGACCTTGTAATTGTTAGTAGTGCACTGTATGAGCAAGGTTGCAAAGCAGATGGTCAACACCATAATCCCCCCTCCCGCACTTCACTTCACACCTGCCTCAATGGGCGTTTTTTTCTGATGGAACACACACACACACACACACACACACACACACACACACACACACACTCGTCCTTTCCGGCTGAAAAGAGAAAATGTGCTTTAACCCCCCCCCCCCCAAAATAAGACCTCCATTAGAGAGCCAGAGAAACAATATATTTATGCCGGGAGCAGAACACCAATAGTTTGCCATAGAAACAACGTACGGACAAGCTATTACTGCTCTTTCCATTGACGGTTTTAGCAACATCGTAATGGGAATATGACGAGGGGTCCGGACCTTTGCGCAATCGCTGACTTGCTCATTTCAATTGGGTTAATGGGGTTTCCGGTGTGTTTTCATCTTGAGCAAATGGAACATCCTGGCGTTCATGCAAATGGATTCTGTATAGTCCATCATGTTGTTGTTGTTGGTGGTGGTGGTGTTTTTTTTTTTTTCTTGTTCTATAGGCCAAGTTGCTACTGGGATTTTCTCAAGTTTATAACTCCAGTCTCTTTCTTGTTGAACGCCGCCAGTGAAATAATATGCGCCTTCTTCTAACACCCTAGTAGTAAGATAATTATGAGCACAATAGGTATTCATACAAACACGCCCACACAAAAGAACACCGCCGTTGGCCGCTCTCTGTAAATACCATTCCAAGTCCCTCTTTATCGTGCTTTTTAGGCCTTGCTGTGAAAAATTACTTCTACTTTAAAGACCGTGGCACGACTCGGGGCAATTACTCAGCATAACATTGTGCGATCCTATTCGCACTGTGCCAACATTGACATTCCTTCTAATGTAGTAAATACCGAGGACTCGAAGAGGGCCTTTGTTGTCATGTCAAACACAACAGTGGCCGTTCATAAAAGTAATGCGGACCAGTTTTGCTACTGTATGAAAGGGATGAGAGGGTCAGCGCTCGCCCCTGGAGGGTTGTTGTTGCTTTGAGGCGTAATGAAGAGCAATATGTCACTGGCCATATGGCTGCGGTCATGGTGCTGGGGCTGCTAGGCGCCTGCTCAGACTGGACGCCCTTTCAATTAAAAAAAAGTGCTTCTAGTTTGTTTTTTTTTTTTTACCCTTAGGTCTGAGAATTTAAATATGAACAGTGGTTAAATACTTTTTATGCTTGTATTACAATTAAAAATGTGTCCCTGAGAGTGTCCCTCTATGCATTTTTGCATGGCAGAAATCGCTTAAGAGCCGTTCCAACCCAAGACTGTTCGCCTTCTTCACCAAAGAAGAAGCGCAAACTAGGTCGAGGAATTTATTATTTTAGGTTAAAAAGGAGGATTCTATGTTCATCGAATTCACTCACCACTACACCTTTTAGAAAGTACACAGTGAACCACTCCACAGCCCAAGAACCAGTGACGGTTTGTTTGAAGTGGATGAGGAGTCACAAAATGTCCGTCCTCCAAAACCACGGAGATATTCACAGTCACGTACAATATTACAAGGTCACCCGAATTGCACGGCAGCTCTTGTTACACTTAAACTAAACAATGAGCTGTCTCAGGATCACATCACATTGGCCATGAGCCACATGCTGCTTCACCAAGTCAAAAAACAAAGACGGTATAACCTGACAGCGTGGAGCAGCCTGTTGTGGTCATTTTGGCATCTCCTGTACAATTGATGAAGGCTTTCACGAGGCCGACAGTTTGACCTTCAAAGTGGTCATTTGATTATATTCACATGATTATATAAATCGTTTTTTTGACCGATTGGAAATTGTACCTACTTGGTAGCCGCTATCGTCATCTGTTTGCCACGGATCGCAAGTATGTCTCGTCACCTAATTGTCATGATATCACAGTTTTCCTCGGCGATAACGTGTCATTAAAAATGAAGTGCTTTGGAGTACTCTGGCAAAAGAAAATTGCGATTTACTCGGGTGCCTAATAGAATGAATAAATCTCATTAGAACTTTGACCCCCTGTTGGCATCTTGTCTTGGCTTTTAATGACCATGTGGGAGTTTGTTAGCTTCTCCGGTGTTGGATGTTAGACCACGTTAACCCGAGGACTGCAAATTTATATCCCAAAGTGACCATTGAACCCAGCCACATACTTCACACCTACTGTGCATATAACAAGTGCAAAAATAGAGTCAGAGTTTGCCTGAGTGACTTTGCAGCAGTACTGTAAGGAAAAGAAAATTCTATTGCGCGTGAGATAAATCGGGATGCTTCCTCTGATGAAGCGCTTCACATATACCCCGGCTGTGAATTTTGCGAAAACGCTTTATTAAAATCCACGAAGCCCTATTCTGATGTTGCCGTTTTTGACTTCATCACAAACTCTTGGCAAAGCACATATGGAAGTACTTTAATAAACTTGACTTAGATTAAGTTTTGTAGAGTCAAACTCTCATCACAGCAGTTGGGGATATAACCTGCTGGCGCTTTATTTATGTGTGCGTGTGCGTGTGTCACGACTCGCTGTGGGAAAGAAGCCTCTTGTGCAATCACCAGCGAGTGCATAGCAGTGAATTGCGTTCCATACACCAGATGGACTCAACCTGCGTACTCTAAAGAGACCCAAAGGAGACAGGTCACCGTTTATCGAGGACACGTTCGCACTTTGTATGTTGTTCAATGAAATCCTCTCTGACGGCGTCGATCCGAAGCAGCACGGTCATCGGTTCAAAGATACGACGACGTAGGTGGACCTAACGTTGTGGCTAGTGAGTGTATGTCGTGTCGCGCCTCGTGCCAACGAGGCTGCGGCGTGCTAGCCGACAGACGGCGCGGTCGTTCATCAGTTCGGGTCAGTGGCTGAGAGTCCGGACCCCGAGAGGACCTGCTGGGTGGACAGACTGTTTAGCTGCACAGAGAAGACAAATGGGGCTGCCCGTTGCCTGGGGACGCGGGGGGCATCTGATGGGAGTCGAGGGTCATCGGCATACTCGATATGCGTCGGACTGCCGTTTGGCAGCAGATAAGAGTGGACACATTGGCGTCGTCGTCTGTTTGCCATCGACGTGTTTTTTAAAAAAAAGTACTCAAAAATGGCGTAACTTTGTTCACTTTTCGATTCTGATAGTTTTCCTCCAAGAGCAAACAGATTAGCAGGAAAGAAAAATGTGTTCTTGACAAAAGGAGGATTGTACAATGTCGGTTTTGAAAAGACATACACAGCGGCAGCTTGTAATAAGTGTGTCGAACCTTCGGAGTTTTTCGAGACGCAGGCCGTTTGACAGATTTTCGTGACGCGTAAAAAAGCTTATCCCATCTCTTGTCATGCCCGCTTTAACCAATAGTATAATGAGCTCCCCATTATTTTGGATTTTATGGACGTGAATGTTCTCTACAGAACCTTAATGTCGCTTCATGACATGTCGACATTGGGCCGACTGTTGTAATATTTTCATCTATGGTGAGCGTCAATTGATAGGAAAAAGCTGTTTTGAGGTTGAAGTGGGCACAAGTCGCTTTATCTGCACACGTGTTGACATTGATCGCAGTTTTCTGTCGTTAAGCAACGTTAAACTTTATTACGCTCATTTTAAGTGTACCATATTCATTTCTGTATTGACAGAAATTTAGCAAATAGTGAACACGTAGTAAAAATAAAAAAAGTCTTCAAGCTGTTCAATGCCACTCACAGTTGAAGTTGACCTGTCAAGCTAAACATAAAACAAAAGATAAAAACACACATTGTTTTTAAAACAACACTACTGAGCCGCGAGCTTGATGCTCAAACATCATGAAAAACGGCAGGGCGTTTGGAGCCAGAAAGATAATTGTGTCGATTTCCCAACATTTATAGACCTGATTGTGAATACAGTAAATGGAGGGCTCTTTTTTTTTTTTGAGATGCACAAAATGATGGAAATTCTCCTTTAGCCTTTTTTTTTGCTTCACAATGACTCTGTTTAAAAAAAAAAAAATTGGCCTAAATGACAGGAAAGACATTAATGCTAATGACCTTATTCATTTCACGCCATTACAATGACAGCCTTGAAGTCGGCCATTTTTTTTCTTCCTCTTTTGTTTGTGTGGCACGTCGGTGTCTTCCATCTCACTTGCCGCCATTCCCCAGTGTAGGCAACCAAAGCGCAAGACACACACACACACATATCTATTGAGATTTGAGAAAGAGGCGAGAAGCAGCACAGTCCCCCTGGCTAATTAGCTCTTTGGAAAAAAAAATAAAGATATTTAATTATTTTGCAGTCGAGGAAGCTCGAGTCATGAGAGATGAGATGTGTTTAACAACTGATCTACGTGCACAGCGATGGACCCCGGGGAGGTAAATTAACGGTGCAAACAGAAGCCCGCATCTCATAAATACATCTGCATCGATGTGGACTTCCCGCCGCCACGTGTGGCCGTAGGTCGTAACTCTCCCAGCACGGGCGGCGTCGGTTCGCCTCCAAGAACCCAACATGAACGCAGTTAACGATGACGAGGCTTGCCATCTGGCGCGTCGCTAAACGCGGAAGGCGGGGCACGTCATATAGCAGGGGCGTTTTTACAAGGATCGCCTATTCATCTGAACGCCCATTAAACATCACCAAATGTTCGGATTGGGCCATGATTTGGAATTTAATCACTATTTTTTTAAGCACACAACCAAAATAATTACACACATTGTCAATTTATACGCAAGACATATTTTATTTTGGAAACATTGTCAGTGCTGATGCGAGCAGTCAATGGGAAATCGGATTGACCGGCTAAAAGAAAATTAGCATTAAATTCTGAAAGGGATATTTCTTCAAATGACGAATATTCACAGCCAAACAAATGATTTTTCTTCTTGTTCTTCATTTATTTTGTGGTCCTTCATGAAAACAGACTGATTCTTTTTTTTTTTTAAATCAAACATCTGCTTTTACTTTGGAAAACCATGACTGAGCCACTAACAGATTCAGTTTCAAGGTTTGAGTACATCACTCCCTCTCATGTAGCATTGCGTATTTCTTGTGGGGTTGTTTTTGAGCGCTAAAACAATACCAAATAATCATTTGTCAATGGGGAAAACGGTTTTGCAATACACTATGATGTCAAGTAAAATTTTATCCGATGAATTGATGGGCTAATGTATAGAGTCACCTATAGTGACAGCACTATTTTTAGTTTAAAAAAAAATGCTGTAATTGTGATTGGTTTTTTTTTTTCATACTCACCCAGCGCTAGCATGTGTAGCCCGAAAAGCCACCAGAATAAAAAGTTGTAAAATGATCGATACCAGCACATTGAGGGGAGTGGTTCATTCATGAGCACAAAAAAAAAAAAAAAAAAATCACCTTTTGAAGGGCATTTTTTTTTTTTTGGAGGGGGGTGAGGATGGGTGGCATAATTCTCGAGAAATGACGGTAATTTATTGCAGATAATTTTGCTGACCCCAAAACGACGACTCCTGGAAGGAAAGAAACCCTGGGAGTGGGTCCCTGAATCCCACTTTGAAAACCAATGAATAGCACGAGAAGGAAGAATATTGCATTATTTTGCTCTTTCCTGCGGGAGAAATTCCTCCATAATATCGGAGCTGCCGCAGCATAATGTAAGCGAAGCATATGGTGGAGTTTGTTTGCAGCCGGACTTGTTTGGTCTAATGTGCCTGCGCACTATGTATCAGCACCTTGCATTATGGCCATAACTCGCTTCGAGGTCGGCGGCGGCCCATTGCGCCGAGCGGAAGCTCGAGCGTGACGCGAATGAGTGATCGTCTGCTACCTGCGTCCTGTTTATTCTCTGCCCCTTTATTTATAGCCGCAGCTGATCGGCGATGGAAAAATACAACCGGTCGAGCACTGACAAGGAACATCTACTGATGCGACCCCGGCTTTCTCGCGATCAATATGGGTCTTGCTCTGTCATCGCGCGATAATCCCTGACAGATTGAACCTTGGTTAAATCACTTGACTGTAAAAGGAATAGGAAGGTCTGTTTTGGGACGGAGACCCCGCACGGCTTTCTCGTAACAGTATGCTGATCAGAATCGACGCGCTCTTGCGTTACCTTGTCATGTCGGTCTGAAAAACGTGGCATTGAACATTCCGAGCCTCCCGATTCGGGAAGATGACGTACGGGAGGGACGGTGGATAACGGTGTTGTTGCAGGGCGTGAGGCGCAGCCAAAACCATTACGTGGCACGACGAGTCGCGACCCCACTTAGCGCCCGCTGGCGCCATCCCATCAGCTGTGATGAACAGTTGAGGGAGCTGGCGCGGGCCCCTTTGCTGATTTGAATCCGAGGTGGACGTCCACTCTTAATGATGCCCGCGAAGTTCACACCACCACGACTTTAATGCCTTGTGAAAACAGGATAGCCAATTTTATCGCACAGGCCGGCAATAGGAAGGCTATTCTGAGCACAATACTGTAGATTGATGCTTAGGACTGCATATACGGGGGGTGGGGGGGGTATATATTGCGATCTCTTTGTTTATTTAAAGAAGCTGTATGATATCTTGGAACACATCTTTTTTTTTCACATTTAAAATTCAAAAGCAGTGTCACGTTTTACCATTGTCAATGTATTTTGTAACACCCGTTGACTTGTCTAATAGCATGATTGAATATGTGGATTTAAATAGTGGGAACATTTGTCATGTTTGATTTAAAAATATACTATTGTAAAAGTGAGAAACAAAAATTAACTACTTCAATTAAAAAAAAAGGGTGACATCTTGTAAAAGTAAACATTTTTTTACATTTATTTTGGATTTTATTTCAAAAAAAAGCAAAGGCTTGCAACCTGTGTGTGTGTGTGTGTGTGTGTGTGTGTGTGTGTGTGTGTGTGTGTGTGTGTGTGTGTGTGTGTTTTTCAAATACTATTTTATCTAACATTCAACTTTTTGTCATTTCAAATATTTGACGAATTAAAAATGCTATTAAAGACAGAATCTTTTCCTGACTTTTTTAAACAGTGTATTGTCTTGTATAATTATTTTTCTTCTTAAAAAACTATATTTTGTTACAATAGAAATTTGGTTCAAAATTTAAAAAGGAACGTGATATCCTGGAACACAATTTCAAATATAAAAAAAAAAAAAAAATTACATTGCATCTTGTCAATGTCAACTATTTCACTTTTTGTCCGTTATATCGCATGTTTAATTATAATAAAATATTTGTTCGACCAATTAAAAAAAATGCAGCCAGCCAGAAATTGCCCTCAAACCGGATTTTGGACACCACTTGTTTTGAGGCTAAAATTATATTCTGCTGCGACCCCTTCATTCAAAATGCGCCTTTCTTTCATCTTTTATAACACTCTAATTGGATTGTTTTGCTGATTAAGACTTTAATGAATGATTTAGTCTGTCTACGGCATCAAAGTTGCCGACAAAAATAATCCACTGCTAATCTGATCTAGTTTGCCACACGCTTTTTTGGTCACCATTAAAACGGATATGTACAATGGAATCCCAAATGAAGGGAATAAAGCCGCGTCAGCCCCCTTGACTAACTTAATACCTCATTTTAAAACCCGATTATTAGGGTATATGATAAAAGGTAACGGCTCAGATTTAGTGCGCGTCAACGTTCAATCCGCTTTGCTCGGCGAGAAGATGATACATGTTGCTGTTAATAGCTCAAAGAGATTTAACATCATACATAAAATATATTAACGCGCTATAAACCTCGGTCGGGATTCAGTCGGTGACTCACGCAAGCCCGCGGTGCCACGCTTGCGTTTTTTTTGTGCCATGCGATTGGGCCCCATTCATGCGGCGGTGCGGGTGGTTCGACGTGTCTGCTTGAGATTAATCAGACTCCGGGAAATTCAATAAGAGCCTGCTGCTGGATCCAGCCTGTGCAGATCCATCAGACGAGCGGGGGACTCTTGACGCGGCGGCGGCGGTAGAACTGAGCCGGCATCCTTCATCGGGCTGACAAAGTGGGGTTGGCGGAAGAACTTTGAGCCACTTTGGACTCGTTTCAAAAACTCCCCCCTGTTGGGAAGGCTTGTTTCATTGCGAGTTGAAAGCGGAGGAAAGGAGGGAAGTCAACGCCAGTCCGTGCAAAGTACAGTCAACCTCCATTCGTTGCTGGGGATCCATTCCAGACCCATCTGCAATTGGTGAAAGCCAACGAGAAAGCAAGACCATAGCAACCAGCGCTATCATCATGCAATTGTAATTAGCAGACCAAATATTTAAAGTTCTGAAAAAAAAAACTAGGATCAAATTATTTGTTTTAGCGGACCATGATTGTGAATAATTCCAACATTCATAGTGGTGGCTATCGCTCACGGCCACTTTATAATTAATAAAGAGCAGAGCAATTTGCGAAATTAATGTGCAGAGATACATTTGGTATTTTGGGATAAATTTGTTAACTGTGTCTCTCGCCATTCCAAAAAGATGAGTTTTTGTTGTGCCCCGCCCACACTGCCGAGCACAAGCTAACGTAGCTAATAAATGCGCGGTCGTTCATCGGAAACAGGTTAGCATCTAAACGAGACAACGTGGCGATCACACCCAACCAGCAAGCGCGTTAGCATCAAATTTGGGCCTCATCATTTGGCGAACGCAAGCTAATGTGGCTAACTAGCCCTAGCATTTGAGAACAACGAGAGCGTAATATCGCCAATGTATTAAATAGTTGGTTTCAACATGTTATCCGCCCGCTTCGAATCAAAATAAGACTCCCCCAATTTGCATTCCTTGCAAACGTGGCGTCTCTGAACGCACCGCCGGTGCCACAATCCTGGCGGGATGCGGTCTTGTCCCCACAAGGGTTGATGCACCTTTTCCACCTTTCAAGTTGGCGGGTGGCCAAAGTGCATGGAACCCTCGCCTTGATTTCCCTTGTTCTCTTTCCATGTGCATGCACTTCGCTCCTCCGTTACGGGTTAATCTGGCCTGACAAGAGTGGGTGTAACATTACATAAACCCCAGAGCCATCCTGCCTCTTGCTAATTAACTCTGCTTATCAGACGTAGCCGCTTTTTATAAAGCTCTACGCGGGGAGCTCGTTGGGTGGGGGGGTGGGGGGGGGCGGGGTTAACCGGCCAGCGGGTCCATTTACGCTGATGAATCAGCGCTTGATGGAAAAATGCCACGTAGGTGGAAAAACGGCGCCCGCTTTTCAGTCACACAAATCTGGCCTATCTAACGATTGATTGGTTGGCGGGGAGGGTGGGGGTTCCGCACATGTTGCCCAAATAGTGGCGCCTACTTGCCTCAAGAACGTCTCTAGTGCTGTATGGTAATTGTTGTTCTTGGTCCGCTCATTGTTTTTGTTTTTGGTTTTGTTTTTTTTTCTCCTGTCGTCCAAAGCTTGTTGTTTTTATAAATCAGTCAAGCACGCTTTTGCATATTCATGCCGTTATGATTGACAGCTTTTGGCTTTCGCGATCGAACACTAATTTGTCAGAGTTGCATGCAGTCGAACGGGAGAGATTGCAGTTATGGCAGTTTTTATTTTCATCTAACTTTTAATTTGCAACTCAGCAATTTTTTTTTTTCAATGCAAAAGCGCCAATATCTGTCAAAACTTCTGCCTTTGCAAAGGTAATGAGTACATTTAAAGCCACGACGGCCCGGCCCTGGCACCTACTTCAAATGATTTTAGTAGCGCCCATCTGTACGGTGCTTCCCAATTATGAACATTTCTTCAAACAATGTAAATGGATTAAAAAAAAAAGAACAAATTGCAATCACGAAATGTGTCGAAAATACTGCATCTTAGCATCTGCGTACGTGCATGTCTTTAAGAGGCGGGGCCCGGTGATGTGGCGTGTGTTGTGCTGAGTCTGCATGTGATCTTCTGGGTGAGAGCCGTGGCTGACAGCTGCTCCTCTGTCCTTTTGCTCATTGTCCGTTTTACGGTTCTCCCGCCATTCAATAAATAGCTGAAAAGTCCGACACTTTTCAAATGTGGCTCTTCTTTCCCACCTGGGAGGGCATCAGAGTAAATAAGTGTGTACAGTATACTGTAAAAGCTTAGAAAG
Organism: Hippocampus comes; assembly: GCF_001891065.2. Classification (NCBI taxonomy): domain Eukaryota; kingdom Metazoa; phylum Chordata; class Actinopteri; order Syngnathiformes; family Syngnathidae; genus Hippocampus; species Hippocampus comes. The sequence continues at coordinate 3,202,551 of NW_017842054.1, read as the reverse complement.
AAAAAAATATGACAAGGGGTAGGTAACACTGTAGTTATTTTCAAAACTATGTATGATGAGTACTTTGAATGTACATTCCTGCCACCTGTGGGACAGGAGGGGAATCTCAATTGAGGCGAACAGACATGTTTAGGGATTTAGCCTTGGCAGAGTTCTGCACTTCCGTTATCTTTTTAAGGCTCCAAATTTTTGATACAACCCCCGCATTCCATACCGGAGCAGGACGAGTCGCATTAGAGCGAAGAAAATTGATCGCAGGCCCGCGAGCGTCTGTCTGCACAAGTCAGGCCGAAACTGTCGTGCGACTCGCGCGTTGAGTTGGGGACGGGGGCGGGGCTAAGACCCGGCTCTGTACCTGAGGAGGAAGTGTGACTAAAGCGCCCGGACAGCCGCCAGCGCACTTCATCCTCGGATGCTGACTCGGGACCTCACGAGCATGCGCATGCGCTCTTGTCCTTTTTCTTTTTTCTTTCTGAAGAACTTTGCGTTGCTTCTGCCATGTGTTGTTGTCAGCGTGACTCATTCTGCCGGCGTGTGCTGTGAATGTGTTAAAACAGGAGGCGACGCCCCCACACGCGCGCTTGCATATAAGCACAGTTAAAGTCAGATTGTTTAACCACCAAAGCTCTCAGGAGCTAATTTGATGGCATTCTGCAGCCTTTTAGCCGAGCGCAACTCAAGTGGGTGGGATGACTGAAGCTAATGAGACTCAACTCGGTGGTGGCGTGATATAAAAGCTTCCAAAAATGGGAGCGCATTAGCAGCCCTGCGCGCCGCGTGCTCCTTTACCGATTCCCAAACCCGTTCTGCAACATCAAAGTGTTGGGTTCAACTGCCATTTTGGCAAAACTCAAAACAGCCGCTTTGCGAGTTAAAAGCACAGAATGTAACGGGGTTCCAAATTTGGAGAGGTTAATGTGTGAGAACATCGTTGTTGCATTGAGTGGCTCTGCTCGTCGAAAAACACTCACTACTCAATATGCATCATGGTTATCAAATTGAATTGGGGTAGTTTTAAGTAGTTGTCAGAGTAGGTTTGCTAGTTTTTATTCAGCTGAGGGTCTTTTTGCCCCAAATGCTTCATTTTAGTTGAGTTCGTATTAGTTTTAGTGTTAGTTTTAGGTTTTTGCGTTTATTGTGTGTAAGATTGTCCAATAAAAACTCAATTCTGAGCATTGGGCAAATCTAAGGTTTGCACTTTGACGGAATCGTACGAGGGCATTAACCCAAACAGGCGCTAGTCAGAAGCAGGTATGCCAGGTCATCGAAATCAAGGTCAACTTTTTTTATGTCTCTTCTAAAATGTCATCACAATAGCGTTTAATCCTCCTCGTCGACATGCACTAATAAACCGGGAGTGCCGTTTAGTGAGCGTGAAAGATCATATAGGGGCTTCCATCTCCCCCCTGAATTTTATTTGACCTTTTGCAGCAACACCCCAACAGATGTCAGATTCCAACAAAGCCCAATCCTTGGAATAAACACATGCTCCCTGTGACCTTTATCGTAGCTGCTCCACGTCAACAAAGCCAGAAATAAACGCCCATTGATTATTTCCAACGATTTTATTTGCAACTTTTTATACATCCATGCATCCGTTAGCGGCTAAGCTGGAGCCGATCCTCGATCCCTTTGGGCGAGAAGCACGCAACACCGCGGACTGTTTATCACATTGTGTGCCGAGGCTATTCACAGCTATGGGAAATTGCTCATCACTTCCTTGCTCGATTTTTCTATTTTCGTATTTGCTTGAACTTCCAAAAAAAGTGTTGGTAGAGGTCTGCACGCTGTGACTGCTCTCTTATTGTATGAATGGTCTTTGTAGCCACCCTGAGCGTCACTTTTTGTCGCAGAAGCCGTCAAAGCTACGCTGTTGCGACGCAGCCGGCAATTCTAAACATCCAATCATAAGTGCCCCCCCCCCACCTCCCCCCATTGCCATTCATTTGCTCGTCACTTGGCGGCTTGTTTTCAAGGTGTCCTGCTGCCACCCTGACGTGTCCAGGCAGTGAGGAATGCATCTTCTCAACAATTTGAAGGAGATTTGTCTGAAGTAAAAGCCTTCCGATGTTGACGCATCGTCAAATCAAAGCCAAACCCGCTGCCGTAAATGTCATCATGTGATCTATTGGATGTTTGCTTTGCTCGGTGAGCCTTTTTAATGTACCGCCACCCCGCCGTGTAAACCACTTTAGATGGACTGCACTAATCATCTTTTATAGTTGCGCAACACAAAGCATGGACTGGATTTCTATCACACACACACACACACACACACACACACACGCATAAACACATGCTTTTAGAAAGTAATTGCATGCTAATTGTGATTAATCAGCTAGGTACGGAGAAGTGCACGCACACACACTTGTGGGTGTTGCCTTTTGCTTGTGGCAATTCTTTAGGCAGCGAGTGACACACAGGGTATTCGCAATGGCACCTGAAGGCCAGGCCTGAGACAAAATTCATTTCCTGCTCTTTGGTAGAGGCGGGAAGACGAAACTGAGACAGAACTGGGTGTATTTTTCGTGAAAACACGGAGGGGGCGCGGGGGGCGGAACACCTCGAAACATTGCGCCTTAAACAAACAGCACATCTGTTGACACTGTGGTTCAAAAGACTCGATGGCTTGAAGCTACATTTAAAAAAAAAAAAATGCTTTGCATAGCGTTTCATGAAAAATGGCTGCTGGCGCGACAGATCTGAGAGTCTGAACTTCAGATTTTGCGCATGTCTGCCTGATTCGCATGCACGATGGTGGTCGTATTGCATAGTTTTGGAGAGTTTGTAACTAGCGGGTAGGAAGGATCGGATTATACATTTGTCAAATTTTTCATTCACAGGGTATAATTTGAGGAAAAGAAAATTCTGGAAAAAGTTCTAGAGTACCTCTTAGCAAAGCACTACATTGCTCTAAATGAAGCTCCTCAACTCAACAAGATGCAACTTATTAAATAACAGAAAACCGATTCAGAATAGATTAAAAAAAAAAAATCCCAAACTGTGTATGTCAATCAATATTCAACTCGCAAAACATCGCCAAAGTGATTAATCCCAGGAAGAAAAAAAAAAGACCTTCAGTTTAACTAAGAAGAGGAATTAGTCTAAGCCCAAATAAATCACAGCTGCAGCTTTGGGAAGTGCTGGCCTTTCACTGATAAAGTTGCCCGTCACTGTGAGATTATCAGATTTTTTATTTTTATTTTTTTTTTCCTTACCGACACATCCGCGACTGTTTCAGTCAAGTCGTGCGGGGGACGCCGCGATGAATGACATCAAGTGGCAGACGCGCTGACACGACAGATGACGGCTGCCCATTTGCGCGTTTGAAGCGACTCGGCATTTGTTTGGCACAATGCACGGCTAACTAGTTTTTCTTTCTTTTTTTTTTTGTCCTCCCCTCTTGCTTCCGATTGGACGCCCCCGCCCACCCATCAGGTATGTCGGATTTTTTTTTCTTTTTCCTTCTCAGCATGAGCTAAAGAGGAAAATGTCACTTTGCCAATACCGCTGCTTGAAAGAAGACATCAGCGCTATTTTTGGACCTCTTGTGTCGAGAGAATCCTCGTGTGGCGCCGCCTTTCACAACAGAATAGAGTCACATTGGCCCACTTTGTCATAATCCCACGCTAAGCGACAGCGCAGGGACCACACGGGGCCTCTGCCCATATGCACCCGTAATTACATTTTTGAATGCCTAAAAGGCACTCTCGCTCTCTCCGCCCATACTGCAATGAGAGACAGGAGAAGTACCGTACGTTATTTCAACAAGGTTGGCTGCCTGCTTTGGTTTTGCCCCATGTGGTTAAATCAGGAACTGAATTTCTGTGTACTCCTAACCTGGAACCCTAACCCTGGCTTCGGACTCGGAAACTTCAAACCGGGGGTGCCCAAGTCCGGTCCCGTGAGAGCCCCTCTCCGGCCTGGTTTAGAGCACACCTGATGATCAGCTCATTAGCAAGCTTTGGAGAAGCTTGATACCGATCCGGATCATTTGAATCAGGTCCGTTGGAGGAGGGAGACATCTAAAACAGGCCGGATAAAAAGGGACTCCTGAGGACCGGACTTTGGCACCCCTGCTTTAAACCATCGTAATGGTCGGCAAATTATTATTATTTTTTTGAAACCAATATTCACCTCAGGAGATGTAGCAAGTGACATTTTGGAATGCCCGCCTAATTTCGCTTTCTGACAGCTTATAATAGCATGCAGCAGAAGTACATCAGTTATACCAAATTGGCTGCCTGCCTTGTTTTTTTTTTTACCCCATGTGGTAAAATCAGCAATTTATCTGTGTTAAAAAAATGAAAACGAAAAGAAAACAAGGTCCCTCAGGACTCTTTTGCACCAGTTTGTGAAGTAACTGATGGTTTCCACTCGGGACAGACTTTCGGACGGTATTCACGATGCCCCTCGATTCAAATTCAGGGCTCGCTGACGGGGCGCGCCTCCTAATTGAGGCGACAAAGTTGAGTTGGGCCCCTGAGTCCCATTTAGTCTGACAAGCACAGAGAGGAACACTGGGCCCGAGCAAGTTAGAAATGTTCCCTTTGAAGAGGTCGTTATCCTTCATTGAGTGGGATTTTCCAAAAAGTAGCCCAAGATGGAGATATAAAGGCTTGTAAGGGCAAAACCTTGGCCTTCATAAAACATTTACTAGTCAGGTTTGAAGTATCAGGTGAGCATGGTTCATTGCTGGTACCCAAAAGGAATTTTACAAGTAACTGTTAACAACCGTACAGCGCATCGCAAATGAAACAAAATGTTGTCATCTGTCGGATGCATACCTGAAACCCTCGCCCTGTCCTTGAATGCTAATTTAGAAACCATAATTCCAAATTGAAGCCCTGACCTGCATACTCAACCCAGAATTGAACAAATGGAAACCCTAATTTCAAACCCTGACCCTCTCTTGAAACCCTACTTTGAAACCATCGTTTTTAATGCCCAACCTCGGCTTTGAAAACCGAATTAGAAACCCTAACCCTGACTGGAAAGCCTCATTTTAAGACATAAACCAATCTTGAGACCCTCATTTGAAGCCCTAACCTTAGTTTCCAACATTTGTTTGAAAACTACATCCTGTCCTGAAACCATACCTTGAAACCCCAACACATGCTTCACACCCTAATTTGCAACTCTCACGCTGTCTTGAAATCCTAATGCAGATTTAAAAACCTCATTTAAAACCCAAACTTGTAACTCTAAACCAGACTTGAAACCCTGACTCTGGGTTGAAACCTTAATTGTCATGTCTGACCTTGGCTTGCTGAGTTGAAACCTTGTCTTGAAATTCTTATCCTGTTTTGAAATCCTCATTTGAAACCCTAACTCTTGTTTGAAACCCTCATCCAGGCTTGAAAACCCAATTTAACATTTTAAATCTTTCCCACAAGCCCTACTTTGACACCCTAATCCCAGTCATGTATGTAACTGAGTAGAAATACATCGTTACTGAATTTGGTAGAACTTTCGCACAGCTGTACTTTATTTACATTTCTGGCAACGTTCACTTTTACTCCTCTACGTTTCCTGAGTGAAACATTTCGACCGCTTCTCGAAACCATCATTTGAAACCCAAACCCTGGCAAAAAAAAAAAAAAAAAGGTGTAATTAATATTAAAATCCAAGCGGCAAACGACATGTTGTCCGCAGGGCAGATTCGCAGCGGCGTACACGATTTCTACGAACACCAGGCTGGCCCCTCGCAAACGAGAGTCGAGGCAACTGGCTGCGAGATCACGCCGAGCGCGGCCTTCTGGGAAGGGAAGCGCGGACCGCGGCGGCATTTTAACATCGCATGAATCGACAATAAACAAGAGGGAAGGCCGCGAGAAGTCGGGCGGGGAAGGGCGAGCGCGAGAATGATGCGGCGAGACGGCAAGACGCGAGGAGCTCTGGGGGGCAGATAGAAGCTAGCCGAGTGTGAAGACTTTGGATTTCTCTATCAGTATTCCGTGTCAGTGTCGGAGCTTCGGGGGGGGGGTTCGAGCATCTGCGCTCGCCGTTCTGCACAGTTGCTCTCATGCTTACGCTCTCACTTAAACATACACACATACTCCAAATAGAATCATGCCAACGCACTTTTCTTTCTCAATCTTTGTCTGTGTCGTTAATGCTAACACTTGTAGCATGGTTAGATCGCCGTAAATGCACGCCCGCGTCCAATCGTATTTCCATGGAGGGACGTCCGTCCCTCGCAGAAATGCCTCGTTTGGAAGATTCCAGCCAAGAGAAGGCCCGCTGGCTCGAAATCAGGACGAATCCCACAGATGAAGACGTCGCGTGGGCTTATGGAGCCTGGCGTGAATAATTGCGGAAAGCTCACATTCATTGCAAGTCGGGAAGAGGTGCCATTGAGATCCTGAGTGGAATTGTGAAATAATCCAAAGGCAAATGCAGTGGTTACCTCAACTTCCGAGTGAGTTCTCTTGGGTCAAGTTTGCCAATATACGAGCCGTCTGTCAGATGACTGGTTGACACTTTTTTTGAAATCAGATGCAAGATGCAGCTTTTCTAGTTGAACTTTTCACACTGATTCCAAATCTGTCCTTGTTTTTTTTTTTCCTCCAGCACATCAAGTTTTCAAAATTATTAATAATAATAATAATATATGTAATGTGTTTTGTAATATCTATGAATTATGGGTTAGGTTCAGCAACAGGTGTAATTTTTTTTTTCTAAAACGTCATAGCTTTAAATGACAACGCATGGTAAAATCTGTATTGCGCGAGCTTTACTGATCGAATGAAACAACAAACATTTTTAAAACATCTCAAGCCTGTTGTGCTATGAAAAAAAGGAGACATTTTTTAACTCGGCGTCACTCGGACACAACAGAATCTCTGGTTCAAAGTTGCTGTTCCCCAGTGTTAATTGTGATGATTTGCTAACAAGTTGAGTTAAGAGCATGAAATGGAGACAGGCAACTTCTCACCAAGCCACATGCAGTGAAGTTATTTTGGGGGAAAAAAAAATAGGTGCTTGTATGTCGTTCCCCAATTGAAATGTAAACAAAAAACCCCCAGCAAAAATTCCAGGTGGATTTCTACAAACCACAAAACTGACGTTCGTGTACTATCTACATACTACAATCCGTGGGGTTTCTCAGGACCGTCTGATAAGAAAAAAAAAAAACAAAACAAACCGTCTTAATCTCTTGATATCTGAATCAATTCACCTAATGCCTCAAATCTTGGAACAGGGGCTGAAAATGTTTCCACGCTTACTTTGTCCAGAGCAACATATTTCCCCGAGGATGTCGTTATTTTGCTCTATTACTTATGTGCCTGCTGTCTCTGGAGAACTTGTCTCACCAGAGCCCGGCTCGGCGCCGTCCACTTATTCCGCTCGGCCTCCGGGTCGCGGCCGCCGTCTCCGCCGCATCTTCCCGGCTGTGCCGACCACCTGCGTCCGAGGCTTGCGCTGGCTTTAATAATGAGTTTTTCACCCTGACTATCCGCCCCACCCTTACTCGTTGATGAGGAGCACCAAAGTGTTTTCACAGGTCAGAGGAGAGAGAGCGATAGCGGGTAATGGATTCCCGCTTTTCCTGCCGAATAGCCTCCCACCATTACGGACAAAGAGAAAAAAAAAAAAAAAAACAAGGAAAATGAAATGAGGGAGAGCATGTGGGAAGAAAAATAGACTGATGTTGGAGGAGTGGATTATTATTATGAGTGGGCTGCTCTTCAGTCAGGGAATTATGTTTTGGGTTTTTTTCTTTTCCGTCACACAAAATATTCGGGTTCAATGCAATGTTACCACTCCAAAACATCGTCTTTTTATAAATCTTTTTTTTTTTTTTTTAAATGGACAATGAAGCCCAAAATTATTCATACCTTGTTCTAAAATTGTTTATTTATACCACGGATGCTCTTTCTGCCACAAAATTGTCACTGCGCCACTGTGGGAGAGGTCAGAGCATGTTACAATCCTGGCCAATCAAAGTGGTTCCTTTCATTCCATTTTAAATGCGTGGTGCGAGTTGTGTTTTAGGGTCTTGAAGCCAATCTCGACTATGACGTGGGCACTTGAGGACTGCCTACACCGCAGATCATATGTCAAAAATTAAATTTCTGGTTATGAAGTGCCATCCGACCTCTCACTACCAAACCAATATGTACAGTAAATAGTGTTTTACAACAATACCTAACCACATTTCTAATTTTGTATGTATCCGTGGCTCACGAGCCAAGCTTGGTCATGGTGTAAACGAGCATCTGGCAACTAGATATCACCGCTGATGTTTTGACCTGGGGCTGATTTAATTTCTGTTGGCAGCTTATTCCATTGGTGTGCGGCATAACAGGTAAATGCCGCTTCACCATGTCTGCTTTGAACTCTGGGCTCCACCAACCCTCCTGCATTGATATTCAAGTCAATTCCCTTTAATGTACTCAAGACCCGACCTGTTCAGTGATTTGTAGACCAGTTGAATAATTTTAAAATCTGTTCTACAGCGATAACAATTTTAGAGGCAAATTGCACGATTTATTGTCATGCCGGAGATTTGAGAGGCGTCAAATGTTTTCCTCTTCCTCAGGGGCGTGACAAAAAAAAGGCACCCTAAAATGGTGATTCATTTCACATCACCGTAATTATAGTTTGCAGTGCTTTCCACACACAGAGAGTGAATGTTGTGGGTCTACTTTGTAGTCGATGCCATACGAGTTCTGCGTTTGTACATGCATCGCAAACGTTTACCTCCCTCAACCTCCAGCTATGAATATGTTGATAGCTCACACGAAAGCAGCCCCTCTTTTTTTTTTTTGAGCTAAGAACCGTCTCCGGTGTACGTGATATGCCCCGCTGCGAGATTACGGCAATAAAAAGAAGATAACAGCACGCGTGGAAACTCACTCAGCCTCCCACCATCCCAACTTTGAACCTCCCTCAAGGAAATCACACTGCTTGGCCCGACTAATTTAAATCGTCTCTATCGTATATGTCTGCAAATGTTGTTTCCATCGGCTCGGTTTCGATCCCTTTTTCGACGTGTTGACCTTGTTGTTCACTAAAGAGTTCCCTAATCACCTCATCACATTTTCGACATCCTTGGGGGTCTTCTCGCTTTGGCGAAAATTTGCAGCGTGAATGCCTCCCGCGTGCAAACGCTGATGGGGAAAGGAGCCACTCGTGATGGGTTGCATTGCACGGGGGGTGCTTTGTGGTAACGCACAAAATGTCTGCCGCATTATTTTTCGAATTGAATTTCCAACATTTGGAGGTGCATCGCATTGCCGTGTCGTCATTGACTTTGCATGCTTCACAGGAAACTGCTTCTAAAGACCAGAATTACCTCTTGGGTCTGACATCTTTTAAAATCTACTCGTACAACAAATCTATCCATCCTATGATTCGAGACAAATGTGAAACGAACGTGCGTGTTTTTGCGAACATGTCAGGAAGCCAAAGTACCCTCGAGTGCCGCTGCTTGCGTCAGACAGCGTCCGGTATCAATTTCCTGCTTCAAAACAGAAATGCTATCTCAAGATGTCAAGATCCGTCTCGACGCCGAACAGAATGTTGGCCAACGAAAATGGCAATGATGTGTTTTTTGCCTTCTCGAGCCCTTTTATAGTTGTCAGGTGAAAAATGTGAATCCCGCCATCCTGCCCGTAGCCGCCAAATAGCAGTCAAAATGGAGTTACTGCACATCGGAACCAAGGCCAAATCTTTTTGTTTCGCAGGGGCAACTGTAACAAACAAATAACCGTCTGGGTTGTACTTTCAACCCCCACGAGGAGCTATTATTCCCTTTTGCGACTTTGAGACGATGACGCTCAGACGACTATCAACAAACTAAATACTTCAACTTCAAAATCGGATTTGTAAATCTTTGCTCTTCCGCCGGGGTCTTTGTGGGATTCTCCTTTCAGCCTCGTGTCATTGCCCCCCCCCCCCCCCCCCCCCCCACACCTCCCAATGAGGCTAAACTGCGTGGTACATCAACAGACTTTTTAATCCCCACTTTTAAAACACGGCTATCAGCACCACCCGATGGCTTATCTCAGACCACAGACAACAAATAGACGCCAGTCACAGCGGTCCAGCACGAGCCCGCATTTTCAAAATTACAGCTCTTGTCTCTTCTATCGGCACCTTGTCACAGAGGATTTTATTTACTCCCCTCAGCGGATCGCGCCCTGACATTTGTTCTCATCAAGTCTGCTTTCTTCCACCACTGTTATTTCTTCTCTTGTCTGGGAACAGATTGAGCAGCGAGCGTTTATTTGATGTCAAATCGCCGAATAAATCGCCTTGAGCATCTTTGCGGCCATCAAAGCATCATCCACAAAAAAATAAATAAGTTGAACTCAAGAGAAGTTGTGAGCTACCCAAGCTTGGCCTGCTGGATTTCGGGCGGTATTTCCACCCAGGCCGCCACGGCTTCCCGTTTCAGGCTCGACGGTTTCCTGCACTGATCGATTGCCGTCCCAGGGGAAAGCAACAACTCCAAAAACAAAGCCTCTTATTTGTCTTGCCTCTTTCAACCGGTGACTTAACTGAGCTCCGTTGAATATCAACTTGAGATCTGGACAATTTTCCCAGTGAGTCTTAAGAAATAGTCCCTTTTGTCGCCATATTATAAAGTTCCAAACAGAGCGTAAGGCATAACAAATACTTATAAGTATCTGTACTCAAGTACAGATACTTGTATAAGTAGGAGTGAACCGACAAATGAAAAATGCTAAAGTAGCAAACGACCACAACTGAAAAATATACCTTGCCTGTATTGGGTTTTTTTTCTTACTAGACCTCACCCGATAAGACCCATCATCACTCAAGTTAAAATCTCAACTAAGATGACTTTACGTCTCTCTATTTGTCCTTTTTTATTTTTTTTTTGCATGAAGTTGTCATCCATGGAGGTTGAAAAAAAAAAAACAAAAACAAAAAGCAAAGAGCCTTTTTTGACAGTATGCAATACAAAGTGTGAATCTGTTTTCAAATGTGTAGGGACTTTAAAAAAAAAAAGCCAATAACTAGAGTAAATGCTCAAGTGAAGTCCAGAGAAGTACCTGATAAATCTACCGACGTGCAGTCACGAAGTAGTTGGACTTAATTTTCTTCACAGACCGCCGCCGACCCCTTTGTAGACAATTCAATCCCCTCGAACCGAATGGGTTTCTGTGTTCGTACTGATAAAAACAGCACACGAATAATGTTATTTGCGGCGGGACAATATGTGCTCGTAATCTAATGGCTCTAAATTACCTCGGCCACGATGGCTTGAAAGGGGAATGGAGTCTACGGACTGAGAGAAGGATTGCGAGATTGGGAATACGGTAAGAAGAAGCGCACCAGTGTGGTTGCGGCGTTTACCGTGCCATGCCGTGTTCAGATGAATGGTCCTGCGTGTGCGAGGGTCGCTGTCGCATTGCAGCACCGGGGCTCGCTTTGATGATGATGGAGTGGACGCGAGCCTATGTTGGGAGTGTCGCCTTCTGTCTGTGTGTGTGTGTGTGTGTGTGTGTGTGTGTGTGTGTGTGTCACATAAAAGCTCTGATTCAGAGGACGTTGCAAAACACACCAACCACGTTTTACCGCGCCTCATCTAGTAGCCGACCTTTGATAAAAGAGGACATGGTGTGGCCCGGCTGTCGCCTCATCGCTCGTACTCGATAGCAAGATAACAAAACAAAATTTTGTGTTTGGGCTATTGGCCTTCAGACCACACAGGTGACATCAAGTCCAGTGAGCCCCATTTATCATGGATGATACTGTACAAGCCATGTTCTAAAATGACGTTAAACACGCACACACGAGTGTCACCTAGCCGTGTCTTAGCTTTGGAGGCTTCAGTTTACGCGTCGCGGTTTCTACTTTGCTGGAACGGTCTGCTTTCTGGCTGGCCTCAGCTTTCTTTAGAATAAAATGTCTTCCTGTGGCCATACTACAGAGACAGCCTCATTCTTTTCCATTTTTTGCTAGCATGTCTGCTTCTGATTGATGCATTCGACGTGGCCTCCATTTCCATTCGTAGAAAAACGGCCGACAAAATTCAGACTTATGCTCGAGCCGAATTAGAGTTCTTCAGCCCCCGGTGAAGGTTTGCGCTCCGCCGACTGCCATATTAGTTTAGCCACCAGCGTCACGCACCGTCGAGCCGGCGGGTGTGACGTCCCCATTGGGAGAAGCCGCAGAGAATCCTCCGGTGAACGCCGCGGAATTGTTGTCATGTTCGGGTCGTTGTTTAGCTGGGGACCTCCTCAAAGGTCTAAAAATTCCACTTGGCACTACCTGCCCGGCACCACGCGGCATTTAGCAGCTAAAGAGCCAGAAACTCCCCCAAGGAGTCCCTCGCCTATTAATCTTCCCCAAGCAGACACTTGGCACCCCGAATGCACAAAAAAAAAAAAAAAAACGGTTCCTCTATGAAGTGTGAAGAGTGCTCACCTGATCAACTTTGACGATAAACGTATGAATCAAATTGACTAAGTTCAGGCAAGTGATATCAGATTAATGCAGGTTCTCAACAAAACCCTTTTTTTGTGTGTGTGTGTGTGTGTGTGTGTCAAAGTTTTCAACTGCGTATGCCAACAAACTTCTACTTTGTGTCGTATTCATGTGGGGCAGCATGAGAGGAGCGGGAGGAGTGGGAAGAGCTAACGATTAGCTTGCTGGCAAACTTTGCCGTAACTTCTACTCGTCTTTCACACCAAATCACGAATGCCAACTGGTGCTGTCAAGGTGCGATGATTTCACCGCTCGCCGCTTCCACCGGGCATCCCTCCACCATTTTTTTTTTTGCCTTTTCTCCGACCCGCCAACAAGGCTGACACTGTGTCACCACTGTGCCGTCATTAGTCTTTGTTAATTAAGTCGGACAAGGCGTTAGTCACAGTTATCCTGGCAATCAATCTCGCAGGAAGACCACAAAACTAGGGGGTGGATAGAAATAACTTGTGATGAATGTTCACGCTGGTTGGCTTTTTTTTTTTTTTTTTTTTTCCCGCCTTCGGTTACTGGCGGCGTCGCATGCTGTTGAATCTGCTCTGGGCCAGTGATGTGATACACGCTGACACATTAAGCGAAGGAGTAAGAAAAACAAACTAAAAGAATCAAAATACTTGAAATTTGTGAACAAAACGGAGGAAATGGCTGCCTCATCTGCCCTGTGATTGGCTTGCAGCCAGTCCAGGTTTTAACTTGCCACATTGCCCCAAGTCAGCAGGGAAAAGCTCCTCAGCCATGACCCCAATGAGGAAAAAAGTTGTATGGGTTGAACAAAAGTCCTCGGACACGCTCCCGTAATCAATCAGGGGATGGATTAAGACAGTTGTATTTGGATTTCATGTCTTCATTTCAGCAAGACATTTTTTTGGGGACAAGGCATATTTGCTTCCAATTTTGCGGGAACAGTTTGCAGAAGACTATTTTTCTGTTTCCAGTGCACAAGGCAAGTTCTTGAAGGGACGCTTGGAAGCACTTGGCGCGCCCTTAACTCCAATCCATCACACATTTTGGAGATAGAATAGAAGTGGGGGAGATGGTTTTCTGGAGGAGTGGATGGAAAAATCTTACTGACACGCTCCAAAGTCTTGTTGAAAGTCGTCTGAGAAGAGTAGAAGTTGTCCATATCCCCCCAACGCCTCCTTGACTACATGGTGAACTTTCAACTGTCTTTGCTGTATCATTTTTTTTTTTTGGAGGGGGGGAGGCGCTTTTTTGGGTGCTTTTTACACGATCCAGCTGAGGAATTATAAAGCACTGGTGTTAGAAGCAGCAGCGCGGTGGTGGTGCTTGACATTTGGAATTTCTGCTTCACAGTCAAGGCGTTCCGGGTTCGAATCTTAAGAGATTGAATATTCTCCTTCGTTCCGTCCACTGACTGAAAACTTTAAATTGCTCATAGCCGGCAATGTGCTTTTTACACGATCCAGCTGAGGAATTATAAAGCACTGGTGTTCTAAGCAGCAGTGAGGTGGTGGTGCTTGACATTTGGAATTTCTGCTTCACAGTCAAGGCGTTCCGGGTTCGAATCTTAAGAGATTGAATATTCTCCTTCGTTTCGTCCACTGACTGAAAACTCAAACTTGCTCATAGCCGGCCGGCAATTACCAAGACCAGGGCAATTAATCAAGAAACCAGATGAATGGATGACGTTCAAATCTTTTTCCTGCCCCAAAATAAGGGCACTGTTATAAAAACACAGTTGCATGCCGAGTTCCATAATGTCACGTCAACAAATTTTGATGTGCTGTGAGAAAACCTGAAACACGCCCATAATACGCAGCCCTCGTGGAGACCGATCCGTAAGGGCCACGGATTGATTAGTGAGGCACAAAAACAAAATGGATTCATTGTTAGTGCACAGCTTGGTGGTGTGCTAAGCTCTTCCTGGCTTTGCACTTGTTGATTAATGACTTATCAACATTCAACACTTGGTCAATGATCCAGTCTAGACTTCCCTAAGCAAGACGGCGGTCGTGGTTGCATCCCGCTTCCGCACCGTGAAAAACGGCGTTTGCGGCGTGCTTTCAAGAGAAGCTACATGCGTCAGTTGACGGCTTGACAATGTAAACGCACATTCGAAGGGGAAAGATGGCACATAGGAAATCTCTCTTCCTCCTCCTTTCATCCATTGCTCACCGCCGTCCAGCTTTCTCTTATTTTCTTGGCTTCTTTGTGAGAGACGATCAATGGCTTGCAATCAGCTCATGGCGTGCCCATCAAGAGGGTGAGCGGAGGGACGGAAATAGCAAGCGAAATTGAATCCAGGGTCGAAAAACAGAGATGTTTATTTGCGCGTACAGATGGCCAGAGCTTATTTACAGCGGCTACCTGTTAGACATACAGAGTCTGACCTCTGACCGCAACCTAACAGCGGATCGCATTAGTACAACTTGGTCGCTTCTCGAGAAACTGCGACACGCGAGGATTGTTTGCTCACTGGCTCAAGCTGCATTTCATTAAATCCACGGGGACTGACGTTGATGCGCTTGTGGGGGATTACACGGTTCATATGTCCACTTGGTTTGTATTTACCTGATGGGCCGGGCTTAGCCGAGCCATTTCAGGGGTTGTTTCATGACTCGTTGATTCCATAGATTCCAAATTGATCGCACACCAGGTGGAAGGTGGCCTCCAAGTGTCCACTTCACAGATGGGATCTCCCCGTAGCCAATGTTGTCCACTCAATCTGCCGCACGACTCAAGTAAATCGATGTCTTCCTTCGCCGTTTAAAGGGAATGAGAGGAGCCTCTTTGATTGGCTGCGTTCACACCCACAACTGCATGAAATGCCCTTTTTCAAATGGACCTCGCTGCACCGGCTTGCGAAAATACCAAAACTCGGTCTAGCCAGCCCCTGCGCAGATTCACGCCGTGCCTCAAGCCAGACTTGTGCTGGTCACCAAAATCGAGCCCTACGTCGCCAATATTTTCAGGCAGCCAATCACTGCAGAAAAGCTTTGTTTTGCTTTGTCTGATTTATCTCATCTAAAGTATGTGGAAATTGGATCGATGTGCCCACCCTGCGTAAGGTTGCGTTTAAAACTTGTGCACTGAAAATACTGGTGCACACGCGAGGAAATCCAGAGTGGAAAGGAATTTTGTCGTAGCTGAGATGGCATGATTCCTTCTTGTGACGGGCTTGCCGCAATAAACACAATCCTCGTGACGCACAGTGGTTTCCACCTCCCTTTAATTGCAATTTGTCTCAGGTTGGTCACTCACGTTAAATTATAAAATCATATCATATAAATCGATTTTAATTTCCTCCTCCCTGTAATTTGTTAGGATAGAAACGCATGAAATTAATTGCCTTTGGCAGACGCAATTATGGGTGCACTCAACTAGTAGATCGGCTTCCGCATCTGTTTGCGTGCGGCGTCAACTTTGTGCTTGTTTTTGCATTTGCAAAGCTTTAGGAAATCAGGCCTGTCATGTTTTGTGACATTTCATCAAAATTATGGACACCGCGGTAAGTCGCAGTGGAACATGCAGCAAACCTTGTAGACTATGTAAAGGCGACATTTCGAATAGTTCTCGGGTGTCTGAGTGGCACGTCTGTGACATTTGAGGTTTTATCTTCATCCTGTTTTTATATATATATTTTTTGCACATGCTAATTCACAGGTGGACTTGTCTGCGGAACATTTTCAATATACTTGCAAAAGAATTCATCTATCGGCACGCCAGTTGACAAATGCGTCTTCCATCAGACATCACGTGAACGCTGACCGAACTTTCGACTTTCTGAATACTGAATGATGTGATAAATTGATGCTTGTTGACTCTCCAAGTCGAGTTTGTTCAGACCAGCCCGAATCACAAATGAGTCTTGAAGGTTTTCACAAGCTTCAGTTCACAGTTCACCCATCAAATTCGGCAAAGGCCCGATTGTCTGATATCCCTTCAAGATTGTGCTGCACGATCATTCCGTGGGGTGGGTTGTGATTTCTACTCCCCGATCTGCTCATTAAACCGACTGACTGCTCGATATTCACTATTGTAAATCTCACGCGACGCCGCGGGCTCCGTAATCGGGATGTGAAACGGAAGCCGAGCCAATCTCTCTCAAGTCATCCGGCGCCGTAAAAATTGACCATGGGAAGAGTTACGCGTCAACGTCCCAGTTTGCCTTCTTTGTCTTCCAGTACGACTCTTTCGTTTTTGTATTTTCCGGTACGTCTTGGTACTATGACAGATATCTGCTTTGGGGGTAGAAACGATTGTCTTTCGAAACAATGATTTGGTTTACTGTGCTCGGCATCGTGAGTACACCACACCAGAGAAGTCAGAGCAGAGTCCACCTTCAGTTCTGGAGTCTTTCTATGAAGCGGTCATTCGCTCGTCATTTCACAGGTAGCAATTTTAAAGGCCTCGGAAGAGGTTTGCAGTTGTTTGTTCCGGTCCTCTTTACTCCATGCTTGACTTTGACATTTGGCCCCATATACCGGCAAGTCTGTCCATTATCCTTTTAACCTTATCCAAAGGGAACGCGCGTCACAGCGTGTCGCCTATTTAGACGGAATAGGAGCGCGCTAAGAAGCCTTGTCGGGGCGTTTGCCAGGGTGGTCTCGGCGTCCGGCTCCTCCTCGGCGCTGAACTCCAGCTGCTGAGGCGGGGCTGAATGTCAAGTGTCGGTTGGCGAAGTGTATGTCAAGACTCCCGCTGATGACTCATAGCTTGAAGCGCGGCACGACCTTTGAACGCGTTTAATTATTAAGACGGCTGACAGTCCACCTGCGCTGCAGAACGGCGATTCAGCAATTATGGTGACGGCTCGTCCTCCCTCGGAATGCCAAACTTATGCCGCTGCAATTAGCGCTCGATGGGGCGCAAAACAGACTCGCGTGCAGTCGTAACAATACATGATACATTCTTTATGACCGCCGCACGTAATGGCTTCAATTATAGCTGATTGTTAATCATGGTATTGATTTATGAGTGTGGTTTGATGTCGTGTGACCCCGAACATTTTGCATAATGGGCATGAAAGATCTTTATTAGCGGGTTAATTGTATTATTACCAATGCACGTTCTTTGCTATTCCATCCATCTATCTATCCATTTTCTAGCGCTTATCCAGGGTCGGGTCGCAGGGGCAGCAGCTTTAGGAGGGAAGCCCAGACTTCCTTCTCCCCAGCCACTTCTTCCAGCTCTCTCCGGGGTATCCCGAGGCGTTCCCAGGCAAGCTGGGAAACATAGTCTCTCCTGTGTGTCCTGGTGTCTTCCCCGGGGCCTCCTGCCGGTGGGACATGCCAGGAATACCTCACCAGGGAGGCGTCCAGGAGGCATCCTAATCAGATGCCCGAGCCACCTCATCTGGCTTCTCTCAACGTGGAGGAAAAGCGGCTCGACTCTGAGCCCGGATGACCGAGCTGCTCACCTTATCTCTAAGGAAGAGCCCGGACACCCTGCAGAGAAAACCCATTTTGGCCGCTTGTATGCGGGATCTCGTTCTTTCGGACACGACCCATAGCTCGTGACCATAGGTGAGGGTTGGAACATGGATCAACCGGTAAATGGAGAACTTCACCTTTTGGATCAGCTCCCTCTTCACCACGACGGACCGATACAAAGTCCGCGCCACAGCAGATTCTGCACCGAACCGCCTGTCGATATCTCGCTCCCTCCCGCCCTCACTCAAAAACAAGATACTTAAACTCCTCCACTTGGGGTAAGATCTCCTCCCCGACCTGGAGAGGGCACTTTGGTATTCTCTTTCTCAAATACTCTTGACGGAGACGGATCAAATATTTGTATTTTATATATAATATACATCTTAAAGTACTCCTTCCACTCATCATCCTCACATCGTATGTATTGAGACGCGTGTGCTTGCACACAGAAAAATGTGAAGGAGCCAGATTTACTGTATGTTATCCATCCACCCGCTGTCTGAGCCACTTTTAATGATCACAATCAGTCATTTTCCGAGGTTACACGGGGGGGGGGATGGCGTTACGTTAGCTCATGTCGTCTACGTCTTCGCAGAATGACTTTGCATTTGTTCGTCCACACGCGACCCGATGTAAACACAAGCTGCAATTAGCCGTGTTTGAAAGCGGAGTGAATTGCGTTTTTATTTTTCCCCTCTTATACGCGCTCATCGACTAATTAGATCAGTGACAAGTCTGTCATTGTGAGAATGTGTTTTATTGTGCATCCTCGAAGCATTCAGTGGCACTCGTCGGTTGTAATTCTTCAGCCTTTTGATTGATATCCACTGATGGCTACTTTGTCATGAAAAATGCAGTTAGCCATCAGTTGTTTCCGTGACTCCACGAATACCCGCACACCGGTCGATGGTGCAGGGACTGATGGAGGCAAGGTTAAAAAAAAAAAAAAAAAAAGGAACAAAAAGCCAGATTAATCATCGGTTGTCCTGAGACGGGCTCTCAGTTTCGAGCTTCTCGCATGCACGTCTCAACAAGGCGCAGATGAAAAGGAACCCTTGTGTCCCACATTGCCAGCCTGATGTCAGAGCAAAGAGATGTGAAGGCTCCCAGCGAGCAGAAGAGATAAAGAAAGAAGGATGGCGGCTGACAACAAAGCCCAGAAGATCTGGAACAAAAGTCGCGGTGGCGGAAATGAAAAAGATTCCGAACGTGAACGAGGCGACAGGTCCAAAACTCATTTGGAATTCCACTGTTCAGCACGTCTGACTCGCCGCTTTCCTAAAACAGGCATCGGAAAAATGTCCAAAAGTGGACCGTCCAGGGTGTGCTGCACCTCTGGCCCCCCGAGTAAATTGGAATAGGCGCCATCTCACCTGCAACCCCAACGCAGACAAGCACTGTTGAAAATAGTGAAGCGTAAGATGACAGGTCGACATCTGAAGTTTTGTCATCATCGTGAGATGTCTTCTTGATGCCCTATTTCACGCAAAGCCACCGGCAGACCTCTCCGCGGAGCATTTTATATGTAAATGAAAAGGAATTACTCCAAGTCTGTCGGCCCGCAAGCCCGTCGAAGAACGCGTTTTCCATCGGAGACCACTTGAATGATGAACTACCTACTTCGACCACATTGAGCATCATTTCATGTCGCGCTAAAGATGCACGCTTTTCATCGTCCTGACGACAGAGCCTGTTTTCACAGTATTCTACTGCAAAATAATACTTGGTACTGTAAGTTACTTCGACTCTAAAGTAAAACGAGTCCTTCCGATCAGACCGATGATAGCTAAAAGGTCCCCAGGTCTTTCCAAACGCACCGAATCATTTCGGAAGGGGAGCTGCTGCGAAAAGAGCGTGATCACATTAATTTCTGCTAAAGGTTGTTCAATAGGCGGCCCGGTGGTCCAGTGGTGACCATGTCGACCTCACAGTGCAGAGGTGCAGGGTTCGAGTTTGCATGTTCTCCCCATGCCTGCGTGGGTTTTCTCCGGGTACTCCGGTTTCCTCCCACATTCCAAAAACATGCACGGCAGGTTAATCGAACACTTTAAATTGTCCCTAATGGGACTATGACGGCGAATGGTTGTTTGTCTATGTGTGCCTTGCGATTGGCTGGCAACCGGTTCAGGGTGTCCCCCGCCTACTGCCCGAAGACAGCTGGGATAGGCTCCAGCACGCCCTGCGACCCTTGTGAGGGTAAAGCGGATCGGAAAATGGATGGATGGTTGTTCAAAAGAGACCGATTTCCATCTTAAAGAACTTTTTTCCTCTACCAAATTTCAACGATACTGTGGACTAGGTTTCAAACCTTTGAAACGGAGAGCCGGTCAGGGGCTATTTTAGGTAAGCGAGATTTGACAAATGACCTTAACATCCTACAGAAACGTGGAATTTAATGTCAGTTTTTTTTTGGGGGGGGGGGATGCTTGAAGATTCTTAAAAGGACATGCATTGACACAAAGGACAATCCTCAGCAGTTTTGCCGCTTCCTCCTCAAGGTTACGACAACCAAACCAGGCCATCAAGCCAAATATTGATCTGCTCCATGAAGACGTCAACAACTGCCTGAAGCTTTCCCTGTCATTCAAATTTCCAAATGCGGCGGCGCGGATGTTAAAAATAGACGAAGGTTGAGGGTATCTCGACGATTACTCAGGTGTGGGGGCGGGGAGGGCGAATTCAATTATGGCGGCGCATGCATGTGTGAAGGGATTTGGAGGCGAGGCGTTCTCGAGGTGTGTCACTGGTGGCGGCCGCCTTAGAAATTCAGGGGCAAAGTTTCCCCCCCCCCC
>NW_017842054.1:3166860-3181666 GCF_001891065.2 Hippocampus comes | reverse complement strand
CGTGCAGAATCTATTTAAGTACAATAACATCGTGTTTGGACTTCCCAGCGCTGCAAGCAAAGAAGTGCAGACTCATTTGTGAGAGGCTAAATTTAATCTCGTGGGCTGTGATTTGCCGCTGTCCTTTTCCCATGGCATCTTATCCATTGATTTGGGGGAGGAGGGTGGGCTCTGCTCTTGTTGCTAATAGCCTGCTGATATGTCTAATCAGGGAGAGGGTGACATTTACAGGAGACACCCTGCCTCCTTTACCCTTCGGAAACACACACACACGCGCACACACACGAGGACGATCATGTGATTGCCATGCCATATGCCAAAGCAATTGACGAAACAAATCTTATTTAATTGCTGAAGTCGTCGTAACTTAAAAGCCTTGCTGGCGACAAGAAGGCAAATTAGACCGATGGATAAAATGTTGCAGCCAGAAAAATCTCGAACAGTCCCTTTGCATAAAGTCTGGATTATATTGACGGTTTAGCGGTAGTTACAGTAGGTCTGGGTTAGGAGTGTTTGAGTTGGGGGATGAGAGCAGTGTTTTTTTAAGCACTGTGCCACGGCACACTGTCAGGTGTGTCGTGGGAAATTATCCAATTTGTATGCCTTTGCGGTCTATCGCCTGGCAGAGTAATCGTGTCGTACTATTCCATACCGGTACGTAGCATCAGCAGCTATCTCATCGCCTTGTGCTTCCAGACAAGCGAAATTGCTGGCGCGAGGCAGTACAACGAAAGCTATCAAACAAATCAATATCCAAATTTTGCACAGCCAGGATTACATTTTAAGGTTGGGTGTTTAGGGTCAGGGTAGGGCTTAAAGGAGGGTCAGGATTCTGGTGTGAGTTGTTGTGGTACAATTTATTCTAACTTGTATTTGAACACGGACAACTAAAAGTCAGTGTCACAATCGTTATATGTTTGCCTAACGTCAATCGTGGCTATATGTGCTCTTCAAAGATCACATTACCGGCGCGGGAGCCACCTTGGGCGCTTCCTACGTCATATAATCAGAACGCCGTTTTTCGACGAGTGGCGCCGCACAGCAGCATATTTGTTGTGAAGAACATTTTTGACTTCACTTCCCCTTTAAGCCTTGACGGAGGTGCTTTGGTGCCTCGTGTGGATGTTTCAGTTCGTTGACCAGCTGCGCAGTGGAGATCTCGTGTGTCCAAATTTGAAAATGAATGATTTGTTTGTTCATTTTCCTCGACTGTATATCACCCTGCACAGTATTAGTCAACTGTCTTTGTCTCATTCCCTTTCAACTCAGCGTTCTTGCCCCTCCACAGGCTGCCAAGGCCAACCTGGAGAAGTCCCAGGCCGACCTGGCCGGTACGTCCGACGAGATGGCGAGGGCAGAGGTTCAAGTCAGCATAGATGCCAACGAGGCCATCGTCAAGGCGTTGGAATAGAGCTCCCAGCGTGGTGTGGCCCAACACCAATTCATTTGTATGCCGTAGAAAAAGACTCCGCAAGTCGCTTTATCCTCACCAGCCACTTCATTCGGTGTGCCTTGCAAGAGGCGAAAGCAAAATCGCACCGGCGTGCCCCGTGAACAAACACGCACGAGGCAAGCGGCCCGTCGCGATATTTCGTATTTGGTCCGCACGCGAGGCGGAAAGAAGTCAGTAAGTCATCAATCGGATTCGCCCGAACAACAATAATGCAAACAAATAGACGGGTAGACCCTTTCTTTCCATTTATCAATTTTGGTGAGGTTGTCGGAGCTGTAGCTTTGGCTTCTCTTTCTTCGTCAAAAGTTTGACGTTCAGCAGTTCACCACGATGAAGTGTACAAGCCCAACTGTGGTGAATTATTGCTGTTTGCTCGACTGATTGGACCAGTGATAAATACCCAATGTAGTGGCTCGTGGGCTATTTGACAGCTCATCAATCATCACTTGATTTTTGTGTTTGTCGCAACTCAAGATTTTTTCTTTCTTTCTTTGCTCTTCCAGGTTATCTTGACTCTTTTCTTTTGGTGGAACACACATTCAGCATTTCCAGCTGCCCTGTGGGTGCCATGCTTGCTCTGTACAGTGGACGAAAAAAAAAAGAACAAAAACAGAATAAATTTATTTGAAAATATCTGTTGACCTTTGCCTGCTTTTTTTGTATTCAACTTCATCATCCGCCATTTCTAAAACTTGGCTCTGTGCGGCCTCTTGGTGGTTGCGCACAAATTTCCAAGTTACACATGTTTAGTGTATCAGAATCCTCCACGGGAGAATCGCTGCACCTTGAAACGAGCGCATGAAAAGCGCATAAGGAATCGACTTCAGCCCCGAAACGTATCAGTCAACCATGAGCGTGCCGCTTCCTGGCGGAGTTTGGCTGCCGCGCAAAGTGGAGACGCTAGCGCGCAATACCGCATTACCACAAGCGCGACACGCCAACGGGGTACGCTAATGTTAGTGCTGCAATGGAGAAGGGAGACTGCAATTTAAACCTCTTAAGCAAACCTTTCATGCATGCGAGGTTTTTGTCGAGTATTTAAAGGTTAGGTGGTTTGATCCCTTTAGCCCATGCGGTTTTAGTTTCGGGCTGTTTTTGCGCATATCTTTGCCGACACGCTCATTTCCATACAAGGCTGCCGCGTTCCTCGCCTGGATGGATGTCTAATGGACTTTCTGCAAGCTGGCACTCCCTCCTCGTGTGTACGCGCCCCTCATTACGGCGGCCTAAATGGGGATTAGTGCCGCATTTAGTTTTGGCTTTTGTTCGGACGGACCGTGGTCAATATTGAGCTTCTTCTCGCTTCCTTCCTCCAAATACAGGCAATTAGTGCGCCTTTGGGCATGTGTTTCTTGGCCGCAGCAAGCTCGGGAGGAGTCACAAAATAGAAGCCACCATCGCGGCAAAGCAAGTCATTACAATTGTAGTTTGAATGTTTGGCGCCTTTTGAAACAATGTTAACCAGGTGCTACACAATCAAAAACAGTCAATAAGCAACTCCACAGCAACTCGGGCTGGTGCAGTCCTCACCGAGCCTTGTTGCATAAACTGACGAAACCTTCCTGGAGGAGAGGCGAAACGGTTTCCAGGGCAACCCGAGCCTCGGTGTCCTGAGAAACAACCAAACGGAGCCGAACAGAATAAAGTCAACATCAGTTCAAGGCTAACTGAAAACGTGAGTCTTAAGAAGAAAATGACCCGCACGTCATTGATCAAATCGGCAAACTATGACATTATAGCCGACGACAAATTGTACAGAAAATACAAATACCAGTCGAGCCGATCTAGCCAATCAGATCACCGTCGCCAGCAAGATGAGGCATTTTTTGTCGCATAAAGTTACACTTTGGAACCAGACGGCCTATGATTTATTGCCACATCTACAAAGCGACTCAGGAGGTTAAATACCGGCCAGCGACTTGTCCATGACAAGTGGCAGCACCTTGGAGATGTCGCTCCAAAAAGTTTTTTTCAAGCCGATGCCAATTCCAATATTTGTCATCGTAAAATTCTGATAACCGATTAATTGTCTGATTCATTAAAAAAAAAAAAAAAAAAAAACCAAAAAAGGATGACTAAATAACTTTTGGCCCCTTAACACAAAAAAGTCTCCACCATTCAGTCTGCAGCTGCCTGGTCACAGCAGCCCATGCCCTCCAGTCTATTCTTTGTTGATCAAAATGCCAGCAGAGGTCCTCTCCTTTGTGGCGCACAAATTCAACGGAAGGCCGTCCGTCGCCCGAGCGCTCGGATAAGAGGAGAGCAATCAGTGAAAGCAGCAGCACCTGCCACCCCCACGTCTCTCTCTCTCTCTCGCTTGCAGCTCTCTCTCGCTTGCAGCTCAAGGTAAATTACACTCCTCTGCATGCCCGTTATGGTTACTTGGCACTGCTAGCAGACTTGGGTTAGAGGAGATTTAGTTGGACATTTTAGTGGTTTTGGACCTGGTATTTTAAAGCTCTTTTGTTTCATGTGGCCGGTGTTAGAGTCAACTACAAGCGGGAGTTAAAATTAAACAGCTTGAAGCAAGCACACTCCACATTTTATTTGGAGAATGGAGACCTGTGCAAGTCTTCTTTTCCTCTTTCCCTCAAAGTGATGTGATGTGACACTCTCCCATAACTGGTCAGTCAAAGAGTGAGTGCAGACACCGAGGAGTACTTTAAAGGCATGTTTGAATACATTTAAGTGTGTTTAAAGCATGGGGGAGGGATGAAACTTTTCCAAAAATGTTTTTGGATAATCACAGTTTTTCACCTTTTTTTCTTTTTTGTAGTAGTAGTCGTACATTTCATCGCTATTTTGTGCCGCCTCCTCTTTACTTTCAGCATAATTCTATTGTTGAACAATAGATGGGGAAAACTTTTGTTTGACACTTTATATTGAATATCAATCTCCTTCAATCCTGCTTTTTACGCCTACAGAATAGCAATGGCTGGAGGTTCATTTTAATATACATCTTTGGGCGTGGCTATTGATGTAGATTGTGAGATGGCAATATGAGATGATGATAATACGGTTTTGTGTATTGTAAATAGAGATGGATTTGTATAGTGCGTGCAATATTTTTTTTTCTCTTGCCTTTGCTCTTTTTCATATCATGTGTTTAAGTATATGGATTATTTTAAAATTGTGTTTAAAGACCTTAAACTATTAAATGCTCTTAATGCTTTCAAAATAATGCCGAGGGTGTATTTAAATCGGCTCTGCTGCAATGTTAGTGGGATTACTGTATTCTAAGTGTCGTTTGTCGTTTTCCATGGTAATTTTATCGTCCTTAATCGTCAGCCTGCTTACTGATGACGGTAATGTGGCTTTCTTGTCACTCGACTGATTCTGACGTGCGAATTAGCTTCACGGAGGAGATGTTTGCGAGAAGTCGTCTCTTGACAAGACGAGTGTGACACCGTACGCTGGTGTGTAATGGCTGCGTTCTCATGTGGAGCGCGCAGATTATGTGATTATTTACAGTAAGTGAACGTGACTGATTAATGTGGATATTTAGCCTTGACGTGATCAGCCTCCGATGAATGCCACTCGGTGTGCACTTCTGTGTACGTGCGGTGCAATGGGGAGGAGGATGAGGGGCCGTCGAGCGATTTAATTAGCATGTCGCTGCAGCTGTCTGTGTTGCTTGCAAAAAAAAACAACAAAAAAAGTTAAAAAAATTTGAACTTTAGATACATTTGGGCTTCTGCTTGGCTTGTCAGTATCAACGCTTGAGTTGTCACCGATACCAAGGACAGATACTTCCCCCATAACAATGACAGATAATTTTAAAGATGTATACATCTTCAAAATAAATTAAATAGGGTCTAATATACATAATAACCGCCTGCATATCACGTTTCTCTGTAAATGACTCGATCAGCTAGGCTATGTGATGATACGGAGCCACTTTCAAGTTATGTTTAAGTGTGGCATACATGCTGTCACGTCAAAATGTAAGCAGATCTGCACTGAATTCTGTTGTAGAAGCGACTCTAATTAAAAAAAAAAAAATCATTCGTTTTTTAACGATTCTATTTTTGCACCGTATATTGTAGACCGAAGTAAAATGATTGCAGTAAGATATATTGTCGAGAATGTGGCTGCTGCGGAATACGCCTTTTGCTGCAAAAGCTACACAAAAAAATGGCCGAACTCATTTGAAATGTTTAGATTTTGTCGATTTTTGCTCTGACAGATCGTTTCGCATCATTGGTCATGATTGTCTGATTGATTCCTGCTTACGTAAGGTTTATCGGTGGGTTATTTATCATTGCCGATGTGGTCGTTTGGTTTCCATCTGTCTCTGTCGCAGTGTTTCAGCCGCCGTCAGTTAGAATCGCACTCGCCGAAATGGGCTAACGGCGACATTAGCAATCATCTGCTGTCTCGTCACCATTGTTAGCTTCTCCAAAGGATTTTTCGCCATCTTTGTGACAGTAACTCCTCATCCCGCTGATCCCATGGTAATCCCTCCCCAACGCCTCTGTAATCCTTTACTCTTGCCCCTTGACATTTTCACATTTTGCCTTTTGCTTGTCACGTGTCCTCCACTAGGAGTGCCTAAGTCTGGTCCTCGAGAGCCCCACTCCAGCCCCGGCCTGCTTTCGATGTTTCCCCTCCTCCAACACACCCGAGTCAAATGATCAGGATGCTTATCGGGCTCCTCCTGCAGAGCTTGTACCAGACTTGGGTCCCCCCCCCTGTCGTCCTACACCATAACGATTTCTCAGCTCATTTATAAACCACAGTTTGTGATCATCACAAGCAGAAAGCGAGCTATGTCGCTGAATCCTCCAGAAGGGACCAGAGACGAGCCCAAAGCTAACTTGTACCATTGTCACCGTATCAATATCAGGTGAATCTACAGTATTTTGTATCCATTTGCTGGTGACCCCCCCCCCCTCCCCTCGCCCCACTTCCCCGCTTTTATTTCCAGATGCCAAGCTATGCTAACGGCCGCTCAGCTGCCACGTTATTCGCCTGAAACGTATGAGAGGTGTTCATTTCAGTCGAACTTGGCACAGAGCTCAATCAAATGACCGTGTTTTCCCCAAAATCTTTCATCAATTTTGGGTCCCCCTTTCGATGGCACACAATGCATCAAAACAGTAAACTAATTACGTACAAACATTCTCCGCTGGGCCGTTCATTCGAGTTTTTCTGGCTCGCGGCCCGCCGGAAAATGATGACCAATAGGAAGTGCGGTTGATGGATGTGCAGTAAGTGGTTGCGTTCCTTCCGCCAGCCAATTGCGGTGCTCAGGAGCCTATTAGTTTTCCTGCGCCTGCCACCGCTGTTTTGAGGCATTTGTTTTGACCCACCAAATTAAACGTCTGCTCTTATCAGTGCCTTGAGTGCGAGACAGAGGCGGAGACATTTGGGAGAGATGTCTCTGTCCGTCCTCGTCTCGTCACCAGTCTCCAGCTGTCGAGGCCGAGACCACTTTACCGACACGTACATAAACACGTCCGCTTGTCTGAGCTGAAACAGACATTTGCTGTTCGCGGCGATATCTTGCTGATGCCTGTGTGAGACCTTTTAAAGGTTAGAGTCGACGGAGGTGATATTTTCGGGTATTTATTTATTTTTTTAACAGAGTCAAACTGACAACTGGATCCAGGTGTCAAGGACTTCATCAGAGGAGTGACTGCATGTCCATCAAAATGTGTTCTGTCATATTTTTTTTTTTTTTTTATCTGTTCTTGAGGAGCTGTAGGCGGCCGACGTGTATCGACTCGCACCCGCACTTTCGGTCAATGCAACTGGCTGTAACTTTGTGTGCCCTCGGTGACGCAGTCGTGAAGTCATAATTACAGTAAATGTTGATATGAAGCAACACTTCTCCCAATCGAACCGTAACTACGGCAGGTCGGTGCATTGACGTGCCAGGTGACAGCATATCCTCACGCCGCCGCGCATACCGTATTCGTTGATAAACCACGAAATGTAGTCAGTATATCAGGCGATCTTAAAGTGTGTTTTACATTTTTGAAATCCTTGCCTAACCGTGGTCATTGAGAAACAGATAGTCCACCAAATGTTGCCCAGGATCTTCTTGCGTCTCCTCGATTAGAGCTCCTCTCGCTCCCCAGGGGCGCATTCGGCAAACTTGGAATCCTCTCTTAATACCGCAGAGTGCGATCGACCTCTGCGTTTCAGATAAAGCCTCAAGCATAGAGGCACTGCAAAAAAGTGTTATTTTGGGATTTACTTCTGTCCGAGCTCCGGAGTTTGAAATCTCCACAAGAAGCGTCGCCGGCTTCCTAAATTGATGGAACACTCTCAATTGCCGATAGATGTGACTTGTCCCGGGTTTACCGCGCCTCTCACCTGAAATCATCTGGGGAAAAAAAGCTCCAGTTACCAGCCGCACCCAAAAGAATCCGGGTGAACTGATGGCATAGCGTCTGTCCTGCGTTGTCATGGCGATAATGCATTTTAATGCGTTTGGCCAGCACTGAATGAAAGCATACGGCCTCCATTTAGAGACCACGTGAACCCGCATAACGGGCTCACGCTTTCTCCGCTCGCTTCTCTTGTCTCTCCACCACCTTACCATTGTTGGCATGCACCCTGGTCATCTCTATATGGAGGTTCAAAGGGTGTTAAGGGTCACTCAATGGGGGCATGACTCATCTTACATAATAATGAAGCTGCCATCTGAAGTCTTCTGGCCTGCTCTTTTCTCCCATGTTCGGCTCTTTTTTTTTTCTCCATCCTTCCTCTCATCATCCTGTCATTTTCTTTCGCCCACCGGCCATCTGTTGTATGAGAAGCTACCTCCCGCTTTCATTCCATTTCCGCTATCTGTCATCTTTTTCTTCATATTTATTTTCGCCGCGCTTTCTCAGCCGCCGAACTGCCTGCAAGCCCCTGAGCGTCGACCTCTAACTAGGCCTCTGCTCTGGTGTTCCTCCGCTCCCTCTTGCACTTTGTTTCTTAATGGGCCTCCCAGGATCGATTTAACAAAATGCGCAGCTCTGGTATTATCCCGCAGGGACGGACATTTGACAGATTTCCTTTTCCATCGAGCAAACACAATGGGTGAGATTGAAGAAAGATAGTCACCGACAGCTAACAAATAGACCCCGAGGACTTGAAGGGAGCAAAGTGGCCAAGTTGGAGCACATTTGCTAATGTGCTCCAACTTGGCCAGCTGATCTTTTCACTGATGCCGAATGATCCCAAGTGGCGTTAAGACGAAACCAAGAGAGCGGAGGACAAGTCGAAGCGCCTCGACTAGTTTACCTTTTCCATATTTGGATTTATGAAGTTTAGGGGAAAACGTGTGATCCGAGCCGACGCGGGGAAATCCTGGCGCCATCAGTGATTGGAAAAAAAATAGAAATGGAAGACGATGAAACTCGAGACGGCAAATGAGAGACATAGTAAGCGGATAGCCTACGTTAAGAAACAAATATATACGTTAAGAACGTTAAGAAACGAATAAATAAGGGCATGCTCCTTTCAATGTCTTTACGTGAACTCACCTATGCATAATCTAATTTTATCCAATCAAATTATGACAAGGTCGTGATCGTCGAGTGGTTAGTACATTGCGTTGTGGCCGCAGCAATCCTGGTTCGAATCCGGGTTAAGGCATTTGCAAAGAGCATACTGGGCTTCTTCATTCAGGGTGGCCCGGTGGTCGAGTGCTTAGTGCGTCGACCTCACAGTGCAGAGGTCGAGGGTACGATCCCGGCTTTGTGTGGAGTTTGCATGTTCTCCCCGTGCCTGTGTGGGTTTTCTCCGGGTACTCCGGTTTCCTCCCACATTCCCAAAAAGACATGCATGACAGGCTGATGGAACACTCTAAATTGTCAATGGATGGTTGTTCGTCTCTGTGTGCCCTGCGATTGGCTGGCAAGCGGTCCAGGGTGTCCCCCGCCTACTGCCCGAAGACGGCTGGGATAGGCTCCAGCACCCCTCGCGACCTTTGTGAGGATAAAGCAGATCGGAAAATGGATGGATGCATGGATGTAAGTCGTGGTAGTTGTGAAAGTGATTGTCAATGGTTGGTTATCGCTGCGTGCCCTGTGACTGACCGCTGACCAGTCAAGGGTGTACCAAGCCTCTCACCCAAAGTCAGTTGGGATGGGCTGCATTTACCCTGCACCCAAATGAGGACAAGCTGGAGGGACATTCCGGCTTGGGTTTCATCAGGTCGGACTGACTCCCTTCTCACTCCACCTTTTCATTCCTGCTGCAGTCGCGTCTGGTGCTCTGGCCACTCCTGAGTAAAATGTTCCATACCCAGCAGAAAATACCGACTCCGGACAGGTCAAGGCGACATTCCTCAAATAAAATCCCACCACTTGACATTTCTGTCTTACTCGTGGCGTTGTGTGATGTAGTGCACCGAGGCACCGAGGGAGAGGCCGCTTGGCTACAGAGCTCCTCGCTCATCAAGTCTCCCGTGACAGCGGTGAGGAGAGGGCGGTCGCTTTATTGTTTGGTTTTTATCGAGATTTACCATTGGCGGACGCTGAAGATATGGTGAGCTTTTCTTTTCACCGCTCGTATTTTACACTTATTTCATCATGTAGCACACTATCTCTGTCTACCTGGAAAACATCTCTGATCACGTTAAATGTGATGTGTCATCTAATTTGGAGGCAGGCCTAAAATAGTAAAAGCAGCAGAGCCAGGGATGCCGCTCGGATTTGTTTTTAATTGTGTCTTTGAGCCTCCACTCCGATTTCAGCAGGGAGACGTGTTCTCACTTCCAACGCCATCTACGGCCCAGCGATTACATGAAAATTACTTTTTAACACATCAGCGGCCGAGCCAGGTCGATTTAATGTTTCGCTGTATTTTTGCAGCGAAATTTCCCCAATTGCGATGCAACGTAAAATCTCGTTTGGCTGCCTTTCACTCTTAATCCTTGAACATGGGTGCCCTTTAGAGATGATATCAAAAAAGCCGTCCCTCCTTGACAGGCGGCTTTAATATTCTCTCATCGTGATTTTTTTTCCGGTGGCGCTTGAAGGAAAACTGCACGAACAGCTCGACGAGCTGTCGAGAGGGCGTCGGGGGCGCTGACAGGTGTCATCTGGTGGTTAATGCTGCCGACCCGGTCGCCGTCTTGCTTGTTCGTTTCGTCACCCTGCTAGATCACTCACCGGATCAAGGCCCGACACATTGTCTTAACCGCTTCGTTTGGGGTGAACAAGTTCAGCGATGCTGCTATTAAATTCCGCCCTTTAATATATTACACTGTAAATTCAAATGAGAAATATTGTGCCAGACAGCGAGAGCTATGCCCTGTGTACTCAAGTCTATTGGGCGGCTCGGTGATTGGATGCATTCCGTATCCGGCCGCCTTCCTGGATTTATTCATTTTTTCTTGGTTTCAACGGTGACTTTCGAAAGCACTCTTGGGGGAGGAAGCCTTGTGAATTAACTGATTGCCCTGTTGTACCTCTTAGTGGGGGGTTACCTGGGGATACTTTCTCCACACGTATGACAAAGTGACAAAAGGGCAGAGAAAAAGATTTCATATAACGCAACAGAGTTTTTTTCGTTGTATGGGGGGGCAGGAGAGTGGGAATGGTGTTAATGCATAATGATTTTTTTTCACACAAGGGGGTATTTTCGCCCATGTAGGTTTCGTTGTAGAGGAGTTTCACTGTACTCCGCAGTGGATTTTTAAACCACCTCCTGAGCAGGGTGAAGTTTGCTCCGGTTTCAGCTGTTTTCAGGGGGCGACACCAGTATAACTTTGTACGTGTGAACGCTCTACGGGGGGCAGCCCCAGTGCTACACCAGAGTAAAAGTTGCCGTGTGAACACCCCTTTGGCCTGAGGATTTCACTGTATCCACTCAAAGTAATCCACATTCCCGGACAGTTTATTTACGTGATAAATAAAGATGGTCAAACCTTGATACCTTGGTAAGAGGAGAGGCAAGGTTTCCACCACCCAATCTTGACCTTTACGCTTGATTTTATGACGGTCAATGCTTATCTTATCAGCGTCCGTTGCGTATCCATTCATCTTCCAACGATAGAGTGGGTGCTTGTTGATCGGCCTTTTGATTGACTGCCATAAGCAGTTCCCCGCCTCGCTCCCAAAGCCGGATAGGTAGGGGAGGCAGCAGCTCACTGTTGACCGGAATGAGCACAGAAAGTGGATCGATAGATGGATTATTGATGGTCTTGAAATAGTTGCACTCCTTGGCTTGAGTCCCCTTGTTTTCCATTTCCCGTCTCTTAGTGTTTTTTTTTTTTTTTTTCCTGTAACTCGGTAAAAGTTCCCTCGCCGATGTACTCCCGAATAGCATCTTGTCCTTTGCTCCTCGAGGATGAGTTCAATGAAGTGACTATATATGTATCTTTTCAATCTTGTGAAATTGGTGTCTGGCGGCAATCCAGTCCGATAAAGACTAAGTGGTTGCGGGACCGGCACCTTGGTCAAGAATAGCGTACGGGCGAGGCCTGAATGCAAATGGCTTTCAATCCACTTGTTCTCCGTCGCCGGCCTGCTTCGCGAACCTAATTTATGCCTTTAAGTGTCTTGTTTTGTACTTTACTTTCAATCAAACGCTTTTTTGTAATTGCTAATGCAGATGAATTAAGTGCCTCCATCCAGTCGCTGACGAATGTGCTACGAGGGAGAATTCCTGCACGGCACGGTCAATTATGCAAGGTTATTATCTATAAGTACCTCTAAAGAGAGTCTCCATTGTCCCGTGTTCATGCGCGCACATAATGCAAGCATGCCGTTGTTTGGCTGTTGCCCTTGAATTAGAGAAGATGACGAAAACCCAGATGCATCCGCTTGTTTCCCAGGACGAGCTAACCAATGATGATTTTCTTTAGAGCTATCGTCGACGGTAGAATGATACGAATAATGCCAACACAAATGCAAACGATGCACAGCAGAGATGGGCGGGACAAACATTTTGATGACGTTTTAAGATCGGGGGAGCTGGAGAGGAGACAGCAGGCGACCGGCAGCAGATGGCGGCTCGGGTCGTTCACATGGCTGATCGCCGCGGCACAGTAAAGACGACGGGCCACCTGTGGCTCGTATCAGGAAGGAAAACAATTGTACGGTATACGACGCTCGTAAACCCGGGGCATCACACGGCTGCTTTGTGCCGCTGCGCGAGTATCCTCCTTTTTTTTATAGTAAACATCGCAAACACACAGAAATTAAGCTAAGCACCAAACCTTTCCCCCTCCTGAGGTTCTTATCGTATATTATATGTTCTAGCTAGGTCTCCATATAAGGAAGCCGCCTTGAAGAAAAAAAACAAATCAATGCAAAAGACGTCACTTCTGTGGTGATCAGCCGTCCTCTTTTTTTCCCTGAGAAAAAAAAAAAAAAAGAAGAAGAAGCAGCAGCAGCTTGTAAACTTTCCGCACTTTTCGCAGCATCCCTCGCAGCTACAGTGCGTTCGGCGCCGACCTCCAACCAATCCAACGGTCCGATACGTGAAGGCTATCATCAACTCCATTTGCGACATGTCTTCTTGGGGAAACGCTCCCCTTTATCTCCATCCCAAGTGAAAATACCCCGGAGGCTCGATATCAATCTAATTGCCGTAGGAGGTAGTGGGGGCACGGAAGAATGGATGGGCCCAGATTCTAATCAAAGCGGCAACCTTGCGGCTCGGCGCCGAGCGAGCGGCCTCGCGGGGCTCGGGCTGTCACTTCATCCCATAGTGACGACCCAAATTGATGTTATCAACATGGTAATAGAGCGACTTTTGTCAGCTCCCGCCATGCGTGCGTTCTTGGGGGTGACAGCTTATTTAGGGACCACACAAACAGAAATCATATTTCCGCAACGGCGGATGGGTGGGCCGCCCTTCCTCGTCGTCAAATTGTTCCACAACAGTGAAAAAAACAAATGTGCACTTGCGTCCCCCTTTTAAGCAAGAATACGTTTAAGCGAGTCTTGAATTAAATTGACTTCACGAATAATGTTGTTCTTTTAGACGCGAAGTGATAAAAGTGGATCAAATACTTTTTTGTGAAGGGATTGAAATGAATGCCGATGTGTTAGCGCCTCGACCTCACACTGCAGAAGTCCTGGGTTCGATCCCGGCTCCGGCCTTCCTGTGTGGAGTTTGCATCTTCTCCCTGTGCCTGCGTGGGTTTTCTCCGGGTACTCCACTTTCCTCCCACACTCCAAAAACCTGTGTGGCAGGCTGATTGAACACTCAAAATTGTCCCGAGGTGTGAGTGTGAGCGCGGATGGTCGTTCCTCTCTGTGTGCCCTGCGATTGGCTGGCAACCGGTTCAGGGTGTCCCCCGCCTACCGCCCGAAGACGACTGGGATAGGCTCAAGCACACCCCGCGACCCTTGGGAGGAAAAGCGAATCAGAAAATGCATAGATGGATGGATGGATGAAGTGAATGCATTGCACACGTGACCCAGTCCACTGCTCACATTCTATTTACGTAATAATAAATAAAAATGGCAAAAATGGGCATTAGTGTTTTTCACAGGAATGCAACAAAGTTTTTTTTTGGAGGGACGGGGGGTTCACCATTAAAATTTGAGTGTGTGTGTGTGTGGGGAGGGGACTTGTGCATACATGTGCAAAAAAGAACTTTGTCGAATACACTTGTTGCCGAGGTAACGCTTGTTCAAGGGATGCACCACAAGAATTAAAATGAGCATCACCTGTGGTTTAGTTTTTTTTTTTTTTTTTTTTTTTTTTGGGGGGGGGGGCTGGGGGCGGGTTTTTGTGGTGGGGGCGGGGGGAGCTTGTCGGTCTGTGTGGAGGAAAAACACTTTCATTTCATGCATGAGGGACCTCCTGTTTCCTCCGCACAGTGTTGTTGTTGCTGCTGCTGCTGCTGCTGCTGCACGCTACTCATTTCCCAAAAGAGGAAATTAATAAGTTGTGGGGGTGAACTGAGCAAAGAGAATGGCTGATGTTTCGGAAATTGGATTCTTTTTCAGAGAACGCTTTGTAAATAATTAAAAACAAAAGAAAAATAAATCAGCTGCTGCGCAAGGCAAATTCCTTCCATTTATGTTTGTTTGATGCATACAACCAACACAGCGAGACATTTATTATTTATTTTTTTTCCGATATCTTAACCACATCAATGTGTGCTACGAATGCCTCTCATGCGATAAATCGTTGAACGATTACCACGGCTCCATCTTCTTCTCTTGCCGAGCAACAATAATTAAGTCACCCATCCTGTTGCGCCGACCCTTGGATGTGACATAACCCAATAACAACACGCCGCGTTTTGCGTCTCGCCGAGATCTCGTGGTCGATAAAGCAAATCAGAGCTCGCAAATGGGCCTCTCGCTCACACCTGCAAACACACACACACACACACACACACACACACACACACACACACACACACACACACAGAGTGTGTTGACAAAT
>NW_017842054.1:3162001-3166487 GCF_001891065.2 Hippocampus comes | reverse complement strand
GTGTTGCGAAACAAAATTTGGGTTTTTCATGATGAACTCAGTTTCTGACCTCACTCACCGGGCCATGCCCCTTAAAGGCGCACATCCAGAAATACGACATGATCTACAGTCATTATCTATAATCTCCATTTTTTAAAAAGAAAATGATTCATATTAAAATATGTTTTTAAAAGAATGTCATTTAATTGACAAAATAATTGACAGATAAATCGATTGTCAGTCGTTATTAGTCGTAGCGCTACATTACAATACTTATCGTTCTTTGTAGAGACATGAAACAAAAAGGGTTTTGTTTTTGTCTGAAATGTATTCATGGCAAGTCAAGGTAGCACTGTGCACTACAGAAATGTCTTGAAAAAAAAAAAGACAGGTTTATAGTTGCGGTTGAGATTTTGTTCAGTATTTTTGTGCTGTTTGTAAGTACAGCGTTGACGCGTGTTGCCTTTAGCTAAATTGCTCCTCTTTGTTGTCAGGAGCAGGAGTCTGGCGTACCTGCGACACGAAGCATATTTTCATATGCAAATAACAAGTAAATGGAAGAATCCGCACGCTTTCATCTCCTTCCATGGCAGGGTTAATGATCGGCTTGGCGCACGCGTGCTTCCGTCTTAGCGTGACTCATGTTAATTAATGTCGCAAGTTGAACTCGAGTGGCTACTACCAGTGGCGTGTTCCTCTGTGCCCCCCCAAAAAAATAATAATAGCAATAATTTGCACGGCAATTTATGTTAAATGTCAATTGCAAGGCCAAAATAATGAAGTCACTCCGGTGGCACTGAAAGGGGCGGGCTAAAATACTGCAGGTTTTTTAAAAAAGCGAGCTTGTTTTTTTATTTTTTATTTCATTGCTTTATACAGTATATGGACAAGTCGCGATTTAGAGTTGTGAACTTTGAATTGATGGTCTCTCTCTGTCACACATTTTCATCTGTCTGGAAGGGATCCACTTAGATTTAAAAAAAAAAAAAAAAAAAAAAAAGACAACAATCATCAAAAGTTGGCAAGAGGGAAAAAAAAGTCAGATTTTAAAAGAGCTAATATCGGCTGATTAATTTAACCAGCCGATTAATCTGTCAGGTCCTCGTCTAAAGTCTATGCGCTTTCACCGGAATACCGAAGTTTGCAAAAATGTTGGGGGGGGTTCGAGCGATTTATTTTTTTTTTCAATTTGTGTTGCGAAACAAAATTTGGGTTTTTCATGATGAACTCAGTTTCTGACCTCACTCACCGGGCCATGCCCCTTAAAGGCGCACATCCAGAAATACGACATGATCTACAGTCATTATCTATAATCTCCATTTTTTAAAAAGAAAATGATTCATATTAAAATATGTTTTTAAAAGAATGTCATTTAATTGACAAAATAATTGACAGATAAATCGATTGTCAGTCGTTATTAGTCGTAGCGCTACATTACAATACTTATCGTTCTTTGTAGAGACATGAAACAAAAAGGGTTTTGTTTTTGTCTGAAATGTATTCATGGCAAGTCAAGGTAGCACTGTGCACTACAGAAATGTCTTGAAAAAAAAAAAGACAGGTTTATAGTTGCGGTTGAGATTTTGTTCAGTATTTTTGTGCTGTTTGTAAGTACAGCGTTGACGCGTGTTGCCTTTAGCTAAATTGCTCCTCTTTGTTGTCAGGAGCAGGAGTCTGGCGTACCTGCGACACGAAGCATATTTTCATATGCAAATAACAAGTAAATGGAAGAATCCGCACGCTTTCATCTCCTTCCATGGCAGGGTTAATGATCGGCTTGGCGCACGCGTGCTTCCGTCTTAGCGTGACTCATGTTAATTAATGTCGCAAGTTGAACTCGAGTGGCTACTACCAGTGGCGTGTTCCTCTGTGCCCCCCCAAAAAAATAATAATAGCAATAATTTGCACGGCAATTTATGTTAAATGTCAATTGCAAGGCCAAAATAATGAAGTCACTCCGGTGGCACTGAAAGGGGCGGGCTGAAATACAGCAGGTTTTTCAAAAAGCGAGCTTGTTTTTTTTTTATTTTTTATTTTATTGCTTTATACAGTATATGGACAAGTCGCGATTTAGAGTTGTGAACTTTGAATTGATGGTTCTCTCTCTGTAGCGCATTTTCATCTATCTGGATCCACTGAAGTACAAGGGAAAAGTCAAAAAAAAAAAAAAAACATCAAAAGTTGGCAAGAGGAAAAAAAAGTCTGATTTTTGCCGATTTTAAAAGAGCTAATATTGGCTGGTTAAATTAATCAGCCGATTAATCTGTCAGGTCCTCGTCTAAAATCCATGCGCTTTCACCGGAATACCGAAGTCTGCAAAAATGTTGCGGGGGCTTCGAGCGATTTTTTTTTTTTTCAATTCGTGTTGCGAAACAAAATTTGGGTTTTTCATGATGAACTCAGTTTCTGACCTCACTCACCGGGCCATGCCCCTTAAAGGCGCACATCCAGAAATACGACATGATCTACAGTCATTATCTATAATCTCCATTTTTTAAAAAGAAAATGATTCATATTAAAATATGTTTTTAAAAGAATGTCATTTAATTGACAAAATAATTGACAGATAAATCGATTGTCAGTCGTTATTAGTCGTAGCGCTACATTACAATACTTATCGTTCTTTGTAGAGACATGAAACAAAAAGGGTTTTGTTTTTGTCTGAAATGTATTCATGGCAAGTCAAGGTAGCACTGTGCACTACAGAAATGTCTTGAAAAAAAAAAAGACAGGTTTATAGTTGCGGTTGAGATTTTGTTCAGTATTTTTGTGCTGTTTGTAAGTACAGCGTTGACGCGTGTTGCCTTTAGCTAAATTGCTCCTCTTTGTTGTCAGGAGCAGGAGTCTGGCGTACCTGCGACACGAAGCATATTTTCATATGCAAATAACAAGTAAATGGAAGAATCCGCACGCTTTCATCTCCTTCCATGGCAGGGTTAATGATCGGCTTGGCGCACGCGTGCTTCCGTCTTAGCGTGACTCATGTTAATTAATGTCGCAAGTTGAACTCGAGTGGCTACTACCAGTGGCGTGTTCCTCTGTGCCCCCCCAAAAAAATAATAATAGCAATAATTTGCACGGCAATTTATGTTAAATGTCAATTGCAAGGCCAAAATAATGAAGTCACTCCGGTGGCACTGAAAGGGGCGGGCTAAAATACTGCAGGTTTTTAGGTTTTTCAAAAAGCTAGCTTGTTTTTTTTTTATTTTTTATTTTATTGCTTTATACAGTATATGGACAAGTCGCGATTTAGAGTTGTGAACTTTGAATTGATGGTCTCTCTCTGTCACACATTTTCATCTGTCTGGAAGGGATCCACTGAAGTACAAGGGAAAAGGCTATTTTGCGGGGACGGCGCCATGTGCGGATTCTTTTTTTCTGAAGGAGTTGTGCGGCTTTGTTTGAGGCTCCCTGTAGGACATGTGAGCACTTTATCTGCCAGTCAGTGTGTCGCGTGTGTTATTCACGCTGCGGGAACAGGAGGTTGGAAGATTAAGGCCCGGCGTGAATCCGAGTCAATCCTTTGTGGTGGAGAAGCACCGACTTGCTGGCAGGCTGAGTGTCACAATACTACATGGCACGCCCCCGCCCCCGCCCATCCGCACCCCGAAATGCTTCAACTGCATTTTTCACATTTATTTTCGTTTTCACACCGTCCTTGATTGTGGTTGTCTGAAGCGCGTAAAATGCATTCTCGATAGAGTTTGAGTCTTGACATTGACTCTTTTGGCGGATTTTTCAAACTTTGCTTTTAATTTTGTTTGTACAATCAATGTCGTCGGACTCGCCCTGTCAATCACGCGTTGCAGACTTTTAGTCACGCGCAACATGCGTGTGTTGTCTCCGATCCCGATGGTCTTTTGTCGCATATGTACCTTTCAATGTCAAATTCAAAGGTTAGCCTTTTACAGCAAAAACAAACAAACCGGCCTTACTGTTCCAGTACTTTTGAAACGGAGCTTATGGCACAGTCGGTGTCATTTATGAGTGCTAAAAAAAAGGAAAAAAAGAAAAAGAAAAGCTCCCATGAGATGTGAAATGAGCCTGTGCCAAATGTAAACACTCCAACTGTTGAGAATGATTTATAATCATTCCCCCCAAGTGCGAGACTTGGTGCACCTGCACAATCTAATGAGATTCAACACAAGCGAGCGCCGTATCGGAAATTCTGATGAGAACCTGCAATTTGGATAAACACCGTCGGCGAGACGGGAATTTAACAATGCCATTTTGCCGTCGCGTTCAGTTGAGCTCCTCGACCTCGCGTCGGCTGAGCGGAGGAAACAAACATGGCGCTGAATGTAAAGGATGACATTGGACTTATTAGACACGAGGGAAGCGCTCCGGTTCTGTCGAGCTGATGGAAAGCTGAATAAAAGTGCAATCAAAGAGAGACGGAGACTCGTTAACAAGAAAAACGTTGCAGGATATCCGTGTTGAATCGTTTGATTTAGGGTGTTATTTAGTTTTGTAAAGGATGCCACGTGGAGTATGACGTCACTCTTTC
>NW_017842054.1:3151777-3157174 GCF_001891065.2 Hippocampus comes | reverse complement strand
GGAAAAAACCCCCGCAGGCCCGGGGAGAACATGCAAACTCCACACAGGGAGGCCGGAGTTGGAATTGAACCCGGTACCTCAGCACTGTGAAGACGTGCTAACAACTGGACTGCCTATATATATATATATATATATATATATATAGCCAAAAACGTATATATTTCTTCCAGGGCTCTGTCCTAATCCCCCACTTTTACTGTATACTTACTCGTTGTAATGCCTTTGGCGTGCGGGAAAGGAGAGCCACAGTCACCCAAGCACTTTTCAGTCATTTACGGAGCGTCGGGAGAAGAGAAAACCGCAAGCAAAATGACCGCGCGCTCGTCGGAGCGGCACAGTGTGTCGCATTTTCGTCAGCTGGGACTCCGCCACCGAAACCGTGCACAGCATCAGCGCAACGGACGGCATGCTCGTTTGTTTATTGAAAATGAAGTCAGGTGGATTTTCCGCCCCCGGCCCGCAGAGATGAAGACCGCGGGCGATTTTGCGCCTTTCCTCATGTGTCAGCAGGGGAATTGAGGAATCTTTTGAGTCCACGCCGTCGTCGGGCAAAACTGGAGGTGACACATAAGACTGATGACGGGCTCTCAAAAGTCGTGGTAGTAGATAACGTTATTGTTGCCGTGGGGCGCCTGGGTTTGCTTCACTGCATGACGGGGATTGGACATATGACCAACAAATAGTCCATTCGTCAGACATCGACAGACAGAACACGAAGACCGCATACTGCAATTCGATACATACTTCAATCGCGACGCTTTCCTATCGTCGTGTTGCTTTATGGAGAAACACATTCAGGGGCAGCTGTAGGCGGAGATGAGAGGACGACATCCTCTACCTGCCGAGCCGTTC
The DNA here is from genome assembly GCF_001891065.2 of Hippocampus comes. Lineage (NCBI taxonomy): Eukaryota > Metazoa > Chordata > Actinopteri > Syngnathiformes > Syngnathidae > Hippocampus > Hippocampus comes. The sequence goes on along the minus strand of NW_017842054.1, from coordinate 3,156,322 downwards.
GGGCGCGGTTGCGTCTACGCGTACGTGTGCGTGTTGGTGGGCGTTGCTGACCACTTTCTGTCTAAAATCTGCCGCACTCAGTCCATTTCTGCCGCGCTGCCTGTCACTCGTCTGCGCGGGGGACAATTTAGAGCCGTGAAGTACTACATCACGGTGCGGATGACATGGCCGCCTTGGCATCGATAGTATTGACGACAATATACTCTCACCTTAGTCTGACAGCGCGGAGTGAAAGCGAGGAGAGAGAGCCGCGGATGTTTATCTTCCGAAAAGTGAGGGCACGGCAAGATTTATGGCCGGCCGTTTACAGGGTGGGGGGAGGGGCAGGGGGGGATGACTCATTGTTACCGAAACCGCAGTGTTGTAGGACGTTTAGATGTTAAACCGAAGCCGTGTTGTACGTGATTTAACATGCCGGCTGCTGCGTTGTTTTGGCCCCGGTTCGCCAGGTGCCGCTCGTGCGGGGTCAATGCCCGACGTGAGCAATTCATTTCGCAATGAACCCGAGCGATAATTCATCGTGTTTCTACTACCGATACTTTTTGCAGGCTTCACATTTTAAAGTGGAACACCAACTGGGCCAAACCTTTGCGCCGTTTCATCTCCAATGTTCAACTTCTCGTTTTTGTTTCTTGTAAGAACGAGCTTTTTACATTGATAAGTTATTCCGATTTTGCAGACCTTCTCATCTCCCCATATCTTATGCACAAAAACGAGGAGAGCGTCTGAAGAACCCGAAAAGGCGGTCGATTATGAGATCACACGCGGCAGGAGCTGTCTGCATCGGATCCGTCACGGCACTTTCACGGCCGGCCAAACGGTGCCGACGACGTTCCCGACACGAGTCTCCGCGGTCGGCGACTCCCGTGTCGAATCCTGTGACTTTGCTCCGAGTCGCCGAGCGTCTTTAAAAGAGACCGACCGCCTCCTTTCGCCCGTGAAATCAATGAGACAAGTGCAGTTCGCCAAGCGTTCGGTGCCATTGTGGCAGGCCGTCGTATTAAGTTCCGAAAGCAAGCATGGCCGAGACGGCCGTCAGATGACTTTGTGTTTTCATTGGCAAGCAGTCGGCGTCGGACCAAATTGAATTGTCTCTCTTTTTTTTGTCCTAGCATCTGTATCATCATCTTCTTTTACTTTTCTTGTGCGCGCGACCGACGACGACAAACTGCTGCGATGAGACAAGGTGCTCCGAGGACGAAAATTCACTCGCTTTTGTTCAGCCGACATTATCCGCAAAGGAGATGCATCTCGGCGCTGATCAAAGCATAATGACTCGCTCCTACTTTCTATCCATCAAAAAAAAAAATCCATCCCTTAATTCATCCATCCAGTTGAAGCATTCATCCATCGATCCGAGAGAAATCATCCTTCGATCGATCCGGCCGTCTCAAGAAACAACTCTTTCATCTGTGCGTCCATCTTCAAGTTAAAAACGTCCGCATGTGAAGACACCCGTAAGAATGATGCGGTCCAAAGAAAGCATTTTTCAGATGTGTGTCGCGTTGGTGGCAAAGGTGTCGGATAGCTTCCAGGGAATGAGTGATGGATCCCGACCACTTCACCGGGACCATTTAAGCGTCATTATTCCACCATTATCATCCTTGGCAATGACTGCATAGCCCTCCTCTTGCCTGTCAGCAGACTTCCTGCCTGCCGATCGGCTTGAGTGTGTGTGTGTGCGTGTTCTTGATGATGCTAAAACAGGAACATGGAAAATACATTTTGTGCCTGGAGGTGACGGCAATCTTGACGCACGAGATGAAGGTCTGCCAATTGAGTTCCGGTGGCTTTTAAAGTTGGAATCCAGGGTTGTGTTTGGCAGCCATTTTAGATTTAGTCTTTGGGGCAAACATGCGTATTCGTTTCAGTCACGTTTTGGTCATTCCTCGTTTCTCATCGACAAAAACTCAAAAAGATTTTGGTCTAGTTTTCGTTCAAAATAGACGTACAAGGTTTCCACCTAATCGCAAAGACTTTCTGATCGACTGAGGATGAGGCGCTACACAGAGATAAAGTGGAATCAATGTTCGTTACTCCAAAATAAACCAAGAACCAAAACGTGTTTCTTTGGCGATTGTTGTGGCTTTACTTTTCTGTCAACCAATCTGCAACAAACAGACACATGCCCAAAATATGAGCGATGGATGAGGAACGCTAAAAAGTATGATTAATGTGGGAAATAAAAAAAAAAAAAAAAAAAAAAAAAGACAACAATCATCAAAAGTTGGCAAGAGGGAAAAAAAAGTCAGATTTTAAAAGAGCTAATATCGGCTGATTAATTTAACCAGCCGATTAATCTGTCAGGTCCTCGTCTAAAATCCATGCGCTTTCACCGGAATACCGAAGTCTGCAAAAATGTTGCGGGGGCTTCGAGCGATTTTTTTTTTTTTCAATTCGTGTTGCGAAACAAAATTTGGGTTTTTCATGATGAGCTGCGGTAGGTTGCAACTTAGCTTCTGACCTCACTCACCATGCCACTTAAAGGCGCATATCCACAAATACGACATTATCTCCAGTCATTCTCTATAATCTCCATTTTTTTAAAATAAAATGATTCATATTAAAACATGTTTTTAAAAGAATGTCATTTAATTGACAAAATAATTGACAGATAAATCGATTGTCAGTCGTTATTAGTCGTAGCGCTACATTACAATACTTATCGTTCTTTGTAGAGACATGAAACAAAAAGGGTTTTGTTTTTGTCTGAAATGTATTCATGGCAAGTCAAGGTAGCACTGTGCACTACAGAAATGTCTTTGAAAAAAAAAAGACAGGTTTATAGTTGCGGTTGAGATTTTGTTCAGTATTTTTGTGCTGTTTGTAAGTACAGCGTTGACGCGTGTTGCCTTTAGCTAAATTGCTCCTCTTTGTTGTCAGGAGCAGGAGTCTGGCGTACCTGCGACACGAAGCATATTTTCATATGCAAATAACAAGTAAATGGAAGAATCCGCACGCTTTCATCTCCTTCCGTGGCAGGGTTAATGATCGGCTTGGCGCACGCGTGCTTCCGTCTTAGCGTGACTCATGTTAATTAATGTCGCAAGTTGAACTCGAGTGGCTACTACCAGTGGCGTGTTCCTCTGTGCCCCCCCAAAAAAATAATAATAGCAATAATTTGCACGGCAATTTATGTTAAATGTCAATTGCAAGGCCAAAATAATGAAGTCACTCCGGTGGCACTGAAAGGGGCGGGCTAAAATACTGCAGGTTTTTTAAAAAAGCGAGCTTGTTTTTTTATTTTTTATTTCATTGCTTTATACAGTATATGGACAAGTCGCGATTTAGAGTTGTGAACTTTGAATTGATGGTCTCTCTCTGTCACACATTTTCATCTGTCTGGAAGGGATCCACTGAAGTACAAGGGAAAAGGCTATTTTGCGGGGACGGCGCCATGTGCGGATTCTTTTTTTCTGAAGGAGTTGTGCGGCTTTGTTTGAGGCTCCCTGTAGGACATGTGAGCACTTTATCTGCCAGTCAGTGTGTCGCGTGTGTTATTCACGCTGCGGGAACAGGAGGTTGGAAGATTAAGGCCCGGCGTGAATCCGAGTCAATCCTTTGTGGTGGAGAAGCACCGACTTGCTGGCAGGCTGAGTGTCACAATACTACATGGCACGCCCCCGCCCCCGCCCATCCGCACCCCGAAATGCTTCAACTGCATTTTTCACATTTATTTTCGTTTTCACACCGTCCTTGATTGTGGTTGTCTGAAGCGCGTAAAATGCATTCTCGATAGAGTTTGAGTCTTGACATTGACTCTTTTGGCGGATTTTTCAAACTTTGCTTTTAATTTTGTTTGTACAATCAATGTCGTCGGACTCGCCCTGTCAATCACGCGTTGCAGACTTTTAGTCACGCGCAACATGCGTGTGTTGTCTCCGATCCCGATGGTCTTTTGTCGCATATGTACCTTTCAATGTCAAATTCAAAGGTTAGCCTTTTACAGCAAAAACAAACAAACCGGCCTTACTGTTCCAGTACTTTTGAAACGGAGCTTATGGCACAGTCGGTGTCATTTATGAGTGCTAAAAAAAAGGAAAAAAAGAAAAAGAAAAGCTCCCATGAGATGTGAAATGAGCCTGTGCCAAATGTAAACACTCCAACTGTTGAGAATGATTTATAATCATTCCCCCCAAGTGCGAGACTTGGTGCACCTGCACAATCTAATGAGATTCAACACAAGCGAGCGCCGTATCGGAAATTCTGATGAGAACCTGCAATTTGGATAAACACCGTCGGCGAGACGGGAATTTAACAATGCCATTTTGCCGTCGCGTTCAGTTGAGCTCCTCGACCTCGCGTCGGCTGAGCGGAGGAAACAAACATGGCGCTGAATGTAAAGGATGACATTGGACTTATTAGACACGAGGGAAGCGCTCCGGTTCTGTCGAGCTGATGGAAAGCTGAATAAAAGTGCAATCAAAGAGAGACGGAGACTCGTTAACAAGAAAAACGTTGCAGGATATCCGTGTTGAATCGTTTGATTTAGGGTGTTATTTAGTTTTGTAAAGGATGCCACGTGGAGTATGACGTCACTCTTTC
>NW_017842054.1:3096869-3150171 GCF_001891065.2 Hippocampus comes | reverse complement strand
AACCGTTCGGTGCCATTGTGGCGGGCCATCGTATTAAGTTCCGAAAGCAAGCATGGCCGAGACGGCCGTCAGATGACTTTGTGTTTTCATTGGCAAGCAGTCGGCGTCGGACCAAATTGAATTGTCTCTCTTTTTTTTGTCCTAGCATCTGTATCATCATCTTCTTTTACTTTTCTTGTGCGCGCGACCGACGACGACAAACTGCTGCGATGAGACAAGGTGCTCCGAGGACGAAAATTCACTCGCTTTTGTTCAGCCGACATTATCCGCAAAGGAGATGCATCTCGGCGCTGATCAAAGCATAATGACTCGCTCCTACTTTCTATCCATCAAAAAAAAAAATCCATCCCTTAATTCATCCATCCAGTTGAAGCATTCATCCATCGATCCGAGAGAAATCATCCTTCGATCGATCCGGCCGTCTCAAGAAACAACTCTTTCATCTGTGCGTCCATCTTCAAGTTAAAAACGTCCGCATGTGAAGACACCCGTAAGAATGATGCGGTCCAAAGAAAGCATTTTTCAGATGTGTGTCGCGTTGGTGGCAAAGGTGTCGGATAGCTTCCAGGGAATGAGTGATGGATCCCGACCACTTCACCGGGACCATTTAAGCGTCATTATTCCACCATTATCATCCTTGGCAATGACTGCATAGCCCTCCTCTTGCCTGTCAGCAGACTTCCTGCCTGCCGATCGGCTTGAGTGTGTGTGTGTGCGTGTTCTTGATGATGCTAAAACAGGAACATGGAAAATACATTTTGTGCCTGGAGGTGACGGCAATCTTGACGCACGAGATGAAGGTCTGCCAATTGAGTTCCGGTGGCTTTTAAAGTTGGAATCCAGGGTTGTGTTTGGCAGCCATTTTAGATTTAGTCTTTGGGGCAAACATGCGTATTCGTTTCAGTCACGTTTTGGTCATTCCTCGTTTCTCATCGACAAAAACTCAAAAAGATTTTGGTCTAGTTTTCGTTCAAAATAGACGTACAAGGTTTCCACCTAATCGCAAAGACTTTCTGATCGACTGAGGATGAGGCGCTACACAGAGATAAAGTGGAATCAATGTTCGTTACTCCAAAATAAACCAAGAACCAAAACGTGTTTCTTTGGCGATTGTTGTGGCTTTACTTTTCTGTCAACCAATCTGCAACAAACAGACACATGCCCAAAATATGAGCGATGGATGAGGAACGCTAAAAAGTATGAAACAAACACCCCACTTGAAGCAAAATAAACAAAATGAAAGCAGCAAAGTTTTAACGACAAATACTAGAGGGGACTCCCATCCCTAGTGCAGTAAAGTTGAATTCATCCGCAGAGCTGACAGTGTTTCCCCAACTCACTTGCGAGCCGAATCAGGACAAGCGCTGTTGAAAATGGAAAAACTATTTGCTAAAATCCGAGCTAAAGATTCCCGTCAGTGATGTCAATTCCACTTAGTTCATAACAAGCAGCATTTGTCATTTTGTCATTTGACATTCAACACTTGTTCCCCCGCCCACCGCCTAAAAAAAAACCTTCAATCTGTTTATTGCCACTGTCAGTTGAAGTTTACTGTCGAGCTAAACATAAAACAAAGAGACTTAGGCCACATAACTCTGCCACTAACAGATAATAGGAAATGCCGTAAAGCGGCTAATGAATAGCATCTATGTGGCGCTGTTATAAAAACAAAACTAATATTTGGTATATAAAAAAAAAGAAATGGGCCAGTTCTTGCAGTTGTAAAGTTAAACAAATATTAAAGGAGAGAGAATTGGAAAACAGTCGAAGGTTCTGCCTGTAATTCATTGTCGTAAGCGATGAAGAAAAAAAAAAGTTATTTTCTTAATCATATGTTCTTATAGTTAACTGGCCAATGATTCGGTTATCCAAATTTTATTTTGCCAATTATCGGCATCGGCCTTAAAAAAATTAAATCAATAAATCCAGATCAATCGGACCCTAGACTGGAGTCAAATGAAGTTCATTTTATTTGGTATCACAGTCACTGGTGCCCTCATGTGTCTGTGCCAAGTACCCTGCTTTTTTTTGTTAGTTTTTTTTGCACACTTTTTTTGTGGAGTCTCCCTTCACATGAGCACATCTTATTTTCCTGTGCCTTCTCAATTCATGTATTCATCGTAATACGCTTCAAAGCCTAACTCAATCTTGCGATCCCTTGTTGCGCTCATACAAAACAACCACAGGCACCAATCCCACTTGGCTGTCAATCCGATGTTTCCGTTCTCGCTCACTCTTATTTTAGCGGCCCCTACTAGTGGGATTTGTCATGGCTTAATGCAGTCGTACGCTTGGAGTGTGGTCAGTATTTTTCTTACCTCCTCCTTCACACACTCTACTGGTGTCATTATTGATTTTCCTTTTTTGACATTGTTCTTGTAGTTTCACTGTTGGTCAACCTCACAGTGCAGAGGTACCGGGTTCAATTCCAGCTCCGGCCTCCCTGTGTGGAGTGTGCATGTTCTCCCCGGGCCTGCATGGGTTTTCTCCGGGTACTCCAGTTTCCTCCCACATTCCAAAAACATGCACGGCAGGCTGATTGACAGCCCCCCCCCCCCCGACCCTTGTGAGGATAAAGCGGATCGGAAAATGGATGGATGGATGTTCCCCACTAGGGTGGGCCTTCAAATTAAATGTTGCAAATTCAACCCTCCCGCCCCTGACAACTGTATGAAAGATTCAATTGAGTGAAAGATTTCATATTTTCACTTCGGTTTATGATGTGTGCATTCTGTGCGATAGCTGTTTTGATACGATGCCGTTGCGCCGCTTTTTCATCCTCTCGGGTTTCTGATGAACTGTCAAACAACTCAATAATGGATGACAAACATGCCCTTCAAGTCTACTCGCAGTCATACATTATTTACCCTACGCCAGACAAAACTTATTTTAGGTTGTTGTTTTTTTTTGGGGGGGGGAGGCAAGGGGGGGAGGGGTCAGATACTGACATATTAATAATACCGAGGATGACATTTTCATCTTTCAAAGATGTGCTGGCGCCTTTCCCAGCAGACGTCCTGATCCACCCCAAGAGGATGAAAAGTCTGAGTTGTAAATAAAAATGTAGGGGCCAACTGCGACGCTCCAAAACACGCGTCTGCAGTTTTAATCTCGGGCTCATTAACCCACATCTATCATGTCAATCAAACTTGAGGATGGCCGTGACAATGCTGCCGGCTCCCCGTTTGGAGCTGCCGTCTGGTTTTGGGGATCAGCGCGGGCCCTCCTCCTGAGCCGCTCGGCGCCTTACGTTGCATTACAACTTGAGCGGGAACCTCCTCCTCGCTTGGTGTGATCTCAGCTCATGTGCAGGGGCTCAGCCGTAATCCTCAGTGGGACACACAAAGACCCGTCTTCCGTTTTGAAGCCCGCTTCGGAACGCCATCTTGCACGGTGGATCCAAATGAGATTTTTCAGATTGGCGATTTTACGACTTGACCCAAAAGGGTGTCTGTTCTCTGTACCTTGATGTGACATTCATTTTATCCCATATTGTCAATTTCCGTCGTTAAATCTTCATATTTTTTTGTATTATCGTAATAAACAGGTCGTCCGATCAACAAAAGCAACAATCAACCAGACATTGAAACGTTTAACGTTCTTTTTAAAAAGGAGTGACAAAAGTCTAAATGGAGCACGTCTCACGTCTGTCCTCATTCCACTTTCTACTTATCAATAAATCCCAAGTCACCTACGACCCTTATTCAAATTGGTCTTGAGACCAGTCTCAAGAACAAAACTGATTTCGAGTACCGCTACATCGTTTGGGCTTCTGCGTCCCGTCTACTAATTTAAACAAATGACTTCTCGTTTTGTTTTTTTTCTCGTCCAGCATGCGAGTTGATGAACCAGGGGATCCTGGCCTTGGTCACCTCCACGGGCTGCGCCGCCGCCAGCGCCCTGCAGTCCCTGACCGACGCCATGCACATCCCCCACCTGTTCATCCAGAGGAACGGCGACGGCGTTCCGCGCACCGCCTGCCAGTTCAACCCCAGCCCGGACGGCGAGAGCTACACGCTGGCCGCCCGGCCGCCCGTCCGCATCAGTGACGTCCTGCTCACCCTCGTCTCGGAGCTCTACTGGCAGAAGTTCATCATCTTCTACGAGAGTGACTACGGTAAGGTTCGGTTCATCGGGTTGGATTGCCGGTGGCAAGATACCAAAGCCATGTTCCGTCTCGCTTGCCATTCGAAACGGTATCCTCGAGCTAGCTTTCCATGCTGAGTCTTCGGTCCATATCCCTCTGCGTGGGGGAAAAAAGGTACCGTCATGGAACTTTTCCAGTGTCCAACCTGGCATCAGAGGGTTAACAAAGGCAAAGCGGCAGCTGTACAAAAGGCGGAATGGAAAGCCGCGAACAGAGTGTGAAGAGTCACTTGTCCGACAGCGGTTTGAGACATGACCACACATCTGATGTCGGGAAGATGCGAATATCGGCAACACGCCAAAAGGTTTGTGTGAAAGGCAAAGCAAATGCGTTTTAGCGCACAAACTCTTTGTGAAAAGGATTTCTGAGCCACCAGTTAATTTCATCAAATAGAATACCCACTCGACAACGGCGCCAGTATTTGGTGTTCTTCTGTCAACCAGCCCACTTCCACAGTACTACCCCTGCACACCCCCCCTGCGCAAATGTTGATCGTGGAATTTTACAATGTAATGCTTTACTCAATGGAAACGCGATATGCGGATAAATCATGTATGACTGCGGCCTTTGAACATCTTTTGAGGAAATAGAAGACTCGGAGCCGTCGCAGAAGAAGCTGCCTTTGTTTTTTTTTTTTTGTTTTTTTTTAACACAGAACCCAGTGAAGGATGCCTATAGTGCTGCGCGTTATATGGCGAAACTCACTTCAATTGATATGTTATTCATGCTTGATATGGAAACGTCTCAATCACTTTTTTTTTTTTTTTAACTACTTCAAAACTTCCGCTCGAGACTTTGTTAGACCGAAGCAGAACTTGTTGCGGGGAGACAAAGGGACCGAGACGCCACCACTGCCACTGTAGCTCTTGTTAGCAACCAACATGGAGCTGAAGAAAGATGCTAGTGGGGTGACGGGGGGTGGGAATAGTTCCAAAATCAGGAAATGGTTTGGTTCCAGGCACGGCAAAACATGCAGACATTGCAACGGAGACGGAAGACGGGGACAAATCTGTTCACTCGCCTGAAGATGGCGTCAACCGTGACGCACGTCACGCTAAAGAGAGGCGCAACGACCCGGGCCATTTCGCTAACCTCGATCAAAACAAAGTACACGAGCAGGATCAGCTCCTATCGTTAGACTTCCAGATTTAATTTGAGGCTACTTAACGGTGCAGCAATTCCGACTGTATGTCTGACTTCCACTTCTTCAGGGACCGAAAGTAATCTGACTAATTAACAAACCTCAATCAAACGTTCCTTTTCACAATACTTGGCTGCACATCTTTTGCAGTCAGTTACAGCCTGAAGTCGGGAACACGGAGTCATTGCCAGGCCTCGACTCAGTCCCTCTTGTTGCTTGGGGTGCTTTTGTCTTCGGCAATGAAATGCATAATCAATCGGATTCGGGTCAGGTGTTGACTTGTCCACGAAGCTTCGGGCCATCGCCCGTCGCCGCTGTGAAGCGCTGCCCATTGAGTTCAATTGGCCGAATGAAGAAGTGAATATTTCTCCAAAACACTTTCAAATGCATCCCGCTGTTTTTGTTAGCCGTCAGCTAGCTAGCATAAATACAAGGGAACGAGTTCCACCCTGTGGAATTACCAGCAGCACGCTTCACTGATGCGGCGGTAGAGTTGTAGAATCTCGCTCGGAATACATCCATCCATTTTCCGATCCGCTTTATACTGACAAGGGTCGCCGGAGCCTATTCCAGTTGTCTTCGCCAGTAGGCGGGGGACACCCTGAACAGCCCATCGCAAGGTACAAACGAGATGAAAAATTATCCGCGCTCACACTCACATCTAGGGACAATTTGGAGTGTTCAATCAACCTGCCGTGCATGTTTTTGGAACGTGGGAGGAAATCTGAGTACCCGGAGAAAACCCACCCAGGCCCGGGTAGAACATGCAAACGGCACACAGGGAGGCCGGAACGTGAAACCTATTTAGACAAAGGGAAAAGCTGATGAGAACATCGACGACATTTTATTGTAAAGTGTCCTTGAGTGTTTTGAAAGGTGCTTAAGAATAAAATGTATAATAATTGAAATGATTCAATCATATCGTGACATCACATTGAAACCAGCTCGCCCTTGAATGTGACAGCAGGATCTCCCAGTAAGTTCCTTGGTAAAGTTGCATCCCTTTTCCAGTGCGCAACACTTTCTGCAGTTTCTTTCCCAAATGTATTTGGCAAACAAACCATCTGGCTTGTCGGGCGGCGCTGTTAAACAACAACAACAACAACAGCGGCAACAGGATAGCATAGGCGGCGCTTATTAACATCCAGACGAAAAGACAAATCAGAGCCTAATTGGATCATCTGTGGCACCATGAAAGACAAGCGTGTCCCAATAGTGTCTTATGGATTTTCAGACGCTCTTCATTTTAGTTTTCTCTGCACTCATTATGGCGGCTCCGTGGACTCGACCTTTTCCTTGGCAAAAAAAAAAAAAAAAGGCAAATGGCTGCGCGTGAACCCTTGATTGGCAAGGCCGCACGCGGACACGCCGCATTGTCGCGCCGAGACCCCTCCGATGCCGCTTTTGAAGTTTGGAGGAGTGCCATCGCGAGTGCTAATGAGCTTTATCTTTTTCTTTTTGGTTTGTTTCTTTTTTGTTTCGGTGCAGGAGAACCCACAGGTGATGTCGCGTATAATGAACCCGAGTCGTGCTTCACGCGGAAATATCTTTTCATCAAATCACAAACTGCTCTTGACGAATTGTAGCATAAAAAAAAAAAAATACTGGAAGCGAACATAGCGGGTTGCCGGCGTAAAGTATTGATAGAGCTTTGGAATACAAACAAAAGAGGTTCATTTCAGACTCCTTAATAAGCTTCCCGCCGCCCCTACTACAGCGTCAAATTAGAATCCTCATCCGCCAGCAGTCTGAGCTCGCTGTCCTTGCAGCACGATGACTGAGGCCAAACCATAACCGCCTGCAGAAAAATAAAGTGGAAAGAAAAGGAGGTCAAGATCATGTTTTTTTTGTTGTTGTTTTTTTTTTCTTTTCTTCAATTTACACAGAATGCGCAATCTCCTCCTGGGCAAGCGCTTGCTTGCCAGAGAGTAAGTCGAAAACATGATGATAACTTGGGTGAACATCGGAGAACCTACAAACGTGAGTTTTCAGCCTGGCTTTACGACAATTATACATGGAGATGTTCTTGGAAAAAGGTGAACTAGGGGAAAGAAAAAAAAAATCAGTAATCCACCATACCTAATCTTTGATCTTTGACTGATGTAAATAATTCATTTACAGTAACCTGTAATTGTTAAATTAACTTAAATTAATTTTGGAAGGCCAAGCAAAGCAATTACTTCAAGTGGACAGAAATGTAATCATTTAAGTGTTTTTATTACCTGATTTGAATAATCCTGAAGGATTCCACTTCATAGAAACCATTTTTGATTGAGTTTTATGGTCCGAATCGGAAAGAGAATTTTTGGGCCATTTTTGGCGGTGACTTAGTGGCCCACTCGGGCTCACGTCTGATGATAGGCAGTGGCCAGACACAGCAACGCACTGGCCCAGCGGGCCACCGTTAATGTTGAACTCTGAGACAAGATGCAGACTGAATTATGACAAATTTATATCAAGAGTTTGTAATATGTCATCAAGATAATCATTCTTCGAGTGGATTCAGTTGGGTGCTATGACGCAATTTGTGTCGATAGTTGTTTTCAAGTGAAAAGTGCGAGTGGTGTGCTTATCTGTGAGCCTCAGAGCCCCGCGTCTCCATCTAGTGTGACTAAGTGCAAAAAGATGGGATCGATGATTTCAATTTAGTTTTTATGTGACAGTTGGAAGTAACACGCCGATGAGCAGCCCACCCAAAAGCACCTTCCTCAAGAATGCGGAATGCCAAGCAGTGCTTTTCACCATTCACGAGCGCGCAGAATTTGTGTGACAGTGCAATGAATGCGAATCGAGAGCTCTATCCAAATCAACTTTTTTTTTTTTAATCCACCTTTATTCTACAAGTCAGGAGATCATTGTGTAGGCTTTGTTCGTGTGGGTGTGGTCAATTATTCTCAGATTTGTTTGAAGCTTTCAGTCATCAACCTTGGATGATGGGGGGGGGGGGGTTATTACCATGCACGCAACTCGCCTGTGGGAGCAGAGTGATGCTCAATGTAATGAATCTGTAGAGCTCATTCATTCCAATCTCCAGTAATACATCAGTTGGGGGGGAAAGGCGCATAAAGCATTTTCACTGCTTTGCCTCTAGTTCCCTTTGTCATTGTAAATTTTCATACATAATTTGGTGATGGGGGTGGGGGGATCAGCTCTGGAGGAACGTAGGCTAAATGTCTATCTGTCTATCTCTATCTGTCCGTCTGTATGTCCAGCTATCCAGCTAGCTTGCTAGCTAGCTAGCTGAATAGCTGGACATAATAGAGCTAGCTAGCTAGCTAGCTCTATTATGTATCTATAAGCTTTAATCAAGCATTCTTCGGGTGAAATCATCCAATTAGATTACACCATTAAATTGCTCGACAACTTGTAATCATTTTTGATAATTCCCCCCCAAAGTAATAAACTTGGCTGTCTGGTCATAAGGACATTCCCTTCTGCATTTGGTTTTCTACACTAATTAGCAAAAGTTGGCACCCCAGTCTGCTAAAATATGAGCTCATCTCCGAATCGTCTAGCCAAGAATGAAACTTCTCCCTATCTAATGATGAATTTCCAGCATGTTTTTGTTAGTCAAAAAGAGCCTTGAGTCACCGTGATTGATTTGTTGAAGGCTTCAAATAAACTACCATTGCAACGATATTAAGAAGTATATCAGTCCACCCGTTTTCTCAAGTGCTTGTCCAAATAAGGGTCAGGTGTCACGTCGTGGTTGAGCAGGAGCCAACCCCAGCTGACTTTGGGCGGGAGGCGACGTACACTCTGACTTGATTACCGCTCAGGATAATCTTTCAGAGAAACCCACCGATGGGACCTTTGATGACTTCATTCGGAAGTGGCTAAAAAATGAAAAGTTCTGTCCAATTATCCACTGTTGTGTCTAAACTTCTTAAGGAAGGTGTTACAGTGTGTTGATTGAGATTAGGTGCTCTCCTTGACACCGCAGCTCAAATTCCTTTAGTGCTTAGTCATGTTAGCACAGCAGAGAATTAGGCGGGGATTAGATGCGAGCGTGATTAAATCGCGCCGAGGGTGGAGGCGCTCGGTCTTGTCGAGCGGAGGCATTCATTCAGGCGGGCGACAAACTGGAAAGGAAATCTCCTGCAGGGTGCCTGAATCGTCGGAAGGCTCGCCACGGGTGACACGTCGTGGAAAACAAAACAAGGCTCTCGACAAAAGCGGCGGCGGGCCCTTTGGTGCGACCGCCGCGCTGACTTTGTACGGCTTCACAATGAGTTATTTGACTCCTTCTCAATTAAGCACTCGGTGGAGTCGTAAGGTCTACAATTCCGCTGACTAACTTGTCAAATCGTTTTGTGACGCAGCAGGAAAGTGCGAGTGACCTTCAGCTAAGTGGTTGTTCCATACAAAACCCGACAGGGTGTAAAACGAAGAATAACTAACATAAATGACACGCTTTGATCGTTTGGCTCCTTGTGTTTTCAGTAGTATTCTCACAGAAATAAGATATTTGAGGAAACATCATAGAGGCAACCACTTGAGTGTGACTAAGGTACAAAATTCAAAACGATAAGAGGCAAGTCGTTTTCGTCGATTATGCTTGTTGATTGTTCTATTGATTCGTTACCTCTTTCGGTGGTGAAGTTTTAATCTGTTTTCTCAGGGGAACAACATTGGCAAAAAGCATTTTAAAGTTTTCACACAAAGCTTGCAAAACAAAATTATGCATTTTTTTTTAAATAACCTGCCACATTGTCTCCTAGCCTTGTTCTTTTTCTCCTTTTTATTATTTTTCCTTGACACAATGGTAGATTAAGTATATTGAACCAGCAAACGTACCAAGCCTTTCAAATGAACAAGAAAGTGAAGAAACAAGGATGCTCGAATAATTCTTCCCATGACTGGACATGAACGTTTTTGGTCAAACAAGGGAACGCACAACACTTGGGTTGATGTTGGGTCATGGTTGTTGTGCATTTCATGTTGGTGTGGATGTGGATAAAGTACTCAGTTTGTCACGTTCTGTTCTGCATAAACAGCAGTGATACAAAATGCAGTTTCTCATTGATGACGGGATTTTATTAAGGGCAAAGAAATTCCAACCAATCTTGTCCAGTGTGAATTTGTAGACCAACAGGGCAAGCGTTGAACCATTTTGAGAGCTTGCACCCACCGCCAATACATTGGTCATAAAAATACAAACTAACACTCATTTGATTGAAGAAAAATTTTCATGCCCACTGTTGGTAGCAGGGTGTTGGGGCTACTTGCTCCTTCATGACCTGGACAACTTTCTTTGATGAATGAAGCAATGAATTTCTCGACCAGAAGATTCTGCAGGCGAATCTGCAGCCATGTTCATGCACTCAAGATCAATTACTCTCAGGGTATACAGTGGGTGGACCAGAAACATACCAGCTCGTCCACTGGTATTTATTTATTATTTATCCTTGTGAGCGCTCATGTGCGCTTCATTTCCCCCCCCTTCTTTTTTTACGCTTGGTGCAAAACAAACATCCAACCCCGAGGTGAGCAGTCACTCATTTGCTTGAGACAGCGCATCCCCACAAGGTATCTCATTCAAAATTCGAGTCGGGATCACAGCATATGCGGTCCGGTCTTAGAATTGTGCTCATATCCCACCCAGACACTTCCATAGTTGAGTTTTAAGAATAGATTTCCGGCGTAGTGCGCGGGAGAACGTGGCATTATCATCGTAAGAGTCTCTGTGTTCACTTAAACAGACTCATCTCTGTGTTGAGTAAACATGGGCTTAAAGCGTCGCCACGTCTCAGGCTTTTCCGCTCGGATTGCGACGCAGCTTGACAGCTCGGTAAAAACCTCTGAGCCCTTTCATCATGATACGCTCGTTGCTGCACCACTGCAGTCCATGAGGGAGGCCCCCCCGCTAGCGCTTCGGCTCCAGTGAGACCAGCGCCGGGGAAATGTGTTAGGGTAGCTACACGCTCTCGCCGCTGCACACTGATAGATAAAAAAAAAAAAAAAACGTCCTAACAAAATCTCTCCTTATTAAAGCTAAGGATGAGAGAGTTGGGTGTTCGATGTTGCGGCACCTGCTGTGCTCAAGGGTTGACTGGATTACGACGATGGTCGCTTCACTGGCTCACTTAAGATTTCCAGATCTACGAGGCTCCTGCCAGGGAAGAAAGGAAAAGCTTGCAGGCTTTCCAGATATCACGCAACACTTAGAAACACACACAAACACGCACACGCGCGTACACCATCGGACTGCAGGCACTATTTCTTGGAAACTTGATTTTTAAAAACAATCTGACCCTCAGCATTTTTGGTTGCCTTCGTAGCCTATAATACACGCTAACTAGCATATTTATAGAGACTGAAATGCGGTCAACTAAATATCGACACTCATAAAACCAGTGCCTCCCTGCACTTGCGCAACGGGGGGGTCATAACACTGAAGGAGCACTTGTAAAATTTGGCAATGTGGCCGTTTAGAAAAACAATATAGGCTTAGTGGTAGTTCGTCACATCCCATTCAACTTTACACTGTGTGGCCTTTGTGTATTTTATTTTTTTTTTACTGAAACCAGGAGCCATGCTGTGGCTATCACGATGTATTACTTTGATGAATAATTTTGCTGCCAAAATCTATTAATTTCAGTCACCTCGTGGGGGCCAGACGGATTGGCGTTTAGATTACAAATCATATTTGTGCTCTGTCAAAAAAAAAAATGGCCAGGCTAGCGTCTGTTCAATTCAAAGTAGCGCCTTGGCGTGTGGCCACTTCCATTTATAGAGCTTGGCACTGCTTTCGGAGTTGACAAATGATTTAATTTCAGGTTTTGTTCTGCACATTGAAGAGTTTTGTCCAGCAGCTAGCGTTACTATTTCCGCCTGCGGAAATATAATATGGAATACACCAAAAGTGTGCATAGCACCTTTCTGCAAAGATGCTTCACTTTGATAGGTTGCTTGGTTAGAGTTCCCTTTTGTTTGAGTTTCGCCTCCGGTGCGGTTAGCCCGGTGGCAATGACCGCACCACGATGCCGCTTCGGCGCCGGGGCCAGGTCAAAAAAACTAATTTGAAGATCATTTGCATCCCCTCGCATCAACTCAATTAGCGCCGGCGCACTCCCGCTGTTTTTATTGACTTTTCAGTGATCATATTCATGTGGGCACTTTGTATTTGTGATACAGTGCTTTTTTTGCCTTGTTGCATGTTTGTGCTACTACAAGGCAGGATTCGTCAGATATGAGGCAGTTGAGTCAAATTTTTTAAGACACGGGACTTGCTCAGCAAGAGTTTATGAAAGACAGAAGTACTGCAATGAATTCATCTCAAATTTTCTTGACGTTCCGATGTCATTACTGTTGCTCGGACTAGCCCTCCAAATCAACACTCGTTATCCATCGTGACAGTAACAAATGACTTCCGAATCACAATCAATACCTTGTGCCATTCCAAAATAAGGACGTCATCGTCCAACAAATGAAAATCCAATTTGATTATTGGCGAACTATCAGTTGAACTGGAATGAGAGTACACTGGCGCATTTTGGCTGCCACTTCTTCCTCTGGACTTTTTTTTTTTCTTTTTTACTTTAAAACGGCTTATTTTAACCAAGATGCCTCACCCTGCCCCAGCCAGAGGCAGAACCCAAATTGGTTTGCTGTCTGTGCTGCAAGTCTTCGCTGGTTGGGACCAGCTGCATCCTTTCCAGCAAGCTAGCTAGCGCTTATCATCTGTCGCGCTGTTCGACTTCTCCCACCAGCGATGGCTCCTCCTGTGGAGATCTCGGTCAAGACTTATGGCTATTTGAAATTCTGCATATGTGCAGTAAGATAAAGCGGTGTCGTTCAAAAACACAGGCGAGAAGTAGTGAAAGATTTTGTGCTGTTGTTTTTTGATTGTTTGTTTTTCGGTAAACGTGTCTCGTTAGCAATTATAGCATACTAGCATAGTCACTGAACGGGTTCGTTATCTCAAAGTCTCGAGATCATGTATTCATCTACTCAGCGTGAAGTTGACCAACAAACTAAATATTTTGTAATCTGCCATTCTGAACTTTGTATGAAGGCTTAATGTCCAAAATGAGTTAAATTGGTGTTGGCTAACAGTGTTAGCAATCTTAACTTCTGATAGTCATCCCACAGTTGAATGTTTGTCAAAGTCATCCTTTTCAGGGTTGTGGGGATCCAATTTCTGATGTGTCTTCTGCATGCGCCACATACGCAGATCCGCCACACAATTGAAAAGTACAATTTGGCTGCCGAGTGATAACTGTTCTGCCCCGCAGTGGGAACACAGTCACGTTTTTATCAGCACTCGCTTTTTTTTCTTCTTTTCTATCATCGTGATCTCTACCCTCGAGTGGATATTAACTGCGCTGTAGTTCCTTATTTTTTATTTATTCATTTTTTTAAAAAGCAGCTCAGGGACCCTTTATTAAAATCTGAAGCTGTTTTAAACTGTCCAAATAATGTCTCTTTTGCCTCATAAATACTCCTCAGAAAATCAGACAGTATTGCTTACCATTAAATTTACCCAGAAAGGATTATAAAGAGTGTAATTAGGCACAATATCATTTAATAAAAATACATTATTCATGTAACATGGTCCCCCGAGAACTCGATTACCGCCTCAAGTCTCATCTCCTGCTAAACCGGAGCGAGCGCAAAGACAGGAACACTCGTTGTGTTCCATCGCACTTTGGTTTTGAGAGGGAAATGTGCCTTGGAGGGCTTTGGCGCCGCTCCTAAAAATACAGTCAACTGTGCAAAGGTGTCTAATAGCGTGATTCATTATGCACAGTTTACATTTCATTTTAATATTATTTGCTTTTAGAGTGGCATCTTCTCATATTTCAGGAGGCATAGCAAACTACCCTCCCAAAAAAGAGATGAAAGAGAAGCCGTTGCGGGAGGGTGAAATTTGCATTTCTTACTGAAATTTTAATCGCATCGCTGCCGGGACGCCATCGCCACGGAGAGCGGCGGCGAGGATTTATTTGCCGACCCCTGAAATCACGCCTTCACTTTCTCTCGCTTTTCGATTTACTTCTGAAAATGACAATAAATGACATTTAATGAGTAAGAGAAGCCGGCCGGGCCTGACGAGATGGAGGAGGGATGGAGGAGCCTTGTCAAAATGGAGAAGAGGGGCTCATGATGCACATGAAATGCTGATTATGCGGCGCTGTATTGTGCAAGCGCTCGCAACCGCAATGTCATCCGGTTACAGTGCGGGCAGCTGACCGCTTCGCCAAGGTCGCGAAATCAGTCGAGCACCGTTTGTCTTCGTTCGTCGGCTTGTTAGTTAGCAGGCTACTTCCTGGTTCGCGTGATGTCATCGTACTTCGGGAAAGACGCGTAATGTTCTGTTGAAGTTCGAAGGAGTGATCGTAGCCGTACGTTTACAATTTCAAAACCCGTCCGGCCATCCACGGCAATCATGGCCAGGAACATATCGTAAAGATCCTTCTCGTCTCTCGCCATCAGATATCCGTGGCTTGCAGACCTTCATGGACCAGGCGTCTCGACTCGGTCTGGACGTGTCCCTGCAGCGGGTGGATCGCAACGTGAGCCGGGTCTTCAACGATCTCTTCAACACGCTGCGCACCGAGGAACTCAACCGCTACCGGGACACTCTGCGGCGGGCCGTGCTGCTCATGAGCCCCCGGGGAGCGCAGGTGTTCATCCACCAGGTAGGAGGGGAGGGAGGCAAAAGAGCAGCAGTTCAACTTTGCTTTTGGGAGATTGGCATTCAGAGCAGGATGCACATCTGAAATAAATATTTGGAACAAAACTTTTGCTCAGATGAGCAAAAGTGTTGGAAAAGGCTATTTCAGGCAATACCCAAACTTAAACCCCATAGAACATGCAATTTATCCCCGACAAGTGATATACCACCTCAGGAAACGAGTCCTCCGTTTGAGAATCGTTTTTATGTGTAAACAGCGTTGACACTCGTCGTCAACATCAAAACAAAAGTGGCATGTCGCTTCCCAAACTTCAGTCAGATCGGGCATGCATTTTACCTGCTCTGGAGTAGAATGAGAAGTCGAGAGAGAAGAACAACGCAAACGTTTGGCGATGTCAACGGGTCATAGTCAGCATTTGCTCCACAAAAAAAAAAAATCTGGTGTTTTGTTACAAATAATGCTCTCCTTGCACTCATTTACTGCCCCTCGTTTTTTCTCAAGTGGAGTTTTCTCGCTAAATAAGCATGGAACCAAGCAAAAGAAAGCTTTCACCCTCTTCTTTCATCAGAAAAACAAAATTCTTCCTTTTACCAACCTTTAGTCGACAGCAGTTGAATATTGGTAAGATTCTTGAAAATACTTGTTTCCTAGAAAAAAACAATTGTGAAAGGGATTGCATTTCAAGCAGAACTTTCCTGCCTCAAGTATCTAAACGACGCTTACCTACTAAATAACAACAGAAAAAAAGTTGACTTAAATTGCAAAAATAACCGTTTCTTGCAAGATAAACACTGCACCGATGCGTGAACTTTGCATGAACGTTGAACTTATATATTCAAAGGAAAATCGGTGGCAGATTTTGCTGAGCCGGAACAGAAAAATGGAATTTCAAATAATTTCAGTGGGGAAAAGTGATTCGACACCCGCGTAAATTGAGTTCAGAGTTTGGTCGCTGAACAAATTCAACGCTTAAGTCAAGGTACCAATGTACCAGTAGCTGTTTGCAGGTACAAGAGGCGACTGTGGCCACACACACACACACACACACACACACACACACACACAAACACACATTCCCACAGACAAGCTCTCAGGCATCTGTTCCCATTTCTTTTTATTGCTTTTGATGCGTATTCATCGTCGACTTTCATCTCAGGAGCCCCGCGCAGAATCAGCCTGACAGATTCTGTCAGGGGTGCGGCAGTATTGCAAGACAAGCGTGCAATATGTGTCCCGACTTATGTTGGGACCCAAATAGCTGGAGACATATTAGCATACATGTAGCATTATGCATGTGTCACACGCACGTCTCTCCGATGTGACATTTTGATGGAATCCATCCCGTCCCGGAGCCGGTTCTCGCAAGGCTCCAAAGGATTCGCTTTCATGAATAAACGGGAAAATATCACGCCGCACACTTTGAAAAATGACGTTCACGTGTGGGGCTGAACGATATTCAAACGTAATCTAAACGTGCTCTCAATATTACGATGGCGATTTAATATGCGGTCCATTTTTTTGTAGGTCCTCTTTACTGATATTTCTTAATAAATGACTTTCTACTACATTATGTAAAACATAAGATTTATTATCCATGAAAGTTTTGGTCTCAAAGGTTTGGCTTCTGCTAAAATAAGGCAAATGAACCGCTAATTAATACGGAAGACAGTTTATCTGTCTCCTTCAATTACGAAAGACTGACTTGCAGTCTTTTGAGCCTTCGCCACGACGGCTTCACAAAATTCTCCCAAAACGAGCGCGGCGTAAACGTGTCTGCACGTCATAAATCAAATTCCGATGATGCAAACGAATCTGCGGCTTTATCCTTTCAACTTTTCACGTGTCGTGAAGCAATGACAGGCGAACACATGGGCTGCACTTTTTAAGCACTGAACTTGTCAAGGCACTCGACACAAAAAGTGTCCAATATGCCTACAGCCGTGTTTGTAGTTTCTTTGCCTTTGTCGTGTCGATAAAGTAGCCCGTTGAGGGGGGGTCGGGGGAGAAGTCCGTCAAAAAATCCGACTTGTGAATACTCGGCCATAATTATCAAAGTGAAGTCTCCTATGAAAACATCACTCAGTGTGTGAACACACGTACTACTTTTATTCATGACCCGTCTTGGGGTTTTGCTTGCACTTACACAGATTTCACTTTTGCTCACAGAGAGCTCAAAGTCTCTTTTTTTTTTTTTTTCTTCCTCTTCTTCTTTCTCCCCCAAAGTTGTGTTTAATCTGCCCCGTTTACGTTCTTTATCTTCCCACTTATAATTCATACGGCGGCATCCCGGCTAATAAGCCCCCGCGTCACGTTCAGGGGCGCCAGCTCCCAAACACTCCCGCGAATACGTCGACTCATTCGACGGGCTCGCAGCTTTGATAACGCATCTGAATTTTATTCATACCTGTTGTCAGAGAGCCCACTTGGGTGGACGTGTTTGGGGGGGGGGGCTCTCCGGGGTGAGAATTTATTTATTTATTTTTTTTAACTGAAGAACAGCAATAATGTTGATGATGCCTCGAGCAGGGGAAGGAAAAAGTTGCCGGATAGCTTATCTCAAATTAATTACAGGTGACAGCCTTGAAAGGGGACATGTCATGGAAAAGTGACTTTTTAATTACTTGCGCACAAACAGTCGGCTCTCTGGAGGGCCTGCCTGTCTAGCACATGTCAAACGACTTGTCCAAGTTACGTTCTTTGTCTGCTGCCCATTTGTTCGATGGAAGCGAGCTGTTCGGAATTGTGACCCCACATTTGGACGAATGTACATGAAGCCACACCCACTCTGCAACCCTCCCACCCGCTCTCGCTCATTTAGCAGCATAAACACAGAAGCACGATCGTCTTAAAGCCAATCAGCAATTTGATCACAAATAAAGCTACCAGTAAGCTAACGGTGATATCAGTTTTTTTTTTTTTTTTTTTTTTTTTTTTTTTTACTGCCGTTGATCGACAGGTATATAAAAAACGGTGAGGTTGACAGTAGGTTAATGCCATATTGATCGACCAACACCACCTTAGCGAGACACACACTGGTCGCTTGCGAACGACCCGTTGGGCACCCCTGGTCGATGTTGTGAGATGAACTTAAGTTTGTGCGTGAAAAGAAAAACAAAATTGTTGAATGAAAACACAGAGGGATCGGCGCACTCTCCAACTGCGTGATCCATCGCCCTTCCCCTCTCTCAAAAAAATGTTCAAATGTTTTTGCATGATTGGAAATGTGTCTTTCAAGACCGTAAAGCGTATGTGCTGTCGATGCCGTGTATTATATATTCTCTGTTATTATTAAATAGGGATATTTCTATATGGGGGATTTCACCCATTGCTGGCGTGGTCTGGAATATAAACCATGCGATGGGGGAGGGGGGGTTGCTGTATTCCTTTATTCATCGGCTATGCTGCAATGTCATATATTAGGTGGCTGTAATCACACGGTACACTTTGTCGGTATGCATTAGAATTTGCCTTTGCTGTCTGCTGTCAGGTCGACATTGCAGATGAAAATGTGGACGAATGCCGGTTAAACAAGAACAAAAAACAAAAAACATTGTTCTTGCAGGAGGTTGATTTGTAGAGATGAGCTCCCTTCCGACTTTTCAGCTCCATCACGTCCCCTTTGCGTACCCTCCTCAATTTTCATTCATTGCTTCTACGCACCTAATCCTCGTCAAGGTGACTCGATGTCCCACAATGCATCAGGCTTAAGAAAGTCATGTTTTTCCCTTGGCGGACTTTGACTCAGACCCTGACAATTTCAAGTGCTTAACCCTAAAGATTAGCATGACATCATCCTCCCATGTCTTTCTTTCTTCGCCCTTTTTGTCCTCACGACGCTCACGTCGCCTCACGTTTGGATGGACGGACTCCTCGCCCCCTTGGGTGAGGAGGGGTGGGGTTGGGAGGGGGGGCAGCCAGCCAGCCAGACACTTGCCACATCGCCTTTCCTCTCACATCGGCCATGAGGCGGGGTGGCATCTGGTGTCGGCTCAGTCTCGCCTGGCTTCTTGACACCTGACGCCTCTGCGCCCCTCATGCGAGGCGACCTCTCTGCGGAGTCACGCCAGCCTCTCCCGGGGGCGGCAAAGTGGCATTTTCAAGCTCCCCGACCATGTTTTCCCATCCTTGGCTGGTCTTTGCAATCGTTTGTAAAAAAATCACTTAGCTCTTACTGTAGGTGCAAAAAAAAAAAAAAAAACATGACCGGTCTTATGAGATACCAAAGTCACTCCCCAATTAGCATGCAAGTGAGCTGCTTGCTCCGAGCTGGCGAGGGAGGGGTCTGGGGGGGGGGTTAATGACAGAAATTATTGTTATTCATATTTTCACCAGCAACAATTATAATGCTCTAGGCAAATTTGAGGTGTTGTAGAACTGCGTGCAAAATACAGAAGGGAAAAGCAAACCGTATTCGTAAGACTATTCTACAAAACACTTAATTCAAGTACTCCAGTAATATCATTAAACAAAAAAAAAGACACAAATATTGTAAATCCCAAATCAGTAAAATCCGCAATAAAGAAAGACCCTATTTCCATACTCCCTAAGCATGTTTTGATAGCATTTAGGGCGCTTTTGTGAAGGCGTAAAAAGCAGGATCATAGAGGATTTGGCATTCAATAATCCATCCATCCATTTTCTGATCCGCTTTATCCTCACAAGTGTCGCGGGGCATGCTCGCGCCCAACCCAGCTGTCTTCGGGCAGTAGGTGGGGGACACCCTGAACCGGTCGCCAGTCAATCACAGAGCTCATCCAGTAATCGTCAGCAAAAACTAGGCTGAACTATTATGTTAAGTAACTCGGACTTTTCTTTATGATTATAAGATGGACATTTTAAAAAAAGAAAAGGTTCTGCCGAAGGATGAAAAGACTGAGCATCATTCAAGCCCAACCGACCCAACTTGTTTAGCAAATAAAATGTTTGCATCAACTCCCCTCATTGTGAAAAGATTTTTTTTTGACAGCTCCCCCTCCCCTTACCTCGCAATAGGTGTGAAATCTGCTTCTGTTGTGTTGAAGTCACACAGTTTATACATTGACACTTTATAGTTTTAAAGTTAATTATGTCTACCGCTGTGACAGTTAAAAGCAGTTTTCTCAGTCGCAATCATTTCCCGCATGCTCAAAGAGCCCACATGCGTTGTTGTGTGTCATCATTGCCATTTTTAAATGTCATTCAAATAAATTCGAGGACTCATACGTGTTGTCACTCGCAAGGAAATACTAGTGAGAACATTTAGATCACTGTCTTCCAAAGTGAAATCAAATGTTTTATTCTGAAACAACACAAAGACAGTTAGTCCACTTTCATGCGGGGAATACAAAAATCAATATTTGGGAAACTGAAATTTTCCCCCCAAAAAAATCTAAACAATTGATTGATTGTTCAATAATTATCGATTCAGTTGACAATTGATAAGTTGACAATCAATTAATCGTTGCCCCCCATCTTGTGGCTAACAACCCCATTGAATTGAGAGGAGGAGCTCGACTTGGTCAGACCTTGTCTAAAAGAAACCAAGTGCTTGGCCGCCATCTTGTGGCACCTATAGGCGATTGCAAACTTTTTTTGGGTGCCTGTCGTGATGGTGTAAGATCGTGCGGGTCTACCTCATGTTGTGGCCTGCGATCGGACCGAAGGGTTTGTGCAAATCCAAAAAAAAAGAGCGCGGCGTAGGTTGGACCACCGTACTGGACGGCCGGAAGCAACCTGCTGCTGTTTTGCTTCCTCCCGCCTTATATTGAGCTCCGCGGCTGGCGCTCGTTTCTCACCGAGTGACTTTATGGGCCAGCCGGGCCCACCGTCGTCCCAGCCGTATTTCTCTTGGAGGAATTGAGACATGCCATCACAAAGAAAATATTGGACCATACCGATTGTAAAGTCTTTGAGGAGGCTCTTCAGTGAGACCGGCATTTATCAACTTGCCCCCTCAAATTGAAATAAATTCAGTGTGTGTTCAATAAGCCCGATCAGCTAAAAATAGGAGCGTGTATACAAGGGAATCCATGCGAAGAATCGCGTCAGCCTAAAGCGACCCATCGCACAGACGATGTGTCGCCGACCGCTGCTGGTCAGTGATTGGCCCGAGCAGATTTGATTTGTCATCTCAGTATCAGAGATTTTCCAGAAAAAAAAATCTGAAATTCTCAGAAGCCGTGACTGCATTTAAAATCCACCTTTTGCCACGACACGAGTCTCCAATTTCTGAAGAGAGACCAACCGCCGGCGGTGCTTGAATTTCATGTTTTCTCAGATTTCGGTTCCGATTCCGAGCAGTCGTTCGCTTTAGTGTCACGACCGCTTGCGGATGGCTCTTTAAAGAGCCGCTCTGGTTGATACGCAAATTATTATTCAGGAAACAAGACGACCGCGATGGCTTTCTTGTGTTTGGGGAATTTGCTGGCCCCGGACCTGACATCTTATAAAAGAATGCCACACATGCACTCACACACACACACACACACACAAAGCAAAACATCGTGCAAAAAAAACAAAAAAACCACACTTGTCGGTTCCACAACACCTGACATGCAGCTCTCAAGAGCTTTTTAGTAACGTGCCTCGTCGTCAGTGAGCAGGCGCAAAGTCCAAATGGAGAAAAATGGACTGTTGTAGCCACTTTGCTGCGTGACCTGGCCCAGACACTTCCCGGGACAAACCCAGACAAAAGTCTTTTGCTTTGTCTTCTGTGCTGATTACTCCTTCCTATCTGATGCACCTGGATCTTATCAAAGTGTTTTGGGGTTTTTTTTTTTTTTCTTTTCAGCCGCAGCATCTTTGTGCAGCTCCAGCTAATACGCCCCCTTAAAGCCCAGACCGGCTTCATTTCCTGCCTTCCTGTTGCCGTTGGATTTTTTTTTTTTTGTCATCGAACTCCCATGGCATCAAAAACACGTCACGTCAGCAGGCTTTATCTGACGCTGTGCTTTTTGCAAGCTCAAAATAGCCCCGGCGCGCTTTTCACAGGTGTATTGGCACCCGTGCCGCTTCTCCGCTCGCCCCCTTTTAGGTGGAATGACGCAGGCCAAAGGCGGCATGACTCATTAGCCTGACAAGAGAGGGCACAGTGTCTTGGCAACACGCGCTTCCCCCTCCTCCGTCCGGTTTGTTCGAGTCGCCGCTTGGAGTTTTTTTTTAAATAATATGGAGTAGTGCTGAATAAGCTTCAAGATGATTTATTCTTCTTGCAACCAAAAAGCAAACACTTATCTTTTTTTTTTTGGGTGACAGAAAATAAATGAGATGATAAATCATTTCAAATCTGTCTACTATGAACATCAGCCCTCATCTAAACAAACATCTGAAATAATGTGGTTGCACAAGTGCGCACACCCTGATATCTGAGATCTGAGTGTGTTAAGATTTTACCCATCACGACACGTTCGCCACTCTCATTGGCCCAAAATAAGGCTCGGCTGGTCTAGTAATATTGTGATTTTTACGTTTTTTTTTTTTTAAACAGATACAAGCAAAAAAAAAAAAAATGCAATATTGGATTATAGATGGTTAAATTGTATGGTATGGCCTTTTAAATTTGTTTATTTGATACTGTATCGCAATGTTGTGGAAGAGCCCAAGTGGGGGACTGAAGTTTGAAAATTAGCACGAGCGATAAACTTTATAGGCATCACATCAGATACGAGCTTGTAACTGTGTTTGGCTGTGTTGCCCTTGTCAAATAAAAACGTAAATAAATCCATTCGTCTATATTACAATAAACGGCATCAAATTTACGATACGTACAGTAAATGTGTTGGCGTTTCAGGTTGTTGCCAAAATAACGACAACTGAACCGCGAATTAGTCGGGAAGACACTTTGGCGACTTCGCCGTTAACTTTGACTTGCACGACGACAACTTTACAAGATTCGAATCAACGTAAGTCGGTCAGTCATAAATCGGATTGCAACAATAACGCAAACAAGCCTGTGCCTTGATCACCTCCACCATCCCGATTGAATGAAACAAATGACATGTAAACATGCGGACTGCACATCTTAAGCACTGAACTTTTCGACACACTCTATCAAAAAAATAAATGCATACCTTTAAGCTTACCGACGTACCGAAATTAAACAGAGCTTTTATGTTTTTGATTTTCACCAATTTCAGCGTTTGCGAAATTGCATTCTACGTCATTGCGATGTTGACTCTAGTTCTTAATGGACGACATTTTTAAAGTCGACCCCCCCTAACCCCCGGTTGTAAATATGACGGGCACGCCGTTGCCTGTCCGCTTCAAAAACATGACGAGTCAGCGCGGTGGGCCGCGTGCGTCGGACCGCCGTGGCGGTCCGGCCAAGAGGTGGAGAGGTATGGCGAGTTTATCTGTCCAAGCGTCTGCCTCCCGCTGCTCCCTCCCGCCTTGATGCCGCCACCTCGAGACCCCCGGCACTCTCGCCGCCGCACCCCAATTCCATTTCCCTCCCAATAACAGCATGACAAATCGAGGCTGTCAGAAGATGATCTATCGTTGTCCTACATCTCATCCTCTTCGGGCCCGCGTGCCCTCCCTCCATCCCGCCCCCGTTCATTGTTTCTCTTTCCCCTTCTGTCCTCTTTACAGGACATTTCCTCCGTGTATGTTTTTTTTTTTCCTCTCCCACGTCCTAATGGCTCCCTCTTTCTCTCTTGACTATCTTTTTGCCCTTGTCTTTACTGTTCGTTAACCCCGCCCCGCTTTTGTCATTGTCTCCGTTTCTCTTTGACCTCTCTGTGATATTCCCGATGCGTTGCTTAGGTTGTGTTCGTACGTCTCTCAGCCCTTGAAGCATAGACGAGTACGTCGCGCCATCATAGATGAGTGCGTGCTTGAATACCAGCTTTGTCCCGATGCAGTTTTTAGTAGCGTGGACAAAATAGTGATGAGCAGCATGATGGTTTTGTGCAGTGGTTCTCGAACGGGGCTCAGGGGAACGCCGGATGTCCAAATGCCCGACTCAAGATGAAAGTATTACCCCCAAAAAAAACCTACGACTCCTGACAAAAACTATCTTCACTTATTCAACTATGACTTTACTATCATAGTGGTATGACTTTAGTTTGAAAAAAAAAACATAACCCCATCTTCATATGATTTACAAATACAAGTATACAAGTTGTGTATCATACAATTGCAATGTTTGCATGTCTCTCACTTTAGTTCACCGTCCAACTACACCAGAGTTGCTTTGAGCGGAGGAGGGGATAGAAAAAAAAAACAGTTTGAACATTGCTCGTTGATGGTTGTGTCATGACTTTGGCTAATGCTAAATGCTATCTTGGTTGACAATTCAACAGCTGTCAACCAGTCAATGCACTTACATTTACATTTACTTTTTTTTTTTCTTTTTCGGTCATGGCAGCTTTTAGAGGCTAGCTGTCGTTGACCTCGCGCCGGTGCGATCCCTCATTAAAACATTGGAAATTTGCCGCCAGAAAAGCTCAGTTTACGTTGGGTCCAACCAGCAACCACAGCGTAAGGCTGGTCGGGCTCCATTTCTCATGACTTTCGGGCACACCGCTGCTTTCGATGAATATGTTGATGAAGTGTTAGTTTCACTTTTGAAGCAAATTTTAAGACATATCTTCCCTGGTGTGTTTCAGTTTGTTTTATCTCCTTTTTATCCGCCAGGGGCCACCAAGAGTGCTCTTCCCACAGAGCGGGGAGAAATTGAGGAAATTGTAATTGCGTTGGATGATGAATCAACGCCTAAGATTCAGTCAAACGTAATGATGAGTTCTGAGTAATAAAAGCGACTGTCGTTTTTGCGGTCTGCGGGAGGGCGGAATAATCAAGAGATTGTTTTGTACCCCGAGACTGGTATAAAAGCCGGCGAGCTTTTTAACTTGATGGATGGCGCTTGCTTGACAATGAATAACGGGCGTGAAGTGAGAGCGTTTTTCTTCAATAATTTGCCTTTTATGTATCTTGCTCTTGGGGGTTTAAAACTATAGCGACAGTGTTTGTGTTCGCACCAGTTAACGTTGGAGGAATAGCAAGCCTGAGATGGAGATCAGCAGCACACTCTTGAGGGCGCCCGTTGTGGGCATAACATAGACATCACCATTATTTTTTTCTTTTTTTTTTTTGCACACTGCTAGGAAGCATAACGTGAGTGAGTACTTGTCCAACCTGTGCTCGCAAAGTACATGTGATCCCATTTTGGACAATATCAACAAAGTTGGTGCATGTAAAAAAAAAATAATAAATACATAAATAAAAACCACCTTGATCATGTAAGGTTATCAGATTCATGGTTGTGATTACGATACTCAGCATTGAGTAAAACAGTGAACCCCTCAAGCATTTTTTTTTTTTTAATCCATGCATCCATGTCGTCATTATCACTTGCCTATCAGCTCACTAGTGCCACCTACAGGGTTGGAATGGAACAGCGTTAACCTGCAATTTACAACCGCTCAAATACATCTCTATCCATCCATCCATTTTCGGCAGCACTTTTCCTCATACAGTCCTTAAATTTGAGGATTGGGTGGTTGGTTCCAAAAATATTTTTACAACACAATACTTATTGTGAGGTTTTTTTTTTTTTTTTTTTTTTTTTTTTTTTTATGTTGCAAACAATAAATAAAAAATATCAAAGGTAATTAGGTCATTTTTGAGGGGACTGGATTTTTTGGGGGGAAAAAAACTGAATAAACTCACACTGTAAACTAATGAAATAAGGACGCAAAATAAAAATTATAGTGATTACTGATAAATGATAATCCAACACTATTATGCAGGGTGCATGTCATGTTGAGACGGTAATATAAAAAGCAGCAATGTGCACAGTTGTTTTTTCCTACCCCAATTGTCACTAAAAATGAATCGATGGGGCCTTGCCGTTTTACGTTCCCCACGGGGGGGTTCACTGTCCCACTCACTTATCCCACAACTTATTGTTGTTCTTCCTCTGTGGATGTAAGTGCCTGTTCTTCGCTCATCGAGTTTGTCGGTTCATTTCTTTGTTTTGCTCGCGCATTGAGCGAAGCCATTTCTTCTTCTTCGTGTTGGTTCTTGTCAAATTAGAATATCCTAAAAGAGTCGCTTTCCAAACACTTGCGGCTTCTCCGCAGCGCATATTTGTCTCCCCGCAGCATCACATGACATGCAATTATACCAAAGGCACAACGCTGTCAGGGAGCCCAGTCTCTGAGCGCGTTTTCCTATTCTCTGATACCGTCTAAAAAAAATATAAAGGGAGTTACGAGGGTAATTGCAAAGCCAACCACTTGGAAAACAAATACCGAAACATTGTTGTTGTTTTTTTTTTCCCCTCCCCGAAGTATGTTGCATAAACCGCAATGCAAAAAAAAAAAAAACACTCTTGATAAAATGTTCAATTAGAATGCCTCACGGCCCCAGTGGGGAGCATATAAATGTTGCAGGTAAGATGTTTCCCCGCTTGTAAGCGTTATGCATTCATATGCAGTACAATTAATTATTGGCCGTGTGCACATAAATATTCATAAGCTCTTTTGACGTCTTGTCCACCGCCATATGCTGAGACCTTTGAAGCATCTCTATATTGTATGTATGCAGACTTCAATTCCACGTATGAAAACAAGTCACTGTAAAAAAATAAAAAAAATGATTATACAGCAAGTGGGTGCTACCGTATTTACGGTGGCCTCCGTGGATCCGGATTTTGCGTCGAACGGACTAACAGATGGGCAAAATGAAAACCAGCGTTCCTCCATTTTATTTTGATCTCTCCTTCTAAAGCGACGCCATCATTATCATGCCACCTCTTCTCTCATCAGCTCCGTGTTTTAGCTTCAAGCTAGCTGCGCTCTAATGGCTCGGTTTCAACGGTGATTCATGCGCAACAAAAACACTCCCCCGTGTCCCACCGAAGGGCACCAACGCTCGCTTTATCATTCGGTTAGGGAGGGGTGGGCGCCGACGCTCGCGGATTTTGTCCCAAATTATTCAATTAGCCGTTTCAGCCGCCAACAACACTTGAGCGCAGAAATGTGTCGTTTTGAGAGGAGCGTGAGAACCACTGAGGGGCCGCAAGTAGAGCCTTTGTAACGCCATCAGCGGCTTTGTTTTGCATGTGGAGTGTTGATAAGATTTTTTTTTTTTTTTTTTTCGCCGTAAACCCCAAAGAGCACTCTTGGTGAGAATCGGCGTAAATGCTAATTTGTTAACGAGCTCAGTTGGACGTGCTCTACCGTCATCCTCCGCCAGGCAATTATATCGGCACCCACTGTTCAATTGTGTTGTGGAATTCTGCCTACTAGCCCCTAACGGGAGCTGTACCTTTGCCAACAAAGTTGCTTGTTACCAAGGCTTCCCTCAAGATTTACTTTTACGAACGCGCTTTGTTTTTAAATCTGTAAATGGTCTCAACCCGCCTTACCGTCTCTGAGCTGCTCCACCCGTACGCTCCTTTCTGACGCCTCACGTCAGCTCCTGTTGCTGGTCCCCAAACTATGGAATGACATCCCAGTGCGCATTAGACAAGCCATAAAATATTGCTCCAGATTCGAGTTACAATAAGAGAACATGCAAAATGGGCAAACTAGTGCACTTTCTGCACTTTCAACAAACTGTCAACGGTTTCCAGCTACTCTTCGGTTCCCAGGATGCATTGCAGCATGTGGTGCTGTATTATTATTTTTTTAAATTATGACTCATTATTGTCTATGTGCGTTTGTTAACCGTAGTTCGTACCACAAACGATACAAATTGTAAGGGGCCCAAAATTGTACCCTGTGTCAGGAGTACAGTCGGTGTACCATTGAGGAGACTGCCCCAGTGACAAGCCATTGAACCCTTAAAGCTACAGATTTAGTCCCGTTTTTTTCTGACAGCATTATGTACCATAGTAGCAGTCAGTGCACGCGGGCCAACACCAGCGAGACATTTGACGTCTGCTGTGCGCTTTTACCTCCAAGCAGATGATAAAAAGTTATCGAGTTTAAGGGTCTGCCAGCTGCCACGCTGGTCGTAAAAGAGACATTTGGTGCCTCGCTACAGTCAAAATTTGGACATCCCCGACAGAGCGCACACTGTAATCACAGCTACAAAAACCAGCGGGTAAAAGACACACACACACGCACGCACGCACGCACGCACAAAAAAAACATTGGCATTTCAAATAAGGGGCAACAAGAGTGGCATGTTTTGCTGCCCTTTCGGATCTCCAAACACATTTCTGCAAACCTTTGTGTTTTTCTCGAGATTTTGACAAGACCTTCAACACAAATCAAAACAGCATTCCACTCATTCAACTGACTTTTTTTTTTTTTTTTTTTGTCTTTTCTATTCATTCTTTCAGTGGTGCAGTGCGGCCATCAGTAAACTTCAATCAAACCGATTCTGGTGTGCGCAAGTCCCCCGTGGTCTCTCGCCACTCCTCGTAGAAGCTCATAATAGCCGAGTGGAAATTGTTGTTATTATGGCCTGCCTGCAAAGTTCATTTCGGATCATAGTCCTGGCGAAAAGGTCTAATCTGCCGTGGTGGAAAACTGCACCACTCATGTCACGACAGTCGTAATTGCAACATTAGAAACAGCGCCCGGGAGGTCGCGGTGCGATTCTACTCAAACCGCACTGATCATCGGCGGAGAAAATTTGGTCAGGATCCAACCCAAAATTCTGTTGAAGCGAGTCATCATCCCAAGTATTAATAGAGAGAGAACTAATAGGTCATGTTGACATTGGAATGGCTTGTGTACATTGTCGGGTCTCAGGAAGTGATTCAACAGCTTTTTATCTGCTCTACATGTCCAGATCGACGAGATGTTGCATGCTCCAAGCAGACCGGAAGAAGCTTAGCTATACTTTTATCTCCAGTAGACCTGATTATCGGAACGGTCTTCTGACTGGACACCCTCAGATGAGCGTCAAACGCTGCAGCTTTTAAATCTAGATTATAAACTGTTTTTGCCCCAATACTTATGATGAAGCTTTTTTTTTTCTTACTTTCTCGGGATACATTTTTCCAAAATGTTGTTAGTGCACTCTTTTGTTTGACATTCTTCGAGTATTTTGAAGAAGCTAGTTTTTTATTTCTTTCGTCTGTAATTCTTCTTCCCTCCCATTTTAAGTCTATTTTGTTTAAGTACCTTTGAATGTTGTATTTTTAAATAGACAAAACCTTGTGTCTAAATTGCACTATGTAAAATGCCAACGTGAAAGAACGAAACTAATTAGACTTGAATCATTTGACAGCTTCGTGATGAAGTGCTCCCTCCGTTTAATTTGTCTTTATGGGGCTTGCTTTTCTCTTCAGAAAGCCCACTGACAATGAAGAAGAGGGGCGGGGCAAGCAGTGGCTCACTTGCAGACAACAGAACCCGGGAAAAAAAAAAAAAATCCCTCAATCATTTCAACCAGAGTGTGACAAGTAGCTGATTAATGTGATGACATTCTTTATCTTTTGTGGATTTTGAACAAAGACAGTCAAAGGCCATCCGTTCAGACTCCAGTGAACTATTTTCAACTGGATTGAAATTGTTGAATTTCCCATTCTTTCTGAATGGCTTTAGAGCTCACAAATTGATTTCTCTCCGATAATGCCAATTAACCGTCACTTTTAGGAAGTCATTAGTTGAAGTGGACGGATTCGGTTTTCGATCGTTCCAGGCGTGATTTGCACCGACTGAGCTGGGTTGGTGCTGCTACGAAGATTTCTTCATTGACCAAAACCGGGCCCGGGTTCAGAGGGGGGACCCACCTCTCCCAAGGCGTTTTTCCATCTTTTAAATGGATTTGATATCATTGTAACTCACATTGTGTAGTACAATATTATGTCATATTTTGCCGACTCGCTGGAAGGGAGGATTCCCCCATCTGCGGCCCCTTCTCAAGGTTTCTCATTTTTCCCCAGATGAGGTTTTGGGAGTTTTCGCTTGCCCTCCTGGGCGTTTACGATCAGGGGGAGGTTGTTCATATTTGTCAACTGTGGACACGTGAAGCCCTTTGAGACTGTTTGTGATGTAGGGCCGTAGAAATAAATGTGACTTGACAAGTGTACCGAGCGCGTCCAAGGAAGGAAGGAAGCGGTGAGAGGCAAGCGAACGAGCGTGGATGCGCAGTCATCATAGCATGATGTACACCTCCGTTCAAGCATGCCGCATGGCCTGGTGGGATTCCTCGAGGAGGGCGTCACGGGAGAAGGATGATGGGGCTCGCGGCTGCCTCGCAGTGGGTGGTGCTGATGTGATGGCGATGGTGACGGCGGTGTGGCTGGAGGGAAGCCGTGGGGATGGATGAAGAAGTGGTCTTCAGCTGTCCGGGTCGCCCTGTCGAGTCCCCAGCAGAACCGTCTTTCGAGACGGGCCTTTTCAGTCTGCTATTCAAAAAACAGTAATTGCATCATCTTTCAAGCCCTTTGCCTGCGTCTGACTGGGAGACCGGACCCATTAATCAAACTAATGGAGAAGTAAGTGATTTCAAAATATAGGCTTTGATCATGCACCCGCCAGCCGCGCTCTCGCCTCGCTTCGGGAGCCCGTCGCCTCCCCGGGCCGCACTTATCTTTCGATTCTCACAGTCCTAAATGTGCAGACGGTCCTTTGCCGGAGATTATCGCTGTATTCGGCTCGGGCTAAGCCGCACAAAACTTTGCTTTTACACAGTCCATTTTGATCTGACTTGATTTGAAGCGCGGTTAGCACAGCGCCCATTTTGAGTACGAGGTTATGGAATCGTTTCGCTCCCTCTTCAAACCGCCGCGTTGCCGATCAAGCGGCAAGCAGCATGAGCCAAAGTGCCGCTCTTCAGACCGCCGTATTGATCCTAAAGAGACAGATTACATTTTTTGTGCTCCTCAGGTGTATTGAAATGTGGGCTATAGAAAAAGTGTAACCACGACTCGGGGCTACAAGCACAGCACGCTAGCAAATTAGATTCCCTCCCGCAAAGGCATAAATCAGTGTTGTGCCAAAACGTCGAAGCATGTTTGATGCAAGCTCCAAATGGTCTGCCAAGAAAATAGCCGAGCACTTGCACGAGTGCTTTATTTGTTTGGCTAATTTATTGCCGGCCAAAGGGGGTGGGGGGGGGGGTGCACGGTTGTTTATTGCAACCTCACATCTGGCTAAAGCCGTGTTTCAAGAACCAATGGCTCCGGAGAGGCACCATCCGGGCCGCTTCGCCACCTCTTATCAGCGCGTTGTACATGGGCCAGTTGAAGCGAGCGCCGCCGCTTTTTGTCACCTTCCCCGCAGACGTCGTGTTTATCGGAGCTGTTTGGACCTTGCGTCAAAGGCTTCACACTCCTACTCGACACACAGTGGCACTTCTCCCGGCCTGCTGTGAAAACATGTCTTGTACACGCTGGGTGACGTCCACGCTCATCTGCCAGCCTTCTCTCACCCTTGTTTTCCCCCCCCCCCCCACCCTCCTGTTTTATGCTGTCCAAATGTACCCATTTATATTTTTTTCTATCCTGTTTTTCCTCATTAGTCGTGGCTGAAATGTTCAATCAAACTTCATATGCACTGTTCTAAGTTGGGCCCGACCGATTAATTAATAGATATTAACTCATAAAATGGGCAAGATTATTACATTTTTTTCCTCACATTTTGTAATTCCTTCAGGGACTTAAAAGTTATTTTCTACATGATGTATTTTTTTTTAATGAATTCGCCCACTCATCGTAATTTTATCCTGAATTGGCATCGGCCTCAAAATATTCCATATTGGTTGTGCCCTCGTATTAAGTCATTATGATGTTAGAAATGCGTGTTGGTTAAGCCTCCCCCAGTTTTTTATTTTTTTTAAACTACAAGCAGACTATGTACACGCTAACAGGTGGGACAATGACAGGGTGGACATTGTTGGATTGGCATTTTTATGAGCGCACTGAGTAACTACCCTTAGCAACACGTATAAGTCTACCGCCGAGTAAATATGTTGGATATTTCGGAAATGTTTTTATATTCGTGGGCATTTCAGAATGACAGGGTGGACAGCTAAAGCTTGACAACAGCTAAATACCGTCACGTCGCGTGGTGGTGGTGGACCCCAAAAAGCAGGCAGGAGGGAGGAGCAGGTTGTACTTGAAGAATTGTATTGATAAAAACACAGAAAACTAAATCCAAAACAAAGTCCTGAAAACAAAACGAATCCAAAGTATCCAGCAAAACCCAGGCTGTAGCCAAAAACTAACAGTCGCCAAAACATGATCGAGAACATGACCGACAAAAATGACAGCTACAACAAACAAACAATGACCCGGCACCGAGTGGTCGTGCCGGGAGTCCTTTTAAAGCAATAATTACATAACGACCAACAGGTGTGCAGCTGCACGGAGAGCCCTACAGTGCCACCTGTTGGTCACAAACAGAATTATGACAAATACGCAATGAAAATGATGAAACGCGAGTGTAAAGAGTTACTCTGAGACTCGTCGTCATTTCAGCCTCCATTGAAGAAAGACAAAATATCGATAGCCACGTCACCGACAACATCAGTGTGTTTATTTGAGGGACGGTTACCCAGTCGTGCTAACAGCATGCTGCCCTCGCCCCAACGTCAAATAAACGTCTTGAGCTTGAAAAAGATTCACTTGTCAGTAAACTTTTGGCCGTGATCCGCAAAGTAGGTCAGGATCATTTTCTTTCCACTGACGTGTCTCTCGTAAAGATACAAATACATTTCGGTGACATTTGGTGTGAAGCTTATGCGATCACCAGAGGACATTTCTTAACTAGTGATCATGCTGCGGCTCATTTTGGTGACCTGGACATCCACAAAATGCAATGAATAAATTTCCAGCGACGATGGGCTTTAATACGGGGTGTTGCTGCGGTTTGACCCAAGGGCGAATTGATTAACCTTTAATAGGGATCCCGATGTGGCTCATATTCAAAATGGGCCGAGCTTCAAAAGTTGCCAATGGAGATGAAAGAGAATTGATGTCTGCTTTGCGATGAACTGAGGTTGAATTCATCAACTTTTGATCAAGACGAGTTACACGGCTAGACAAGGTCCCGACCGAGTTATCAGCCGCCCTGAAGTTAACCTTGTCCTCAACGCCGGATCGCATTAGATCGCTCAGGTGTGCCTAATGTTATGGCCGGTGCTTGCCATCTCACCTTCAAGGTTCAAGGTTCAAGGTTCAACTTTATTGTCAAATATGCATACATTGACATGTAGCATGGATGAAATTTATTTCTCTCAATCCTCAACAAACAGTGAAAGACAATGTAGTCTAAAACAGTATAAACATATAGACGATATATACAATAAAAGACGATATATACAATAAAAGCAGCATAAAACAATGGCACTTGAGGCTATTGAGGATAAAAGTGACGTAGTGCATTGTGCAATATGCAATATGCAGATGACGGATAATGAGGGGAGGGTCATAGTCTGTGACAGGAGGCAGGGGTCGGGCAGAGGCAGAGGGTGGGGAGTTTGGGCAGAGCACGGAGGGAGTTGAGTCTCCTGACCGCCTGGTGGAAGAAACTGTCTTTGAGCCTGCTGGTTCTGGCACGGAGACTTTGCAATCTCCTTCCCGACGGCAGCAGGCTGAAGAGGCTGTGGGATGGGTGTGTGGGGTCGCCTGCGATCCGGATGGCATGGCGGGTCAGCCGGGAGTAGTAAATGTCCACGAGTGGGGGCAGAGAGACACCAATGATCTTCTCAGCTGTTCTCACGGTGCGCTGCAAGGTCTTTTGGCAGGACACAGTGCAAGCACCATACCACACAGTGATACAGCTGGACAGGATGCTCTCAATGGTGCCTGTATAAAATGTCTGCATGATGGGGGGCGGGAAAAGCATTGTATATTATATATGCATCGTAAGCAATGTATCAGGTTTTATACATTTTAAATAGAAGCTGATTTCTGTAGTCCTCCATGAAAGGAGAAAAGGAGACGGATTGTCTTTGCGTTGAATCAAAATAGGACACCTGCAAATATTTGCATTTACTTTGGAAAACAATTCTAAGCATTTTTACAAATTTTTCCCACACATTAGGGACCAAATCACTCACTGAATCATAATTAATGCTTGTTTTTTTGTTTTTTTTTTTCACTTTCAATTCGAAATGATGTTCTGTTTTTGAATCACAGTTGTTTTCTGTGATCCTCAATTAATTGAAAAAAAAATTGATGACAGATCATGATTAAAATAATTGAGTCATATCCTTAATTTTAAATAATCATGAAATGGTTTACGTTTTTATTTTAGCCTTTTTTTTTTTTGCATGACATGTTTACTTGTAAATTTTTTTAAATTGTAAACAAAGGCATGTAACTCGCCATTGGTGGGGGGACACCGTAAAGAAAGTCACTGGTCTGGCTCCGCAGACGTCTCATGGACTGGTACTGAAAGCTCACCCAAAGCATTTTAACTGAAACTAAATGAAAACCTCTGTTGAGATTGAAGGGGCGATAGCGAGAACATCGGTAATACAAAACGCACCGACATTTTTGAATAATCTCCCGCGGCGGGTATCCTTCCCTGCAGGCACACCGCTGGGCGAGAAAGTTACGTCCGCGCTCAAAACAGTCGAGGCGGCGCTGGATCAGTATTCCACGGAGGAAGTCTGCGTCGGCTTTAACGGCGGCAAGGACTGCACAGCGCTGTTGCATCTCTACTACGCGGCGCTGAAGAGGTAAAAGGAAAAAAAAAAGGAGCATCGAAACACTGAGCTGTAGACAAGACAAATGATCTGAGACGTGAGATGAAATGAGAATTCTGAAAGGAAAACATGACACCGGACACATTCCGGGAGATAGTGACGAGAAATCTGTGTCTTGTTATTGCTCTTATTTCTTTGATTTGATGTCCCATTTCTGCTCTCAGGCGCTACCCCGACAGTAAAGACAAGGTGAAAGCTCTTTACATTCGCATTGTCTCCCCATTCTCCGAAATGGAGCGGTTCCTTCAGGATACTATAAAAAGGTGAAGTCATCAATCTCCTCTCAAGTACTTCCATACACTGCATTCAAACTGACTACAGTGGTGAGGTCGACCGCAATCCATTCTGTGACTTGACTGAAAACATTTCCTCCTTGAGGTCAGTTATATTTGGAAGGATTGGTTCCAGATGAAAAAAACCTTGATTACGGCGTGTCCTCGGTTTAGGATGGCGCAGAAATACGACGTTTGAGGGGTTACGAATGGCGTACTGAACTACTTTCCAGACTTGCGTGCAGTGAGGGTACTTTATCATGAGGCTCAAGAAAGCACACTTATGCCGTATTTGCTCTTTTTCATTTGATTTTTAAAAAAAATAAATTATGGCCGAGGAGTGTTTCATACAAATATTTACAGCAAAATTTAGGATAGTGATAAATTACGCTGCGTTCCATTTTCAGATTACATCCCCTTCATGCTAATAAAACTGCAGTAAAGCGAGGGCCCGCTGTAAAGGTAATGTAACAGTTGAACATTATTTACTGTCATACAAGTAGAAGTTTAGCAGTATAATAAGAGTATGTTACAAATTTTCAAAGACTTTTAACTTTAATGACAAAAGTGCTGTCACACAAGAAAAAAAAAAATTAGCAGGGAATGTCAGGTAAAAACATCGGGCTATATTCTCACAAATGTGCATGTGTTTTGTTTGTTTTGTTTTTTTTAACACGCCAGGCATACACACCTTCAAGGTACGCCAATTATCCCATAATGACTTCTGACACACCCACCACGCTGAACCGGCTCAAGTGCGCGCAACAACCAAAGAGGGTTGACTCATTGAAAACTGACAGTGGCTGAAATTTCTGTCGAGTGGAGTTTTCCTAAGACATGTCAATGCCATCGAAATCCATTTGGAAAATATGTCACATTTTGAGTGTGAAAATAATTTTCATAGCTACGATGGAAGTTAATCATCACCTTATGACCGAACGCATCACGTATCGCTCATGTATGGAGCGGCGAGTACTCTGCAGCCTTCACCCGCGCTGTCCGAGCAGGAAACTAAATTAAAACAATGTTAGGCCGTCCTGAGAAGCTTAATGCTGTCCCTGATTTATCCAGAGTGCGTGACCGGTGGAAAGTGCGCAAGTGACGGAAGTGGATGGGAAAATGAGCGCATTTAGAAAAGCTTGCAAGCAGTGCCTTTTCTGATTTAAGCACACGGGAGAATACGTAAGACAGAAAACACTTTTGGCGGCAGAGTGGCTAGCGCAAGCAGCTAACATAGCAGTCTTCATTTTCACTCAGTGCCCCCTCTTGTCAAACAGCACAAGATCCAAATCACAATCCTTTTTTTTTTTTTTTTTCACAAAAAATTGGGCAAGTTAACACAAAAAAAAAAAAAATGTGGAGACCCCCCCCCCCCCCCCGTGTGACTTTTGGAAAATGCCGAAAGTCCTTATGGATCGTGTTAAGCTTGAAAAGTACATTACAACAAAAACATTAGCACCACATAGCTGATTGCCACCTTTCGCCACCGCGGGTGCTGCTACACTTACATGGAAAATTACCCCTGAGGCTTAATAACCCCTCCATTAGCCGAATGGTCGATTCTCCGTGCTCTTGCTCCAAGGTTACTTATGGAATGTCACCAATCTGGAACTGCTGTCCTTAATGCACAAAGCTAATTCCCTCGGCCCGAGACATTTCCCAGAATAAATTAGTAGCATTTCGCAAGTGTGAAAACAACTTGCTCGCTACTTGTAGCGTCCGGCGCTAGCAATTACAGCGACAGAGCGACCTCCTAGTGGCAGTTTTCCTGACCAACAATGTTTTCCTGTCAACTCCTCTGAGATCACAAACCCCAACCTTGAGCAGCGACGGCGCCCGCAGCGTTTACATTCATTGTATTTCCGTCAAGCTTGGTTATCACAAAGCCAAGCATTTTAAAAAGTCATTTTATGTCAGACATGACGGCCTTTTCCACACGCCTTTGGACTGTTATAATGTCGTCTTGCAACCTTTTCTTGTGCCTCGAAATAATTCTCGGTTGTCAGAATGACGCTGTGGTTGACGCGGCATAGTGGGAAATAGTAAATGACGAGTATTTTTTTTTTTTTTTTTTTTATATCGTGCCCTCGTGGTTTACTTCTCAGTCTTGGCTGCAGTTTCGTAGATAATGATCAGATCGCATCCAGCCAAACTGCGCCCTTTTATGCAGGAAATGAATGTCCAATTAGGCTTTTCATCCTGGGAAGAGATGCGCAACGGTAGAATCTATACTGGGCGAGGATTCTTGGAAGAAAGCTGTCGGGAGCGGTGCGCATCTGTTTTGCATGGCAAGTCGTTTGTCGCCTAACAGCAGACGGAATAAAGACCTTGGGCGAAATGTGAAACAAGAGAATCGCTCAATGATAACGGAACGGATACGGTGGACCTTCAGAAAAAATGAGAATGCATGCCAGCATGGGATTGGGAAGAAGAAAGTGTCATTTCCCCACAAATTAAAGCTGCGACCAGGTGCCTAAATAAAATGTAAATGACATGTTTTCGCCAAGGTCAGGCAAGACGGTGTCGTCGCGGTTATACGCACCATCAGAGAAACGCAGAGATGCAACTCGACCTGCCTTTAGTTATGTTGGATACCGAGATTAGCGTTAGCCAACAGCTTTGAATTGTCGTGTGTGAAGTGCTGCCTCCATGAGTGAAAATGCAAATCTTTTTTCATGTGAAAACATTTTACAGACGTGAGCGAGACACCGTTTTAAAATGTGGGAAAATGGATCACAGCCAAACGCGGCTATTATTATTAATATTCAAAGCGTTCAACATTCGGCCTTGACTGTCACAGTTGGGCCCAAAATTTGACTTGCTCCATCCAAGACATATTTAGTGACATTGACGACTCAAAAAAATAAAAAGGTATCATTCACGCCTGTATCATTTCACACATGATGGGTGGGCAAATATGTACGGTCGTCCCCTTCGAACCATGAAGACAAAGCCTGCAGTGTTCTGCAGGCTTTGTCAGTCAGATCCGACCCAGTGAGCCTTCTTTTGAGATCATGCGCGAGAGACGCGAGGCGACGGCGGAGGCCTCATCAGCCATGTTTGTCATGTCGGGGCGTGACATTTGGGTGATTGAGAAGCCGCTCAAAGTCGAATCCCATGCTAATGCGTCCGTCCCGCCGCACGCGTCCCCGGCATACCAAAGCCACGGTCTATTTCTGTCGGCAAAGAAAATGGAGCAGTCGCGTCTTCTCGTA
This sequence comes from Hippocampus comes, assembly GCF_001891065.2. Lineage (NCBI taxonomy): Eukaryota > Metazoa > Chordata > Actinopteri > Syngnathiformes > Syngnathidae > Hippocampus > Hippocampus comes. The sequence continues at coordinate 3,112,156 of NW_017842054.1, read as the reverse complement.
TCAGCGAAGCAAGGTGAAGAGGTCACCTCGTACGTTTTGTCGGCCTCTGCGTCCGAGATGTTCCAGACGTTCTTTTAAAAAAGCAGTTGAGTGATTTCTGCGCTTTTTTGGATGCGACCTCTCCCACCCCACTCTGTGACTTGTTACATATTTATGCTTTCAAAAAAAAAAAAAAAACTCTCAAAATGCGTTTCGGTGTGTTGGAGGAAAGTTGTGTGCCTCGTTGAAAGATAGGAACTGTACAAAGTGCTTTCACTGCCTTTTCTCACCTGAAGTCACTCGACTGGCGCCTGGTAATGGTGGCGTGCATTATTCAGATACATTTAAGGAGCTTTTTTTTTTTTTTTTTTTACCATGGCCTCTCCTTCCAAGCGGCCCGGAGACATTCAAATCAATTAAAATGGGTAACTTGCTTTTAATGGAGTGCTCCGTCTTGGTTTGAACTTGTTTATTTCTTGTTTTGTCCTGGCTTGCAATGCCAAGCAACGTCAAATGGTCGTGAAATAGTAATTGAAAACCGACTGAAGCTGGGTCCTCACAGCTCACACAAATCCTCAAAATTCTCAACAGACATGGCACAACTAAGCGGTAACCGTCTATATAGCATGCTTGCTTCGGACTGAGCTCATTTGGGAAAATTTCTATGTCGGAATTTGTCTATAGCTAAGTAATAGCTCAAAATGACGGCTTTAAACCAAACTTGAGTGACTTCCTGTTGAATTTGAGGCATTTGCCTTAAGCCTTTTTTTAAAAAAAAAAAATTTTTTTTTTTTTTTGAGTGTGTGTATGCAGTTTTGTGGTGAAACTGACTGGCAAATTTTATGCATTCATCCTTGTGCGAAAGTGGAGTCAATTTTGGTCGGGTTGAGTTCCACATCTCCTCAATACATCCTTACGTTTCATCAGGAACCCCCCCTTGCAAAAATTGGTGAACTTTCGGGACAATTTGAGGCCCTCAAAAACGCAATTAATTTGACAAATGAATATCATAAACAAAGCAGTGCGTTTCTAAAATTGGAACCCTTATTCCATAAGCTCCTTTGTAAACAATTCTTCACGATGGCCTTGCTTTCCTTTCTCCTGTGAATTAATTAAAATCGGTATTATTCCAACTCTTGGAAATAAATGTGTAGTCCTATGGTATTATTATTACACTCGATGAAAGGAAAACGCTTTTGGTACGCTCACCGGTTTCCTTGCTCTTAATTATCCAGATTCATTACTATCTATCAGCTCGGCAATTGAAGTTGATCATCAAAGATTCACAAGCTAAATTTCCCCCAGGTGAAAGTGTGCAGTTTGTACTCAGCGCCTCCCCAAGGGGATCCTTCAGAAATGCAAATGTCTCCTCTTGCTCATGTGCCTCGCCGTGTGTGATGTTTAAATCGTCTCGCAAACACTCGCATCACTCAATGTTCCACACGTTGTACATAATAATATTAGCTGAACAAAAAAAATAAAAAGTAACAGGCGCCAAATCAATTCATATGCGTACAGGAAGCTAACCAAGAAAAGTTAGCATTTTGACTACCATAGCGCACCTGGTTGGGGGGGGGAGCTAGCATGGCGATAGAAGCAAGCAGCTTTAGCTTGGGATACTCGTGGAAGGATGCCACGTATGCCTTCACCTTTAGCGCCGAGGCACGCCAGTGGGAAGCTAACGATATCCCGCGGGAGGCTAGCAGCTTTCTCAACGAGAAGCTGGCAAAATGCTGAGAGGAGCGAGCAACATCCGCGCAATGGCAGATGGGAGTCATGATTTGTTTTTAATGCGCTACTCATTTCGTATCACCCCCATTAAGGAGATGAGACGACGCCTGGCCTTGACGAACGCATTTGTTCAGGTGCATGGTTTCATTATTATTATTTTTTTAATTCTCTACAAGCAGGTGTGAGTATGACCGACACTAATTGTTATGCTAATAAATGATACATTCACGTCTCATTGATTAGGTTATTGTTATTTGAAGAACGCCATTATAAATGTTCAACACACCTCATGAATTTAATACATTATACATTTTCATCATGAAAATGTGACTTTTCGAAATATATTTTGATCGGGACGTGACTGTGGAAGTGCCACCGTGTTTGGGTTGGACGAGCCTTTATTTTTACATTTTTTAATATAATTTGGACTTAATTTTCCAGTGACATTCTCTCTTTGAGAATCAAAAGTGGCATTGTGGATGAAGCTAATGAGATGTTAAGCGCATCTAGCAATATGGACGACTTAAAGGAAGCTAACAAGATGCTAGCAGTTTGAACGCTGTGCCATACCCGTGGAACGTTAAGGACACAGAGACACCGCAGAGCAACCACAACCGACTGAGATGCGTGAATCTGCGGCCCCTTCTCGGGGGTTTCCCCAGATGGGCTTTTTCGAGTTATCGTGTATCGAGGTGAACTGTTACCAAGCGATTGTTTATTTTTTTAAAAAGCATGCTATTTAATCAAAGTTTACAAATGTTTATAACATATTTCTAAAATAAAATGCTAAGTGGTCTCGTGCTGTTGCATTTCCTGTATCCTGCTTCCTATGCAGTCGCAGCAGACCAGCTAAATAAGAGCTCATATGATGTTCTTCTCAGAGAATTTTTACGAGATCCCCCCCCTGGTCCCGTGTGGGATTTGTCACATTAAAAATAGCGGTTTACATTCACGGCTTTTCACAGCTTCGCGTGGACTGCAATGATACTCCGTGACGCATTTCAGCCCTCTGTTCGTCTCCCTATCGGCGTTCAAAGTGGACGCCGGAGGGAATTTGCAGCAAATGATTCTCCTGAATGTTTTTCCCCCAGTAAAGACCACCCCCCACCCCTCCTCCATCAACAACACCACCACCTGTTCCCACATACACCGCTGCACTTTCTCTCAATCCCTTCTCGGTTTGAATCCCTTTTAAATTGAAGTTGGCGTTCCCGCCTTTGTGCTACGGCGACCGCGTAAGCACTCACCCGGGGGGGGGGGGGGGGGGGGGGGGCTTCTTTTCCCACCTGGAGATGTTGGTATCAACGCCACAAAATATTCCTCTACCCGCACTCCAGGCTCTCCCGTCTCGAAGAGCGCGTTGCTCTCCGGAGTGTCACGCTTGCATCATCTTTCAGCTTTTTCCAATGCCGCACAAAGCCAAAATTACTCAGCCCGGGCTTGTTGACAGCGTTGAAGCTCCTGAGTGGATTTCCAGAGATTTCTGTGTGGTACGTTGGAAATCGAGGGGGGCTGGAGAGAAAAGCCGTACTTGACTCCAAATTCGATTAGCAAAAAGGCTGATTAGACACATTAGAAGGTGGAAGAATTGTATCCAGATGCCTTTTGTCTTCTAAGTGCTGCTTGTTTGGAATCTTAATGAGTCAACGTACTTTATCATAAGACTCTCCATGTCATCTCATTGTCACATTTTGTTGCCGAGCTACGGATTTCATTCGGTATGCTAATGCTACACTGGAAGTTTTCTTTCCTATGCTGCATCTTGTCAATAAAGTATTGTCATTACAAAAAAAGGTATTTAAAAAAAAAAATGCTATTGCTCTCGGATTGGCCAAGAGCTCCCCAGAAAAACAAAAGTATCTGCAATAAGAAGTCAAGCCTTTTTTTCCAAAGGTTTGATGGCTTATTTTGCATAATTATCAATTGGTGGATTGTTTTGCGATGTTCAAGCTCAAACTCTGCTGACATTGACTTGTAGTCAGCAAAAATAGTCCAACTTTAATTTAGCGCACTACCTGTCCGCCAGCCACATCTTGAGATTTTTTTTTTTTTTGTCTGAACCGTTGTTGTCGGTCAAAGCAAGAACCTGACCTGAAATATTTGATTGATTATGATTGAATCTCAGCACAAGAACCCGACTGATTTTGAAAAATGGCCTATCCAAAATGTGTCAGGTAGTCCCACTCACGTCGTACATATTTTTTGACAATTTTATGGGTTCTTTTTCAATGTTGAAAAGAAAGAACTCTACCAGTTTTGTCTGGTCGGCAACACAAAATAGTCGAGGAAGCCGACTTTTTCATTTCACGTTCGATTTTGAATACAGTTCCCTTTCCAACAATACTCGTTTTTGTGAAAATTGACCCAGTAGTTCCTGACATATTAGGGTACAAGAGAACGTAGCCACGCCCCTTTTTGCAGAACGTGTTAAAATTCGGCGGGCCGTAGCTCCCAAACCCGTCCCTCCGATTGTCCTAAAATTTGAGACATATTTAGCAAGCTAAGCATTCGGAATGTTTCTTTGCATAGAAGAATATGTTTGTTCATTAGCCCTTCGAAAGTTAGCAAGCAAACATACGCCCGCGCACCCCCCGTGCGCCAAACTGCACGACTTCCCTTATGTGTCTGCGCTTTGTATTTGTTCATCTACTACTACTGGTACAACCAAAATGTCCCTACGGCTTTTTGTACTTCAAAGTCTTGCGTCCTACGCTCCCCCCCCCCGGGCCCTGTGATGGCGTGCCCGAAGGTTGGGGCTCTCCTATCCATCTGAACCTTATCTCGGTCGATGTTTTCAAGTGATGTCAGGACGTACGAAAGCGGTAAATACGTAAGTCGACGACAGCATCTGAGCAACATCAACACGCCTCGATGTTTTGGTTGCGCCCCATTTGAATTTCAAAGCAGCTGCGCGCGATTAGGCCGCGAGATGCGGCGTCTGAAGCGTGGAGGTAAATATTGCTTTAGGACTCCGATGGACGTCGTGCGGCTTGATGAAATCTGGAAACGAGAGGGGCATTAAAAATCTAAGCGTGACTGTTCTGAGGTTTGGAGATAAGATTAGTGGCTCGCGGTGTTTTGTTTTTTTTAACCATCGACGAGCGTTAGGTGGTGTTGATGGGCATCAACTGTTGCTGCTTCTGTCGGATTGCTTTTTCAGATTAGTGTTCAGGAGGTGGGGTTAATTGTTTTGGGGGCTGTTTTCCCTCTCCCTTTGGACGCATTCTTCAGATTTGTGAAGCTCGTACTTTCTGATCCACGCATGCTCACCTTCATAATCTGCATAATAGGCAACCCTATTTTACGTGTCGATATGCCAGAGAGAAACCGTTCCGCATCTTTTATAGACCATACACTCCTTCTGCTTCGTGACAGATTTGGCACACACCCGCCTTTCATAACTTTTGAAATTGAATAAAAAGGTTTGTCTCCGTTTAGCGCGTCGACCTCACAGTGCAGAGGTGCAGGGTTCGATTCCAGCTTCGGCCTCCCTGTGTGGAGTTTTGTATGTTCTCCCCGGGCTTGCGTGGGTTTTCTCCGGGTATTCTAGTTTCCTCCCACATTCCAAAAACATGCATGGCAGGCTGAGTGAACACTCCAAAATTGTCTCTGGGTGTGAGTGTGAGCGCGGATGGTTGTTCGTCTCTGTGTGCCCTGCCATTGGCTGGCAACCGGTTCAGGGTGTCCCCCGCCTACTGCCCGAAGACAGCTGGGAGAGACTCTAGCACCCCCGAGACCCTTTTGAGAATAAAGCACACCAGAAAATGGATGGATGGATGGATGGGTTTGTCTTAGTAGGCAAGGCAACAAAGATGGCACTTTCCATCTGTCAGTCTGGGAAACTGCAAGACCTATCCGCCTTTTGGATTGTGTGTCTTCAAAAGTCAATGAAAACATCCAGAGCTCATCCTTTGCTGCCTGCTAAACTGCGGTGTCCGCGGGTACCCTAATCTTTACCCTGGCAAAAAAAAAAAAGAAAGAGAAAGAAAGTCAAGTGATTTTAATGCTAATCGGTGTCGCACCATGGCCTGTCAGCCCCTTCTCTGTATTCCAGGTGGTCTTGAATTTCAAACGAAGCCGCGAGGCTTCCCGGGGCTTGACTGACACTGAAAGACCTCGGCCAATTGCTCACAGAGACGTTAAAAGCGCCCCTCTCTTAACCCCTTGCCCCGTCTCTTTTGCTTGATCTGCGCAGGCCGTGGAGACCAACCTGGCGTCCAAGGACAGTCACTGGGTCTACGCCAACGAGGTGAGTCCGAACGCCGGCGCGCTCTCTTGCTGCGAGTTTTGTCATTTCTTTGCTGTTAGCGCCACGAGGCTTTTACTCGATATGACAAGATGGCCTTTCTTTTTCACTCGTGATGTCTGCATGTTCCGAACTGACATCAAGGCAAATGGCTCCTCTTAAAGTGGACGTAACAGCGCAACAGTCAAGTGTGCTTTGAGTGAATACCACCCCCCCACACACACACACACACACACACTGCCTGTTTTTTGTCTGTTTTTTTGTCTTTCCAGTGATTCCAATTATTCTTAAAAAAAAAGGGAAGCGTGATGAAAGGCTTGCTTGCTCCCTATGTACCTGCCAGAGAATTAGCTTTCCAGTTCCCAGTAGAGATAACACACACACACACACACACACACACACACACACACACACACACACACACAATTGGCGTCCATTTATCATGCTGAAAGATCACATCATAGTGGAGAGAAAATGCCATTGGAATCAGTGCTTTTTTTTAGCAACCCTAACTGCCACCAAAACGCAGCTCTTTATTTATTTAATCTCTACTCGGGTTCGTATTTTCAAAAGATCCTTTCATGTAAAAACTTGCATGCATTCCTCGTTTGATTTTTTTTGGCTGCAGTACGGCGGCGCGCCGAGTTCTGCCGTGCAACATCATCGGTAAGCGAAGCAACAGGAAGTGTAGCCGCCTAGCGCTTTTGCCGCTACTTTTTCTCTGGCTTGCAGACGTCACGGTCAGCGATGTGCATTTTCGGCAGCGCCCTCCAACTCATTTCAAACAGCTTTTGGAAAACGAAATGTGCTGTACAGCACCGTGTTGTCCAAAGCAGTTTTACATAAACGTGTTCTTTGTTGTTGTTTAAAAAGCGGGTTGCCGTAGATGCTGACATATTCCGTATGCCTTCGTGGAACTGGGAGTCGCGGCTTGGAATTGAAGCGGATTTACATGGGACAGGAGATGAGAGAGTCTCTTTTTTCGTCGATTTGACGCTGCAGCTTCTCGTTTGCTTTCAAAACTTAGCTTGTAGCAGACGTGTGCGCATTTTCAGCATGACGTCCCTGATCCACCGGTGAAAGGACACTTTGATCCTCTCCTCTTTCATCTAGAACTGCTTCAAACAAAAAAAAACATTATGCGGTAAAGTGGTTAAGATTGAACGGCTGTCTGTATTTTATGTGTTGTGTTGTATTATTTTGTTGTTATGACGACTTCAAGATGGTGCCGCGTGATTGGCTGCCTTTACAGCAGCTTCTGTACTTTTTGTTCTTGTCCTTTCATAACTTTGCTGCTGTAAATTGGGAATTTCTCCATTGTGAGACGAATAAAGGTTTTCTTATTCTTAGAGGGCAAACTGAATTTGGTTACAGCCTAGTGCCAAATGTCGCTTCACCTTCATTGCATCAAGATGCAATTCATCACCGATCGCTTCCACACACTTGACCTGAGACCTAACAATCCATTCAGGGATTATCGTGCTCATTCCTTTTTTGGTCGCCGTAATTTCACGACGTTTTGCCAAAGTGCCAGTGCAAAGTGATCCTCTTGTTGCGGTTAAATGTCATTTCGTCCAGGTGACAAATCGTTAACCAAGAGGGCTGAATATTGATTACTGAAGGCTAATGAGGCATTTGGTATTGCGGCGCTCGCAGTCCCGATGCTCTCTCACCTTACATTACATCTTGCATTTGTTGCTTTTTCCCCCTCCCCCCCATTTTTTAATAACCACCTTTGCAGTTTGAATCAGTTCATCCAGGCATGTCGGTAAAATATTGCTCCACACGGGCTAAAGAGGCCTTGAGCTCTCTGAAAAGCCTTTCTGCCTGCCGCTTTTAATTCGTATTATTGGTTTTGTATGCCTCACAAAGCGGCACAGGAAAGGCTTTTGCAGTCTGAGCTTGTTTGATAAGTGACAGGCTATAATTTTTAATTTGTAGCCGTCTTCATACTCGAGCCGCTGCATTCCTTTTAGTCTTTTATTACGGTCCCGGAGAAATTATGGATGAGCTAATTTTGCACTCGCTTCGCTTGGACGAATATGATGTCATATCGGCAGTGTATCAATTTGCCTTTTGTTGGGTTCTTTTCCAAAAGGTGATCTCGCCTCACTTCTCCAACCTAATTGTCAAGACGATAAAACAAGTTTGAGTTCTCCTTCCTTGTGCCGGAGCCTCTTTTCCTTTTTACTATTCAAAGTAAACCGTCCATGAAGCTGACGTTCACCTTGAAATGAGGACGATGCACACTTGTCGTCCTTTTGGAGCTCCTCGCTTGCGGAGGAAGTCATTTAAAAAAAATAACAATAATACAATTAGGACCACTTACAGATAAAAGGTTTGCTTCAACGATGTTGTTTTTGTTTGGGGTCTGACCTCTTCAGGAGCCACATTGTAACCCTGTTCCTAGCGTGCATTTATTTTAAAAACAACCGAAGCGCGGTGTTTGCTTCTCAATAGGGTGGGAGGAGACATGATGGGGAGCTGATTAGTTCTGATTAGCCCCAAATTTGTTTTCCCCGGAACTTCCTGAGCACAGCTGCGTGGGGAGGTTGTCAGGCCGGACAGCGAGTCGGAATAATGAATGGCAAAAATGTGTCTTTGTACTTGGAATTGTGTGTCCTGGTTTAGAGCTTATTAGACTTGTGCTCGTGGAACTGCCACGACAGACACATTTCATTGTGTGCGCCTTTGAATGGCGAGACAGACATTTACTTGTTATGTACATCAATGGACAGACAGATGATTCGAGTCTAGTTGACCACGTCTGGCAGTTCAGCAGACCGAGGGCGTTTTCTTCTACCCTTACATGCCCCGGGCGCACCTGAGAATTTGGTGACGGAAAGTAAACTAAACTTTAGACCCGGAGAAACCAGGTCTAAGTTGTGGCGCAGGTGGTGTAATGCGATTTGGGTGAATTTGATCAAGGCGCAGGCAGACCGAAGCTGTGCTCCGCTGATATGTGTGTCATCATATTTCATTCATAGCTTGCATTGAGCCCTCTGAGTCATTGTAAAAAACAATTTATTAAATGCATTAGTTTTAGCGTCTTATATTTTTAAAAGCAACCCCCTGCCCGCAGCACAACTGGTGTCTGTTTGTGTGTGGGGGGGAGAGGTGGGGTGGGGCGTGTTTTGTCACACACAGACGCGCGATTGACAGTGCACGGTTGTCTTCAAATGCCCACTTTTCATTGGCCAACTTAACATCATCCGCAAGTGGAGATCTTGCAGCTACATATAAACGTACTTTATAACATGTGTAGTGAATAACTTGCGCGCACCAATCTCCTGCACGGACAAGCTTGCGCCATTGAAGACCCTGCACCTCACCTGGATAAAAAAAGGTAAAAAAAATTAGGCAAATATTTTCCTGTATTTTTCCAATCACGCATTAGAAAGAGTAATGGGGAAAAAAAATAGAGACGCTGAGGGAGAGGGGAAAAAAAAATCATAACCTTCTCTACTTGTGCCTGCGGACCTGAGTTCAAATTAAACATGGTCGTGTTTTATCGCTGGATCCTGCAGGGATATAAATAATTGTACACGTCTCCGGCGTCTGCATGCTCCCTGCTCGTAACTCAATCATGACATTCATTTCAAATGCATGATCTCCGCACCCACAAGTGACTCAACCAAAATCCCCAACGACCGCCGTATCGCCAACGGATGGCCTCTCACATTTCATTCAAGTCCAGCGTTACCGGAGGATCTGTTAATCCGCCACCGGCCACGGGCAAAGAATGTCGATGCTTTGCTCCACGGGGAAGCGAGAGAGAGCACAGAAGTGAGATGCGTGGGGATGATGAGGATGATGATGATGTGCGAGCAAGATCACAAGGCTCCAAAAAAGATATTCTCGTTTTAAATATTAAGGGTGTAACAAAAAACAGTTTGAATCGGAAAAACGGTTTTCATTTCACCAACTCAAATCAAATGATTAGCTTTTGAAATGTGCCGTCCTTGTATCGCATCGCGCCAAATGTATTGCGATGCGTATCAAATGGTCTTTTGCAGCCTTTCGAGGCGAGGAAGCCATTAGTGACTCTCTGTACTTTTGGACCAAATGTTTAATATTTGCTGAAGTGCAGTTTTTATGAGCAGAGCCCGGGAGTGTTCTACTGAACCATCCATTTTCTGAAACTGCTTAGCATCACAATGGTTGCGGGCATGCCAGAGTCTATTCCAGGCTGTGGGCGAGGTACACCCTGAACCGGTTGTCAGCCAATCACAGGACACACGTAGACTAACAACCATTCGTGCTCACAATCACACCTCAGGACAATATCGAGTGTTCAATCAATCTAGCGTGTGTGTTTTTGGAATGTGGGAGGATACCGGAGTACCCGCAGAAAACATGCCAACTCCTCACAGGCGGGCCGGGGCCAGATTCGAAGCCACCACCTCAGCCATGTGACGCAGACACGGTAACCGTGCCGCCCCTGTTAACGAAGCAGACATTTTATTCAATGTTCTGTCAATGCCAGTCTTCAATATTCTTGAGTAAAAAGTTATTTGATTAAACAAAAGGATACTTTATCGCAGCGGTCGCCAACCTCTTTTGCCCCACGGACCGGTTTAATGTCAGACAATATTTTCAGGGACCGGCCTTTAAGGTGTGTCGGATAAATACAACAACAGAATACGATATGACCTGCATGAAAAGTGTGGTATTTTCGAAACATAATAAGAAACACGAATCATGACACGAGGAACCTCCTATGTGGCCGTAATGCTCTCTGGTCGCTATGGTAACGTTTAAAAGTGCCTTCAAAACAAGATACAAAGAGCATGAAATATACGACTCACCATCACCGCATATTATGCGGAGTGGGCTTGCTGCGTGGGAATCTACCGTTGAGATAAAGTCCGCATTTTAAGTAGAACTCCTGATACTGTCGATTAAATGTAGCCTTTTTCTTAAAAGTCGTAGGCTCCTCTTCTGTCTCCCGGCTGGGCCTTTTCTCCTTCCCAAAGAACCTTTCCAAAGACGTTTGGTTTTTTTTTTACTCATTTTACTAGCTCCCGGATTTCATTTTAGCGGCAACCTATCACGTGACCGAAAAGCGCGACTTGACCTGCGTCAAGAGTGACATACTGTCGACGGATGTAACAGAAAATGCCGTAATTTTTCAAAATAAAACATCTTTCGGATTCCAAAATAAATAACAGGGAAGTCATGTAAGTTATTTATTCTTTCTGTGCGGCCCGGTACCAAATGACCTACGAACCGGTACCGGTCCGTGACCCGGGGGTTGGGGACCACTGCTGTATAGGTAGTCAGTCCATTTAAGATATCATCAGTTCAGCAGCACAAAAAAAAAAAGAAGAAACCGAATACCGATATTATCGTTTATCGTGATCGTTTTGGGAAAGTTTCGTGTTCTAAAAATGCGGATGACAGGATGATAAGAACGAGGGACTATTTCTTGAATGTTACGTAAAGACATGGTCCAAAGTACTAACCAGCACTCTGCCGCAGAGCACGTCAAGCACCAAATACATTGGAGTCGCTTACCTGCCTTGTTGAATTGTGATTCAAAGTAAGAACTTGATGATGACCAGATTGTTAGTTTTGTGGTGGTGCACCAAAGAAAAAAAAAAAAAAAAAGTCGGCCGCAGCAGTGTAAAAATAAAAAGTTAGTCTCGAGCCCCGCACAAGCTCGCCGTACCGACATGAATACATACAGAAACAATGTATCTAATAACCTTCGATGAAGAGGTTACTGTGTAAAACCGGACAAGTGTTCCTGCCTTGAATGGGTTTTTGTGTTCAATTACGTTTTGTTTTGAGGCTGCACAACGCAGGCAAACTCAGTGCACATCACAAAGTCATTTAAGAAAAGAAGAGAGGCTTCCAAATTGGCTATTAAGAGTCGTGGCACGACTCGAGACGAGCGCATCAACAGGAGTGGGAGGGACGAGAGGCGGCCGAGCCTCCCGCTGACCCGGCCCGGCCGAAAAGCAGCGTGCGGGCGCGAGCGCGGGCTTGTTTTGGCGTCTGAAATTCAGATGGATTGCCCATCCGCCGAGGAGTTGGAAGTTGTTGTGTTGTTTTTCTTCTCAAAAAGCGGGGACGCTGACACTCGGTGACGCGTGATGGATGAGGGGGCCGCGCCCGCTGTGACAGACAGAGTTGAGGAGGAGAGTCCACAAGATGATTGATGCCCGCGGGTAAAGTGGCGCCGCGTAATTGAAATCCCGCCGACGCTATCTTGGTCACATTAGACACCGATTCTCAAGATGCGCACTTACCTGGTGCAGAGTTGGCCCCGCGTGCATGGTATTCGATACAAGTGCAAGTGCTCGGGCGTTGATCCGAGACTGGACTCCCAACGGGGGTTTTAAATCGTAAAAATAAACAAAATAATCAAAGCTCACATTTTCATGAATGAAATTCAGTAAAAATGAAAAATGCTCATTAAAAAGAATGAAAAGCAACTAAAACCACATTTTACATTTACAAAACGAACTAAAAGAACAATGACCGTGTAAATGTCTTTTGTTTTTGCCTTTTAGTGCTCTACATCCGTACAAAAGAAAGAAGGTCAAACAAGTCATTTGAGAATTGCAGTTTACCCTACTTTCTTACACAATACTTAACTACCTTGTTTTCATCACCCGACAAATACTCCAACTATTTAAAATGAGACATAAGTAAAACTAATACTAAAACTAATAAAAAAACTAAATGAAAATGAAGCATTTTCTTTTTTAAAAAAAAAAAACTGCTCGAAAAAACCGAATAAAAATTTGACAGTTCTTTTATTTATTTATTTATGTATTTATTTTTATGATAGTGAAAAATGCAAAACCATTATAATTTATAACAATTATAAAACTATTATTCAGTCAATCACACGGCACATAGATGAACAGTCAGTCACACCACAACTCACACTCTATTCACACCAGGGTTAGAATATGTTTTGGATTTTTTAAATTGAATTTGTCTTGATTTTTGTTTTTAAATAAAATAATTTAAAATAAATTGTAAATTATTTTGAATTCATTTTTAAAGTTACGGGGTTTTTTGTTTTTGTTTTTTATTATTTTTTGCCTCCTTTTATTTTTTTCAACAAGACTTTGTTTTAGTTCCGCTTTTGTTCGTTTTAGTATTGGCTCGAGTTATATCCAGCATTGTCGTTCTGCTTGTAAAAAGCAGAATATTTTCAAGATCTCTGAGCATGTTTGCCTCACAGGTGCACCCCTAGCTTGCTGAGTTTTTCTTCGAGTACTCCAACTTCCTCTCAAAATTCCCCAAAATGCATATTTGGTTCATGGAAGACTCCATATTGTCCTGGAAGTGCGCTATACAAAATGGATTCGCCGTTGCCGTTTTGATATCTGTAGTTTCTGCTCCTGTAGCTGTTTTGTCAGATCTTTTTTTTTTTTTTTTTTTTTGGACGAGGAGAAAGACTCTTCGGCTCTCATTTCAAAGCATGTGCTTCACATTTCCGAGAATAATTGTGTGCATAATGAAAACAATGATGAGAAATTGCGCTCAAGGTGGCGTTGCCGTGGTGAGTGGGGGGAGGGAGCCTCTGATTGGTGGCCTTGATTGCAGATAGCGAGCCTTTTCAGTCGAAGGGAACACTTAATGGCCGAACCGTAATTGGATGAAGACAAAGGTGTCCGCTTGCGATCGGAAGGAGAGATTAGTTACGGTTTAAGGAGTGCGGACAAAATGTGCTTGTAACTCACAAGGCATTAGCATGAGTCACTTAGAAGAACTTCGCCACCGACCCAAAGCGTTTTCTGCACTTGGCTGGTGACCGGCTCAAGTTGCGGCTCCGCCTCTTGCCCAAAGTTTGCCGAGAAAGGCGCCTGCTCACCTAATGAGGACGCGTGCTCGAGCTCAGGATGCTAATGAGTCCAGAGCCCCGTTTGTGACCCCCCGCGGGTTAAGCTCGAAAGAAAACGAGTCAATGGATGGACACCCCGGTGGTACAGGACAGACTCGCATTACCGCTGATGGATCGCTAGCATGCCACTGGAAACCAGATGTCAGAGCATCCCTATTTGTCAACTTGAAATGAGAATGTGCTGGAAGCTAATCAGATCAATCCATTCACAATCTACCCCTCGGCCATAAATGGTGCCAACAGTAGGTCCAGAGCCTCATCATCATTAATCCGAGGCAGCCCAGACAGAGGACCCCTTCCTGCCTCGAACCGTTGACCCAGTTGTGATACTTCAGCAGCCGCCTTCATTTTCGATGACTCGGATTATTGTGTCATTACGGATGAGCTTCGTGTCGAAGGCCTTCCTCGACAACGCTCTCCATCAAGCGATGCGCTTTCATTTGCTATGCTCCCGGTACAGGTCAGATCCGTAAATCCGCATCGGGTGTGCAGGCCGCAGTCGCCCTGCTCCGTTTATGTCACAGAGGTAAAAAAAAAGTGTGACACCGTGAATCCAAACCACTTCCTGGATGTAAATACGGTTTAACAGGCATTTAGAACAGTAGATGTCGTGGTCACTGAGGCCGCCTTCTCGTATCGCCGCCGAATTCAGGGGTGCCCAACCTTTTTGGACCGAAGTTCAACTTTTCAAGCAACCAACCTCTCCCCATCGACGCCCTACTACAGCTGCACGCGTACACGCACGCATGTATGAGCAACAGCCATAACGGCCCCTAGCATGAATGAAACAGAAAAATAAAGTCGATGCAAGAGTTGGTGAAAAGGGAATCACTGCCTGCCTTTGTCGAGACCTGACGCGGAGACGGGGTCAGGGTCGTTGCCAGCGTCACGCCAAAGTAGAGCAACGAGCTCGGTAATGGCCCGCTATATTTTTACAGATGCGCTCGACTGGAAGCCAGCGCTCGGAATTAAATAAACAAATCATTGAATTACTCACACGTCATTCCACCTTGTTGCGTTTGGATGGGAGGGATCTCGCCGCAATTAGGCCGCCTCTCCGATAGACCGATCCGAAGCGCAAAGGCGCTTGCAACGCAATTCTCCCCGGACCGTGCGGCGACACGTTTTGCATTCTGGCGTGAAAGTGCGGCACGTTTCCCCCGCCCCCCCCCCCCCCGCGCCTTCTGATCCCGAAATAGTCAAATAGTTCCGGCTTTACCATTCCGATTGCCGCATTTTCATGCCCCGTAAGCACTTGTCGCTCCGAGCAGCTTGCGCAAAGCACCTTGATGTCCCATTAATTAAAAAGCGGCGCCGCAATTACTGGTATTTTTATTTTTTATTTATTTCTTGATGAAAGATTAATGGCAAGGACCGAGTGGCGCACAGAGGATCATTTAACCTTTCTGTCAGATGAGCTGGATTTGATTAATGCCCGCTCCTTGTCTGGCTGTCATTGGTGCAAAG
>NW_017842054.1:3080027-3096798 GCF_001891065.2 Hippocampus comes | reverse complement strand
CCCCCCCCCCCCTCCTTCTGATTCAAGTTACAATTGTCAGATTTCACAAAAGACATTTTGCAGCGTGTTTGTACTTTGTATAACGTCTCTCACGGGTCATCGACTCAACTCATTTGAAATGACGAGGAATAGAATTTGTAACTGCATCTGACCATAGTTACCGCCAAGCTTACTGTGGCTCCGTGCTGCCTCTCACAGGTCATTATCGGTACTGCGATTACGCGTGAGGATATCATTAAGTGTGCGGTGTTCTCTCTTGTTCATCTCAAGTACACCATTCATGCTAAGTCCAGTAAAAGCGCACGTGCCAATTGTTTCCTCGTCACGTGTGGGCTCTGTCACGTGGCGAAACCTGATTAAGATGTTCAGAAATGGACACGTGTGAACCCAGCTTAAGGCAGCAGCACATTGAGCTTCGGAACGCCAGGCTGGTGCACTGCGCAAGTCAGTCTCTGTGCGAATCGAGCCCGTTTCAAGCCTAATTTCGATTGACACTCAAAAGAGGAGCTAACTGAAGAGATCTTTGCAATCGGGCCAAAGCGCGTGTGTCGCATTGCGTGAGCGAGCGGTGATGTGAGGTGATGTTTTTCATGTGTCCAAGTGCACAGAGTGTTGCTGTGATGAGAAAAAAAAATAAACCTGAGATGGCCAAGGCGTTTGAGGGGAGAGTAAAGACTGTCAGCTAAGCGTAAATATCCAATTGAATGCGGAACGTAAAATCGGCAACCTGACGCACTTGTCGCAGAACTCACACAGAGCAGCAACCCAGATGAATTTTAAGGCGTTCCAAAATCCCACGATAACCACGCAACCAGCCGTGTGACATTGATCTCTTCTCTGATCGGAAGGCTTCACCACACCAGAAAATTGCAAAATGCGCTCGAAAGGCTGGATGAAAAACAGACGCCAGCCCGCTAGACAGAAGGCGGATCTGTTGACGCGGGGGGCCTGTTGTTACATCATGGGCGCGGTCACGTTGCCTCTGAAGCTGTCGGCCTTCGGCTGAGACAGACCTTACTATTTAGCACGGAGGTAGCGCTAACACATGCAGCATCCACATCAAAGTCGTGCGGGCCGCGTTATCATGAAATTTTCATATCAAGGCGGGGGCCAGAAACTAGCATCTTGCGGGCCCGCATTTGGCCCGTGGGCAGCCTCTAAACCATTTCATGCCAAGCATAGATGCACAAACAAAAAATAATAATAATTGCAGTTCATCGAGTGACAGAAGTAGAAATCATGAGCTGAAAGGCAAAATCAAAATGTCATTGACTAAATACAAGCTTCCTCTTAGCTGCCGATGCTATCGCTAATAACACACTGTGTCACAGAACACAAAAAAAAAAAAAAAAGCCAGCGACAGCTGTTTGCCCTCCGAGATGCAAAATGCAGTATTGATGATAATGGCAACTTTATTAGGGCTGTTTGATCCCACATCATAGATGCAAACAGTATTTACACATCAAGTCGCATTTTATCATTCCGCTGTAAAGTATAAGATTGCCGTTTCATCCACCGGACTGAGGCAGGAATCTAAATAGCATTTAATCAATCTCGCCTGCTCTCCTGTTAGCCCGATGATAGCGAGTCGTGTTCCACGTGACATCGTTATCATCTTTTAATCAATGATTTTTGAGAAAAGTACACTCCGTCCTTTGTTCCGCTTCCAAAGCAAGCCGAAAGCTTGCAGCATGTCACCATGGTGACAAAACCGTTCCGACGACACAAAGGAAAAATGCACCTTGAAGGTATTGCGAAGCGAGGTTCCAATCGCGCCGCGCGAACTCTTTCTCCCCGTTTTCCGGCGGGCACGGTGCCGTAGCTCCGGTACCTTTGCACGGGTTCGGCGCCCGACTCAAAGGTCGCCTGTGGTGGTGATAGAGCGTTTGGAGCAGGGCGCCACTACCGGTTATTAGCTTGGACGCGAGGGTTTGGCTCCGTGAGCCGCACGGCATCATTCATCTGATTAATGTGTTACGACAACTCATGAATATGCATGAGTTCCACCTGACTGCTCGTCGCCAGCATTCGAATGGGGTGGGGATGGGGGGGGGCGACAGGAATATATTGTCTCGTGCTAGGAAGAAGTAGTTCCGCTCTGCTTGGTGCGATACTTAATATCTCTGCCCGTGACTTAACAGCTAGGCAGGGATAAGATTTTTGTCCGTTTTCAAGCAATCACACAAAAGCACCGTCGTGTCAAGTCCAAAAGGTGAGCAGAGCAGCAGTGTGCGAACACATCGGCATGAGCTAACTTCTGTGGCTTCTGTTCATTGACACATACTCAAAAGTTGCCATTGTGATGATGACGATATTTTTGTGTTTGCCCACGTCTGCTGCCTGCGCCTCATTTTCGCATCCGCACATTTGACGACTGCAAATTGGTGACTTTGTCACGAAGTGCTGCATCCACAAATGAAAATACATTTGAATTGGCTTAGTCGCAGTGCCCTAGCTTGACCTCTGGTCACCTTGGTAACAAATATCCGTTGGTCCTCGTAAATGTTGTGCTTGACCATTTGACCCCTTTAAAGGTGAACGGAAGGTAAAAATTGTCTTTGCAACAAAATATTCTATATGCCCTCATTAGTCTAAACTTGATATTGTGATGAACATTACGTTGGGACAATAAAAATGAAGCAGATTAATCCATCCTTTAAATCAATCTCCATTTTTATCCTTAGACTGCACTCTGTTGCAGACTGAAATGGATATCAAAGTGGCCTTCGGGCTCGCATGGCGAGCACCACGCCGCACCTGCTTTGGTCACGTGAAGCTCGCCATGCGAGCCCGAGGGCACTTTTACATCAGTTTCGTTTGGCAGCAGAGGGCGGTATAGGACAAAATGAAAGCGCCCTGAGGTGATTAAAATGGATGAGCAAAATCCGCTAAATTCTTCTTCCATCAAGGCGATATTCATCCGAATATCATATTTAGACTCGTGGTTGGAATGTAGAATTTATTTTTACAAAGAAAACGTTTCCCTGATTTAAGTCAAAACAATAACGATTGTTAATTTTCCCCATAGTTGCAAATGTGGTAACTTTGGTGGTATCGCACGTTTTGGGGGTTAACGCGCCAGCCGTTACCTCGCGTGCATGCCTTCGACAGCATTGCACGGTTGCACTTGTTTTTTTTTTTCTTTTCTTTTCTTTCTCTTTTTCTGAAGATGCCCCCGGCACAAAGAAGACATCATGGAGGTACCCTGCGGAGAACAAAGCAAATAATGACGACGGCGTAATGGAGGACACACAAAAGCTCTGATGACGGAAAGCCGCAGAGGCGGCTGCGAGAGTCAAAGATCGCAATGTCTGATGAGTCAAGCGCAATGGGGATGGCATCAAGGCCCTGCTTTTTCAATTGCGAGCCGCATCCTCACCCCCCTCACCCCCCAACTCCACAAAATTATTAAAACCGCCCCTCCAGAGACCCCCGCTCAGCGGTGACCACTCGCTCGTCCACCTTCTCGCACTGGTCACAAGCGGGCAACGCGATCGCTCATGAAGAATGATTTTTTTTTTTTTTCGCCTCTGCCCATTTCCCTCCGCACAGGCGGCCTCCCGCCACTCGCACCCCGAGGGGAAATAACTTTATAACTATTTATACGGGAAGGTGAACAAGTCGACTTGTTAAGTGCGCGTTAACTGGCTCGATTTCAGTCATAAACGGTATTGATAATTCTGCCTTTAAAGTTCACATTTATAGCTTGTTGGCATCGCTTGCCTGCTTGGTCATTTTGTGCTGGCTGGTTCGTTCTGTTGGTTTTTTATTGATTGGTTGGTTGTCTGGCCGGTTGATTGATTGGCTTGTTCTGTTCGCGTTTGGGTTGGTTGGTTGGTTGGTTGGCTGGTTTGATTGGGTGGTTTGTTCGTTTGATTTTTGGTTGATTGGTTGGGTCGTGTATTGGCACGTTGGTTCGTTTGGTCGGTTTGTTGGGAAAAGTTTGATGTCGATTTAAATTACGCTATTTACGAATAAAGATAACATTGTTATTGTGTGTATATATTGATGTGAGTGGCAGGCCATGGTCCTGTTTTTTTTTTTTTGGGGGGGGGGGTTTGTGACTGCCTCAAGAAAGCAAGAAAGAGAACGACGTCCACCTGTGTTGTGTGCCCCCACCCCTTCCCCCACCAACAGGAAGTGAGCGACAGTGACATCATGGAGCTGGTTCACAGCTCCCTGGGCCGTATGACCCTCATCCGTCAAGTGTTCCCGCTGTGGAGGGACACCAACGTCCGCTGCATGAGGAACAATCACCGCATCTCGTCGCTGCTGTGTGACCCCCAGGAAGGCTACCTGCAGTCCCTGGAGGTAACGCCGCCTCGTTCAAGGACCGACCGCCGTTGTTTTCACATTCATTTGGTCACGCGGAGAGGGAGACGGCCATCAGTCATGATGCAATTGCCTTCGAGACTTTTGCATTCAAACCCAAGCAAATGGTCCGTTACGGGACAATTTACCAAATTGCGCTCAAGATTGCTCATAACAAATCGTATCTCATCAATTTGTGATTAATTGCTTCTCCCAAAGAAAGCATTAAGCACCCTCAGCACTGTTTTTTTTTTCGCCATAAAATTGATGGGGAATCATTTAAAAAAGAAAATGAGCATAAAGAGTAAACTGAGGAAAGGGAAAAGATTTTAAAACATTGCTAAAATTAGCCCGTTAAAAGGGGCAGTCCTGTCTTGTGCCCGCTCGCTTATGTTACCGTGACAACGAGCAGCACAATGTTAAGTCTCCAGATGAAAATGCAAACCGGGAAGTGCGCGCTGCCCCCCCCACAAACACAACACCCGACTGAGTTTTCCTTCACGGAGTCATCACTTCATGACTCAGCAGCAGAATGACACTTGTCAATGAGTGGATTTGTGCATGTGGCGCATGCAGCAGAAAAACAAGCACCCCCCCGCACTATTCATCATATGCTGAACAGCTCCAAAAATGTGCTGTTCAAAATTCTGCCAGTTTGCAATGATACAATTTGGCTCATTTACATCATACCCCCAGGTTCCCCCCCCCCCCCGACCCCCTTCACTTAGCAGGTAGGCTGGGCAAAAATCTCGACGCTAAAAGGTACGCATACCCGCATTAACTGAATGTGTTAAGTAATTAAAAAAACAAAAAAATCCTACTCTGTACTCCATTGCTTCACAAGCTTTGTTGTGCAAGGCGAGCACATTTTACATCACCCAAGAAACCTGTCGAGAAAAAAAAAAAAAGAGTACCGAAACTGCATGGATCTTGTCTCAATTTACTCCCAAATGCACTTGCTCAGCGTGAAATCTTTTTTGGGTGAAACACAAAGCGATCACTGTGTTGTATGAATAGCAGCCGTCGGAAACAACGTCGCGACGCATGTAGCGGAAGATTTCATTTGTTCTGCCCGGCACCGCACGTCGCTGGCATAGATAGATGCCCCCAGAATCACCATATGTGCTCAATAAATGATGTGAAAATGGAATAAAGTAGTGCAGCACAGCGGTCGGGAATCGCTATTGTAAAAGGAAAAGAAGGGAGGAAAACAGAGAATCAATTTCTGCCAGAGGAGGAAAAAAAAAAAAAGCCACAAAAGAAGCAAGGCGAGTGTTGGTGACTCGGGCGCTATCATCCCTCTCTTGTTGCTTCTTCCTTTGCTGTAAATATTTATCAGGCTTTTTTTTTTTAATGTTCTTTGTGAACAAGCAGCATGTTTTGTGTGCTCTCTGCAAAGCCGACAAGAGGGCCACTTGTTCTCAGCCGCTGGTCGCTGAGCCAGAACGCCACCAATGCTGTGGCTTGTCATTTTCTTCTTCTTCTCCTCCTTCTTCTTCTTGACACCATCTCGGGCACATGTGCCGTCAACACACGCGAGGACGGCGCAGCAGTACACAAGTGCTTTGCGAACATTGGCGCCGATATTAGCTGATTATATATGCAAGTGTGTGTGATGAAAGGCCCTTGATAAGGTAATCACGAATGCCCATGAATATCAATGACTGGAGTGCAACGCGCCGGGGGAACGAGAGGCACGCCAGAGTCAAACGTCAAGATTGCTTTCGCGGTGTCGCAGGCATTGTGTTACTTTTTTTTCGAATGCGTTTCTTACCTGGACCTGAAATCGTCTTGAAGCCAGACAAATGATGCTTTTGTTTTTTTCCTTCACAAAAAAAAAAAAACAAATTTAAAACAGTTGTTCCGCATGTCTTGATAAGGGACTGGAGAGCGCCGCTATTTGACTCTCAAACTGGTCGCGCGCACCTTCCCTCAATTTTCTGTGGCCTTTCCATCTCGCCGCTTGTCTCTTCTGTTCTCATTTAATCGCACAGCTCTCGGTTGATCGGGAAAAAAAAAGGATAATAAAATCACTGCAATGACTATTAGGTTTGCCTAATGAAATAATCGGTGTAATAAAAGCGCACGGACTCTCTAATGCGATCACGCTGCCTCCTCCGGGGTCGTCTTGCGACCTCCCAATGACGGGGACGTCAGACGTACTTGCCAACTTTCCTTCACTTGTGCTCACACATCCGTGAATTCATCAATTGGTCGTCCCACTCGACCGCTCTAGTGGTGGTACACGCATACCGACAAATGGACTAAAGTTGACCCTCTTGATCACATTTGTCAAAGATTGTCCTGAGCACGTATTAAGTGTTGCGGAGCGCGTTAAGATTTATTTGGCAATGACTTGAGCACAAAACCACAACTTGTTGACGCCGTACCCATCCCTGAAAATGTTGCCTATATTCCTGGTTTTTAAGCTCTCAACAGGGGTGCGCAAAGGCAGCGCGCCGGTGCGCGCGAGGACCGGAAATTGAATATGATGCTTCAGTTCAAGTTCTGTCGCCGCACTTTTTGCGCACTGAGAATACCGGTCAGGCCAGCCTCGATTCGAAGTTGCTCCTGGAAGTTCCTCCCCGCTAACGGCTACATTCGCTGCGAGATGGTGGCCGAAAGCGTCGCGGGAACGCCCGCGGCAAAAAGGTTATCTCTGTGAGGCTGCGCCGCACCTTCGACAGTCCGTCAAAACATGTCCTTAGGCAAAAGCCGTTCATGGTGCCCCTCAAAAAAAAAAAAAAAAAAAAAGTGAGCAGTGGATGGCTGCCCGAGAGGAAGCAAACTAGCTGATACTCCAAGTCAGAGATGGCCAATTATTATTTTTCAAACGGGCCATGCAACTCAGTTGTGTTCAATGTGGATTGCATGTTATTTTAAAGCTGTAAATTGTATGCCACTGTGTTTATGTTGTAATAAGGAAATACAAACTGGAGGGGGGGGGGTGGAACAAAGTTTATTCCGCTATATTATAATGACGTATCTACGCAGATGAACGATAAACGTCGCTCAAAAGCGTCGTAAGTGCATCTGTGAGGCCGGTGGGTTGAGAAAATTATGAGCACCAAACAACCGCCACCACACCAAAATTGCCATGTGCACCCCCAACGATAAATAAAACAGTTTCATATAAACTCATACGCATTTACCAACAATACACTTCCAAATAAGTAGCCTGTAGATGATTTGATTTTGGAAATATGCGCAAAAATGACCATCCATCCATCCATCCATCCATTTTCCGATCTGCTCATGGGGGGTGGGGGGTTAGCTGAAGCCTATCCCAGTTGTCTTTAGGCAGTAGGAGGGGGACACCCTGAATCGGTTGCCAGCCAGTCACAGGGCACACACACTCACACCTACGTACAATTTAGAGTTTTCCATTAATCTGCCATGCATGTTTTTGGAACGTGGGAGGAAACCGGAGTACCCGGAGAAAACCCACGCAGGCCCGGGGAGAACATGCAAACTGCAGGACCTCTGCACTGTGAGGTTGACGAGCTACCCACTCGACCACCGGGCTGCCTATAAAGCTTGTCCCGCAGTCGAGAAGTCTAACTCCAACATACTTCCTTGACACCAATTCCTATTCAAACAACACTTTATGCTATTTTACAGCATTGTCACATTTTGCACAATGTCACAAATAAGTTACATTTTTTTTTTTTTTAAGTAGCCACTGACAGGGGATCGTTTCCCAAAATACATGCGGATTCACAAAGGTTGGTAAAGTGCGTGGGGGTGTCTTGTGGGGGTGTTTTGTGGGGGTGCCTGCGGCATTCCCTGCATTTTGTTCCACGCTGACCTCCTGCAGTGTGTTTATGTTTTTCTTCTTCTCTCCCAGCCAATGATTGCATGACCTTAAGGGAAGAGAAGTTGCCTTGGCCATGTCTTACCCCCTGAGATTCTTCAACCTTTCATCTGCCGAAAGCCCCGAGTGACACCTTGTATTGCTTCCACACGTCTCGCACGGCGCAGGGATTTGACCTCGGGCGGGGTGGTGGGGGAGGGGGCGTCGATGCGCCACAAAATCCACTCTCACACCGCAGCAGAAGCACAGGCAGCGGACATGATTTTCTGACAGGACGCACAGCGGAGACAGTTATCGAAGAGGCGAGACGAGCCCGAGCAGAAATAAAGCCTGTTTTGACAACTTCTTGTATTTCTTTTTTTTTTTTTCTTTTTTTTTCGCTCCTCCCCGCTCACGGCCCCCGCCGTGATTTAACGCCCGTCCGGCATGCACGCCGGCATGCACGCCGCCTTGCACGCGAAGCCCCACACCACAAGAATGGATTTATTCATAAGTCATCTTACTCTCCCTCCCCAAGGCGAGCGGCGGGTTTCGCTGCCGTCACGGGGCATAAACGCTTAATTGTCTACCGTGCTGTGATCGATATGAAAATACGCCACCTGGAAGTGCGCGAGGGTGATGACGCAGACTTTGACGGGCGCCGGGAGATGGACGCCTATCGACCTCACAGACTCGGAAGCAAAGAACTGATTTTTTTTCTGCATGAAGCGATGTACAATCTATCCAAAGATGCGCTTATGACCTCCAGGCGCCAAACGAACACTTTTTTTCGATTTGAACGACTATAAGTTAAATCATGGGCAGAAGTCATCGCTACTTCACGCCGAAAGAATGCGCAAAGTTGCAGCCACGTTCATCCTGGTGAGCAGTTAGCTCGCTCAAGGGCCCCAGAATCATTTCGAGTCCGCCTCCTGAGCCAATTTCACTTCGCGACATGATATTCGGTTGGCATGTTTATCCTGATTTAACTCTCAAAAAAAAAAAAAAAAAAAGAAAAGAAAAAAGTCTCAAGAGCCCCTCCTGGAAAAAACAGCATTTTGTTTGAGGCGGCCATTTTGAATGATTTGGGGCATTTCCACAGATCTTTCAAAAACAAACTTGACATTTTGTCTGATTGCTTCCAAATTGGACCCAGATGAGCAAATCAAAAGTTTTTATCATTCCGTGTGGGTGAAGCATCTTCAGAATGCTACTGATTGTTTTTTCTAACACTGTGCTGCAGGGTTGAGCGGTACATACGATATCGCGCAGTGCCACTCGCAAATTCAGACGATGGCTTCACTTTTCTTCCCCTTCCCTCGACAGGTGTCCAACCTCTACCTGTACGACAGCGTTCTGATGCTGGCCAACGCCTTCTACAGGAAGCTGGAGGACAGGAAGTGGCACAGCATGGCCAGCCTCAACTGCATGAGGAAGTCCACCAAGCCCTGGAATGGAGGATGGTCCATGCTGGACACCATCCAAAAGGTCAGCAATATATTTGTATTTATATATTTTTTTAAGAAATTCAAATTGTTAAGTGGACGAAACTAAATGTGCTTCCGAGGTCTTCCTGGAGAAAGGTT
Source organism: Hippocampus comes (assembly GCF_001891065.2). Taxonomy (NCBI): domain Eukaryota; kingdom Metazoa; phylum Chordata; class Actinopteri; order Syngnathiformes; family Syngnathidae; genus Hippocampus; species Hippocampus comes. The sequence continues at coordinate 3,087,108 of NW_017842054.1, read as the reverse complement.
TCGAGTATCAGGAAAGGTTTTTATGTTGGCGGTGTCTTCTGAAGTAGTCTGTGGATCTACAGGGACCGCTGCCAGATACACACACACACACACACACACACACACACACACACACACACACACACACACACACACACGTGAGCTCGCGCGCTCTGTAGTGAAATAAGACAAGGCGTTTGGGAAGAAATGACTTCATTTCATCTCATTGAAACTTGATAATGGAATTTGTGACGGTTGCAGACAATCACGCTGGTTTCATCTTCCTGACTCACATGAGATGACCAGACGGGGTATGAAGGCAAAACAAAATACTGTCATGCTGTGATTGTCGGTTCTGATTGTTTAACTACTTCTGACAAACTCCTCTCAAGAGGACACTTTTTGAAGGCTTACATCCGCTAAAAGTTGAGAATTCGCCTTTTACTTACCTACAAAATGTCCCTTTAAGAACATTCTTCAACAAACGGACACTCAAGTGTATCTATTAAGAGCACTTTAAAACAAATACCGCTGTATGCCAAGTGCTGTATATGGAGCAAAAAGAATTCATACAACAACAAACCATAAAACAGGAGAAAGCACAAAAACGGTAAAAGTAAATCTCTAGTCTCATGCTGAATCAAAAGCCAAAGAATAAAAGCTGACTTTTACACCGAGTTTTGAAGATGGGCAGTGAGGGTGGCTTGCCGAACGTCCATTCCAAAGAGAGGTACCAGCAACAGGAAAGGCTCCATCCCCTCTGAGCCTCCGCTTAGTTCTCGGTCCCTCTAATAGCGTCTGGTCCGTCGACCTGAGGCACCGGGCAGGGAGCTCAGAGCGGAGAGGTGGGGCCAGGCCATTTCAAGATTTGAAAATCAGAACTCTCAAATGTTATGGGAGCTACTGAAGGGATGCCAGAGTAGCAGTGATGTGCTCCCTCTTACGAGTACCAGTCAAGAGGCGAGCAGCAGCATTTTGGACCAACTGGAGACGCTTCATGGAGGATTGGCTGACTCCAAAGTAAAATGCATGACGGTAATCCAGCTGAAATATGACGACGGCATGAATGACTGTTTCAAAGTGTTCTTGACAGAGAAGAGGCTCGACTTTAGCAAGCTAAGAGCAAAGAAGCCGGATTCGACATCAGTGTTAACACATTTTATCCATCATGATAACACGATTTGCATTGATTCATATCATGTCATTTCATTCAACTCTGTTGGAAAACATGAAACGGCAGTCAGGTTTGTGGCCGCAGGCGGTTTTCTTTGGACACTGGAAATGGATTAAAGCATGAGCGTGTTTCACTTTGTTCTGACATCTCCCATTTTGCCCCCGCCCCCGCTCGCTTGCGGCTGCAGGGGCGCATCAGCGGCCTGACGGGACTGATGGACTTCCGGGCGGAGGGCTCCAATTCCCACGTGCAATTTGAAATTCTGGGAAGCAGCTACAGCGAGACCTTTGGGAAGGATGTGAAACGGGTGAGTGTTGAGCGCACGTTTCATCCGTCTCGTCCTGCGCCGACGTCACAGCACGGCGTAGCGCCACGGGAATATTCGGAGGGCTTCCACTGCGGGCGCCCTTTCACGCAAACGTAGCCGCAGCGCCGACAAGTCGTTTACGCATCGCGGTGTGTTTGTGTCTGACAGATGGAGTCGGCGAGTCAGAATCTCGTATCGATTGTAATATGATAGCCATTGACATTTGCGAAGTCACACAAAAATGAGCTCAAACGACATTCGCGGGGGCCGAACAGCACACGTGACATTTTGATTATTAATAATCAGTCCGACATGGCTCCCAAAAATTGACGTCGATCATCCAAATCGTTCCACACGCGGTTTAATCGTGCTACTTCATGTGAGGTCCTCGTTTCGCATTGGGAAAAAAAAAAAAAATCCCACAGCACACCAATAAACAAAAATGTCACAGCATGTACATACCGTATGCCTAATAACGATTGACGTGCGAGCATTTCATGATTCCGCCTGTCAGTGTTTGTGATTGGCATTGGCAGATGAACAAAGACACGTTCCTAGAAGTAAATAAATAGTTCATTTCCGGACCAATTTGGAGAACCTGGACCGTTCTCTGTGATGTGGTACGGCAACGCTGCAATAATGTGCCACGGCGCAGCGGTTGGTTCGCGATTGCTCGCAGCGTTGGGAGACTTGTCTCATTTGAACGGTAAGTGTGCGCGCTGTTTGAAGGAGAGAACAGAGAGAATCTTGTCTTATTGGTTTAAAAAAAAAAAAAAAAAAGTCACAAGTTATTCTGCCGCCATTGAGTGTTTAGGCAAGCCAGCACGGGGCAGAGCAGAGTTAACGGCATTTCCACAGCCCCCGTTTGGACCCGTTGTTATAGTAACATCAATTGAAAAGGATTTGTGGGGGGGGGGGGGTCCTCCCCCCTTATATGTATAGTGCCCGTGAGATTTTTGCATTAGCGGGTCTTTATTTTTCCATTTTCCTCTGTCGCATATGTCAGAGATAACGACGTATCTCGCCGCAGGGTTGCCCCTTTTGGTCCTTATTGCGCAAAGCCTGAGCATCGTTTGCATTCCGATAGGCGGCTCTATTTTAAAACAGATATGGATTTGCACTCCGCTGTCCTTTTGTGGGTGAACAGCAGGCAGTGCTGAACCACTAATGAAAACACCTCCTTTTTTTTTTTTTTTTTTTTTTTTTTTTTTTAATATTCTCTCCATGTGACCTCTTACCGTGCGAATGAAAGAATTGATCATTTTCCGAGACCTCGCCACTAACCTCTGCGGTATCGCCGCTCCGCGAAAACACCTTTGGCGCTTCTCGACGGCTTCATTTTTCACGGCGCGGCGACCGCCAGGTACCGTAAAGTGGAATGACACGCACTGTTGTGGCTCATTAGACGTCAGAAAGGAGCACGTTCATGATACGCGTCCTCCAAGGTCACAATGGATGATGGGAAAGCCTCGTTGACAACCTTGCGAGTAAGGGATGAAAAAGAAAGACGCCTGCACTATCCTTTGGTCCAGGTTTTTCTTGTTTTCGTAGGGTTAGTAAGAGTTAGGTGAGCGATTGGTGGGGTTGGTTGGGCAGTGGTCGACTAATTGGGTTTGGTGGGTTGGCTGATTGGTTCGCCGATTTGCCGGTAGTTTAGTTGGTTGGGTTGCCGAATCAGGTGGCTGCTTTGGATCGACTGATTGGCCAGTTGGTTAGTTATTTGGGTCGGTTGGGTCCTAGACTGGCTGGTTTGTTGGGTTAGTTGACAGGTTAGTTGTTTGTTGTGTCATGTTGACTTGTTCTTAGGTTGATTACTTTGTTGGGGTGACGGGTTGGTTGGTAGGTGGGTTGGTCTGTTGTTTGGTTGTGTTTATGGTTTGGTCGGTTGGGTGGTAATTACTCGGTTGGGTATGCTGATTGCTTTAGTTATGAAGTTGGTCTGTCGATTGGGTGGATGTTTGGTTTGAGTGATTGATTGTTTAGTTGATTGGGTGTCAGTTTCTTGTGTTGCCTGGTCAGTTGTTGGTTGACATGGTCGTTGGCTGGTGTTACACTGGTTAGTTGGTTTGATTGGCTTCGTGGTTAGGTAGGCTGCTTGGTTGATGTATGTTGACCAGTTGGTCAGTTGTATCTGTTTTGGGCAGTTGGGCGGTTGTTTCGATTGACTGGTTGGTCAGTTGGTTAAGTTGGATGAGTGGTACACTGGTTAGTTTCTGCCATGCCATACAATCCTAGTTTGGACCACCACCGAGTTCTTAGATGACCTTTTTTTTTTATTTTTCCGTCACGGACCAATTTGGGAAAACATTGAACATTTGGACTCCGTTCAAGTTTTGTTCACGTTTTCCGGTTCTCCTAAAATGAGAACAAAACCGAATCTGAGAGGCAAGAAAAAAAAAAAAAATTGGTATTAAGGTGCTTCTCTCGGCTCTAATAGAGTTCCTAGACCTAATGAAGTGTTGAGAGGAGCATCTAATAAGTTGACTTGACAAACTTGAGTGTGATTTGTTTGGGAACACCGCCGAGAGAGATTAAGCCGATCATCTGCGGACTCTCAGTCGTAATTTATTTGTCGCCGCCACTGCCGACGTCCCAATTCCATCAAGGGGCTTCCCGCCGAATGAAGAGGAATTGACTTTTAGTTCTTTTTTTTCTTCTTCATATTCTTCTTTGTGTGTGCGTGCGTGTGCGTGTGTGTGTTGATGGCTGACCAGAAGCCATAATGAAGATTTAATCACCACTCAGCCTGGAGCCGAAACCACCGCGCCGATTCATCATAACGCCGCCATTACGGAGCGGCGCGGAGGAGACGCATCGCACGGGAACGTCAGAGCACATTTAAAGTGGCACGTGTCTGGATCTCACATGTCCAGTGCCAAGACCAACAAACACCCGCGCGCTTGTATCTCCAATTAGAGGCCGAAAGAGACGGCGACGGGATGCCACATGCGATTACTTGCCGTGTCCGTTCACGACGACGCGGGCCGCCGGGGCTCAAACGCTCTCGATTAGGGCGCTCATATAAATATTCAGAAAGTCTCTCTTGCCGACGCTGCGACGAGCTCGCGAGTGTCATGGAGATGAGACACGCCATTACGCGCCGTCCTCCGCATCCTTGCCCGGAACTCACCGCTGCCGTAACCTTTCTTCCCCCCCCCCCCCCGCCGCCACCCCCTCGCCTCGGCTTTCCTCCCTCTCCATCATCGTTTATCTGCATCCAGTCCATTTTCCTCCCGGCCTGATGGCTCTTAGATGAGGCGTCTCTCTGCTTAAGACACTCTAATGAAGACTGAAATACTATTTCCTGGATGGCCGCTGTGAATTTTGCGCCACCGGCTCGCCACTTCTTCTCCTGCTGCAGAGTGATCGATGCCGTTTGTGTTGTTTTGCTTGCCGCGCTTTGCGCTTATTGATGTGTCAGCTCCTTCCTAAGCAGATATTGCCATTGACTTCCCGTTGGCGCCGGGCTCTCTGCGGCCAAACGTCCGCTCGTCGAGATGTAATCGCTCCTCTTAGCCGAGCATCTTTCATGCATCAGTCAGAATTGATTCCTCCCGGGCGCGTTCGGGTAACTATGACGGGCCATCTGTGCCGTGCGCGGGACGTTATAGCCAAACATGGCTTTTGCATTAAGCTCGCCCAAATAAGCTCATTTTCGGGAGTGACCGAGATGACAAATGTGTTCAAAAGAGCGGCTGTCATCAGCGACGGTGTGCCAGTACCGTTTAAAAACGACTTCGACGTGGTGCTTCCCAAGCGTTTCTTTTCACGGGCCACGGGAAAAAAAAATAAAGAGTCTCAAAATACTTTGGGACTGTTTACATTCGGGTGCTGAGTTTGGACCGTGTTCTGTTTTGCTTTCTCTCTTGTCATTTTTGACCCATGAACGTTGCTGCTAAGAAACGACACAAAACAGGAGCATTCAAATGAAAAAAAAGGAGTCAGGAGAAAATATATTTTTGGGTGATGAAATATAGAAGGTCCAATTCCAGCTCCAGCCTCCCTGTGTGGAGTTTGCATGTTCTCCATGGGCCTGCGTGGGTTTTCTGCGGGTACTCCGGTTTCCTCCCACATTCCAAAAATATGCATGGCAGGCTGATGGAACACTCAAAATTTCCCCTCGGTGTGCTTGTGAGCGCTGATGGTCGTTCGTCTCTGCGTGCCCTGCGATTGGCTGGCAAGTGGTTCAGGGTGTCCCCCGCCTACTGCCCGAAAAAAGGTTCCAGCACCCCCCGCGACCCTTGTGAGGATAAAGCAGATCGGAAAATGAATGAATGAATAAATATCGAAGGGATGTGATGACTCGTGAGCATTCTTGCTAAGAAGCAGATTCTTCCAAAGCCTTAAAAGGCATTCAAGCCAAGAATCTAAAAACAAAGGCCTTCTTTAGCTTTAGAATGTCAGGCACAAAAAATGATGAGGAGCTTTTTGGGGTTATAAATCACCTCGATTCTCAACAAATAAGAAACATTCTTCCAAAGAAATGTCTCTTCCAAATGCTAACTTCACACGATCACGATCGCGGAACAAAAACCGTGGACGTCGGCAACATCTGTCATATTTAAAAAAAATAAATAAATTGTCCATATGTCACAGTGCGGTATGTGAACTTGCCAGCACAACTGTGGATGTGTTCGGATGTTTACAAGCAGAGCATCTGGACCCGCGAACATTCTTCTTATGCAACAAACACCACGACGGGTTTAAAAACGAGTCAGTTGGCCTCCGGTTCGACCCGCCAAGATGTTTGTCCGCGCGCTCGCCAGGTCCTCTCGCCCTGCGTGAAGAAAACACAGCGGCGTCTGCTCAATCAGAGCGATAATTGTGTCACGGCTGCCAGCGCTGGCCCAAGTGCCGCTAACTGGAGCCCAAAACGAGGCCCGGCGGCCCCCTCGCCGTCATCTCGCCAAGTTGGACGGCCATTTTGGCCTCCGCCACTGTATAAGCGCGCTTATTTTTTGATTGTTTTGGGCTCGGCTTGTGTCCCCAGAGAGGTGGACAGACTTTTTCTTTGATCGCCAAAGAGAATGTGGAGTCAAGTCGGAGCCCGTTTGTGTTGCGATTGTTGTCTTTTTGGGTGAACGGGAGCTTATCGAGCTAACTTTGGCCTCAATCGCAGGGGACATGAAGACAAATGACACTCCAAACGTGAAGTGTTCAATGAACCACGTTTAGTGGGGGTGGGAGAAAGCTTCGCATTGTTTGTAAAATCACTTGCTGGGAACTCAGTCTAGGAGATTTTTTTTTTTTTTTTGATAGCTGGCAAAATCCACTCGTTTTTAATCCTTCTCAGGCGTCGGCCATTTTGTCTCGTGCTGACCCTCGCCGTCGACTGGCTCAGGTCGCGACCGGTCGCGGCTCACCTGTGACGTCGTGCAACCTGAGCCCTGAAGGCATCTGCGTTGTCATGAGAAGATTAGCGGCACCCGAACTTCAACTTTTAATGCTGGCTCCGTCGTTTGAATTAAATGGTCTTTCTCGCACACCCCCAGAACCGCAAGTTGCTGACTTCACATGCGTCATCGATCTGAACGCCGATGCCGTGTTCTTTCATCTGCTGATGTGACAAAAAAAAAAAAAAAACAGGTGGAAAATGGAAAAAACCCAAACAATCCCCGGTG
>NW_017842054.1:3058859-3079729 GCF_001891065.2 Hippocampus comes | reverse complement strand
AATTGTGTCACGGCTGCCAGCGCTGGCCCAAGTGCCGCTAACTGGAGCCCAAAACGAGGCCCGGCGGCCCCCTCGCCGTCATCTCGCCAAGTTGGACGGCCATTTTGGCCTCCGCCACTGTATAAGCGCGCTTATTTTTTGATTGTTTTGGGCTCGGCTTGTGTCCCCAGAGAGGTGGACAGACTTTTTCTTTGATCGCCAAAGAGAATGTGGAGTCAAGTCGGAGCCCGTTTGTGTTGCGATTGTTGTCTTTTTGGGTGAACGGGAGCTTATCGAGCTAACTTTGGCCTCAATCGCAGGGGACATGAAGACAAATGACACTCCAAACGTGAAGTGTTCAATGAACCACGTTTAGTGGGGGTGGGAGAAAGCTTCGCATTGTTTGTAAAATCACTTGCTGGGAACTCAGTCTAGGAGATTTTTTTTTTTTTTTTGATAGCTGGCAAAATCCACTCGTTTTTAATCCTTCTCAGGCGTCGGCCATTTTGTCTCGTGCTGACCCTCGCCGTCGACTGGCTCAGGTCGCGACCGGTCGCGGCTCACCTGTGACGTCGTGCAACCTGAGCCCTGAAGGCATCTGCGTTGTCATGAGAAGATTAGCGGCACCCGAACTTCAACTTTTAATGCTGGCTCCGTCGTTTGAATTAAATGGTCTTTCTCGCACACCCCCAGAACCGCAAGTTGCTGACTTCACATGCGTCATCGATCTGAACGCCGATGCCGTGTTCTTTCATCTGCTGATGTGACAAAAAAAAAAAAAAAACAGTGTGAAAATGGAGATAACCCAGATCATCTCCGGTTGAGCTGTTCCCCTTTTTGTCACAGCAGATTAATGATAGTCGTCACTCCGTGTCATGTCGCCCCAGCCTTTAAATATTCTCAACCCGTCTGCTTTGACTCATCATCGCGCGGTATTGAGTTATAACTTGAGACGCTACGGCGGCAGTCGGACCCCAACCGCTCATGTGTGAGCCTATCGGGGTGGGGAGATAAGACCGGATTCGTTTGAATGGTCAGCTTATATTGCCCGGTGCGTCTGGCAATGAGCGATAGCTTCGTTCCAGCTTCTCAAGGAAGGGTGGAGGAAGTGAAAGGAGTCTTCAAAGCTCGCAGTTCAAGTTCAGGAGGAAAACTGTACAAATAGGCAAGTGTCACGTTCATCGAGTGTGTACGTCCCCACGGCACAAATATGCTTCGCTGAAAAAAAAATTGTATCAGAACTTTATACCTCAAAGGAGGCCACAGTTTTGTTTTTTTATGTGAATGCTGCTATCACATTTGCTTGTCAATAAAAAGACAATAAAACCTTTTTTTTTAATCGTATTGATCATTACAGAATAAAGATCGGAGCCGCTTGAACTCGTCCAAAAGAAAGATCTGACAATTCCAGCATCGAAATAGTCGCCATTAAGTGGCTCGATGACAACCGTCATTGGCCGTCTCCATCGTGTAATTGAAGCACTTGTGACATGGCCGTCTCAAAACAATGTTAACAAAAAAAGAAACGACCATTGGCATTTGCGCAGCCTCATTAAAGATTGAGCTTGGTAGCCATTAGCCAAATAGCCGCCATTAGCGTGACTTCTTAAAAAGGCGCAGCGCAGAATTTCAATATGTCAATCGCGTTCGTCCCTTTGTGCTGACATGACTTTGTGCTCCTCCGGAGCGGCATTTTTCATACAAAAGATCAATTCGAAGCGAACTCGCCCGGCAAAAGCCGGACGCCTTATTGTTGCTTTGCTTTCATGTCCGATGAGCGCATCGTTTTCGGTCGGCAGTACGCCTCCACGTGTCAACATCTTGACCAAAAAAAAAAAAAAAAAAGCAGCCCGTTTTCTGCATCCGAAAGTTTGCGGGGGAGTCAGCAAGGAAATCTCATTAAAAGTGAGACTTGGTGCATAGTTTACGTCATATGAAAACTTGCTCCGAGGTGTCTTGACCTGCGAGGTGCTTTCGTCAAATTGCCCCAAGGACCAAGAATTATTGCACACTTTGCTCAGGATTTGTTTTGCTGAAAACGCGCATTATTATTATTTTTTTTTTTTGTAGGGGCACCGTATATTGAGAACTAATTTCTAACACAACATATTTGGAACAATATTGACTTATAACTTCCTATCTGTGGATGTCAGAAGAAGCATGCGCTACCGAGTCCTTTTTCCAAAAGCAGATTAGCCGCAGCCGTATTCAAGAGCCCATAAAAGCCACTTTGACATGTGACATTCAAAGTATGCCCGTTGCTTTTCTTTTCTGCATTCTGACGGGTTTTTTTTTTCCCCAGGTTTTCAAACTCTTGTCATTTACGACAGAGTAAGAGCAAAGCGGTGTCAACAGTTGGTGAAGCTCAGGTTTAAAGTTAAGTGCAGGGCTCCACTGACGCAATTAAGAAAAATGTCACTCACGAGTAGCGCTTTTGTTCCCTGGTTGGACCTCACGTCTTCAGGCCAACGGCCGCTCAACCCCGAGTCCGCTGACATCAATCAAGAGCTATTTCAGGTTCATTTCCAAAGTTTATTTCCAGGATCAAATTATCCTTTCATGGTTGTAGAGAGTACTTCATGTTGCGTCACATACATGCTAATTTGCAAAAGGAAAAATGGGAACAAGATGTATACAGTGGTACCTCTATTTACGAACGTCTATTCATACGAAATTTTAGAGTTACAAAACGCCTCAACAGGAAAATATTGCCTCGAGTTATGAAAGAAATGTCAAGATACGAAAGGTAAAAATTCTTAATGGGCTGCTACTCACAGCTCCGAATTTCCTGAACGCAACAAACTTCTAGCTGCTCTGCTATTGGCTATTACCAAGCATCTTCTTGGCATCCCATTGGCTAAGAGGGACCTCTGCCATATGTGTCTAGAGAGATAGATATGTGTCTATGCAACATCGTCGTCATTCGCCCCTCAGGCCATGAGGCGTTCCAAGAGTTTACGTTAATGTGAATCACCCAGAAAAAGTCTTCACCAGTCTGGCGATCGCTCACTATGCTGATGTTTGCCATGGACATTTTCAAAGGACTGTTAAAAGCCGACCAAAGCCAACGTCCTTGGATCAGTGCTTTACAAAATGGCAGGCAAAAAACACTTCTGAGAGAGAACATGAACGAAAGAGGGCAAAAAACGATGAGGGCGCAGTTCGAAGTTAAATGACCATCATTTTTATTCATTATTCGATTCTTTGTTTTTTACATGATGCGCAACTCTCATTTATCGTGCAATAATCTAATTGTAACATGTAGCCGTGACATATTTTGATGCATTTTGAAGCTTCATAAAACATTTATGTCTGAATTTTGCAGGTCTTGGAACGGATTAGGGCATTTACATGGAAAACGCGTCTCTACTTACAACATTTTCGAGTTAAGAAATTTCTTCCAGACCAATTAATTTCATAAGTAGAGGTACCGCTGTATTGTAATTATAAGTTCTATGTTTTCCGACCTGTGGAGCCGAGACACGTCTTTTGCGTGGGAATACCCTCGTGGCTATGCCCACTGCATTCTCATCTCAGTTTAGCCCTGACTCGAAATTTAGGCTCGTATGATTGAACGCAAAGCCGATACGTTTGCCAGCAACTGCGACTAGCTCTGTTGCGTGAATGCCGACGTATGGATGGTTGTACATTTTGCCGTTTCAACTGAAGGGAACTCATTGGTTCTGCCCGCCACCATATGCCACGGGCGTCGGTTCGTGTTCTGTCAACTCGAATGGGAAGGACACCTGCAAAGTGACGCACCGCGTCCCCGGAAGGCCGCTCGACCAGCTGCAAGCGCCGATTAACAATTTAAGCGACATCTCCTTCGCAAGTGCAGACAGAGCTCACAAAATTGACGAGGTGGAAGGCGAGCAAATTTTCAACTAACTCCTACAACGCCTTTTTTTTTGTTTTGTTTTTTTGCCGCTACGCTAACCTGTTTGTTTCCTCTCATCGTCATACATTATTCCTCATCGCCGGCGCTTTTATGTCTGATCACCGAGCGCGCAGCAGATTGCCTCCAAAACATGGCCGCATTGTTTTGCCGGAGAGTCCTAACAGCATGCTAATGGCGGACACTTGTCGCCCCGGCAACCAGATGTCTTGTGAGATACCGCTGTTGTTTTTCCAACGAGCTGAATCATAAATTGTTAGCCGGGGATGATGACGTTTGTCCCAGTTTATTTCATATCTTTCGTTTCATGTCTTTTGTTCTTCCTGAAATCAATTCGGCGAGACATTGTGTGCGCTCGCACGTTTTGCGTGCGTTTGTGTGAACAACCGCAGAGGCACAGGCAGATGCACCCGATTTGCCAAATTAATGATTCATTCTCGGAGTAAATCAAATGTGTTCTTGGTCGCGTTCCGGTCGATGCGATGGCCACGCCTCATTGCTGTCGGTCTCCTTAACGCCGTCTCTGTCCGTCTTCTTCTCCGCCTTCCAGTTGGCATCGTGGGACTCCACCCGGGGTCTGAACGGAAGCTTAAAGGAGAGCCGCATCGAGAGCGGGATGCAAGGGGTGACGCTCAAGATCGTCACGTTGCTGGTAAGTCGGATTTCCTGCTCCGATTTGAGGTTGCGGCAAATAGCCGCGGGCCACAACATTAGGTACACCCGATCAGAAATCTTGCCACGACCACCACCGACCCGTGGCTCAGTTTTTGCTTTCAAATGGTCTCTGAGGCTCGGTTTTACACGGACAACGGTGTAGTGGTCAGTCAGGTGGTTCTGGGTTTGATGCCTGGCGAGGTTACAGGAACAGGAACCGTGCCCTAGCGGGTGCAGGAAGGCTTTCTACGCCAGGGGAATAGCGAACAAAACAAAGGGCAAACCCGCCGGGGCGTGCAGACGCCGTGACAAAGCTCGGCCACTTTGTCCCCCGAGAGGGCTTTTCGAGATCTTTTCCCGCACCGATTCGGGGGGCCCATCCAAACCCTTCAAAGTCACTTTGCCCTCCGCCAACTTTCCTCCCCCCTCCTCCCGCTCACCGCGCTTCCTCTTCTTCTTCATGCATGGCTTCCCTCACAGTGTATTTATTCACACATAAGTTCAGCTCGGCACCGTCGACTTTCTCACGCCATAGGCCCCGGCGAATCCACTCTTTGCCGCTTCTGCCGTCTCCTCCGCCTCTTGCTTTTTGGTCCGCCTTTAATTCCTCTCTGACATTTCATAAAGACGGGCAACAGGCTGTGGCAAATTTAAAAAAAAAAAAAAAAAAGCAAAAAGAACTCCCATTTCCACAGTTGTGAACCGCCGCCGTTGCCACGGCAACATCCGTGACAGGTCAACGGTAGCATAAGAGAGCGTTTTCTCAACTCGGGCTGCCTCAGAGGCTGTTCAAATTTCTTCTGATGACTGAACGAGTCCTCGTCGAGCGGTGCATCGAAATGAATGATTAAAGCAGCACTAATGAACTTTTTTTTTTTTTTTTTGGGTGCCCGTGTGTGCGTTTTTCCTCGCTTGGGCTTGCCGACAATTGCGACGTGTGATTGATTTTCAGGCCTTTCGGGTAAACACAAATGAAAAGTGGTGAGCACAAATTTCTTAAGGGGACAAAGACACGGACAGAAGCTTCAAGAAGTCGATTGAAAAAGTCAAACTTGAACGATTCTGAAAAATAATGAACACAAGTCACAGCTCATTTGAACTGTGATTTTTTTTTTTCTCTCCCTGACTATTACAGTTGCAATTTTATACTCTATTTTTTTCAGGGTCCTAATTCCATGTTTTGTTTTGGTTTTTTTTTTAATCAAACACAAGTTTGATTTAATCTGAAAAACTCTCGTTGACAGGAAGAGCCTTTCGTGATGGTGGCGGAGAACATCCTGGGCCAGCCCAAGCGATACAAGGGCTTCTCCATCGATGTCCTGGACGCCCTGGCCAAAGTCTTGGGCTTTAAGTACGACATCTACCAAGTCGCGGACGCGAAGTACGGCGCGCCGCTCCCGAACGGGTCCTGGAACGGAATGATCGGAGAACTCATCGGCAAGGTCGGTGTGCTTTTTGCGTGGCGGGCAACCGGCGTCCACGTGTAGCTGCAAAGCATTTCTCTGGCGGCGAGGCCGCATCTTCTTGTTTGGACAAACGAAAAAGAGAGAGCAATTATGGAGTTTGCCGTAATGGAAGCAAAAACAGGAAAGCATCACACGGACCAAAAGCTTTTATCTGCAAATCACTCGCTCGGATTCGTACCAGAAAGTAGAAGGACGAAGGTTTTGAGGGCATGACTCTGAATGGTCATATTCATTCAGCTCCAGCCTTAATGGAGTGACCGCTTATTCTTTTCCATCCCACTGATGCAAAACAAGTCGCTGGAACTTTTTTTTTTTTCCTCTCATCTGCTCAATCTTTTATTTGGCGTCGAGGCAGAAGGCTGCATGAAGCATTTGGACTTCATAACAGTCCTGACCTAATTAAGACCCCCGGCTGGCTTGCACAGAGTTGAGCACTCCGCAGACTCCGTCGGGAAAGGCTGGCCGAATACAAAAATCGTTTTCCCAGAAAAGGAGGGACCAGACGCGATGCATTCGCCATCAATCAGATTCCCCGTTCACAAGCCGCGTCGCTTTCATGTCCTGAGAGTCGTTTTGCGCCATCTAAAAGACTGGCAAGTATTTGTTTTATATGGAACGCCGTAAATGAAACATTGTAAGTTCACAGGAAAAGATATTTTATTCTGGATCAGGCAAATTTCTTCTGCATATTTGTTTTTGAACACATTCATGACACCGGTCTCACAGTGCAGAGGTGCAGGTTTCAATTCCGGCTGCGGCCTCCCTGTGTGGAGTTTGCATGTTCTCCCCGTGCCTGCGTGGGTTTTCTCCGGGTACTCCGGTTTCCTCCCACGTTCCAAAAAACATGCATGGCAGGCTAATGGAACACTCAAAATTGTCCCTAGATGTGAGTGTGAGCGCGGATAGTTTTTCATCTCGTTTGTACCTTGCGATTGGCTGGCAACCAGTTCAGGGTGTGTCACCCTACTGCCCGAAGACAGCTGGGATAGGCTCCAGTATTCGATAAGATCGGTATTGGCCTGATACTGATACCTTGTATCAGTAGTCACCCGTAATAAAACACATATATTTTTACAGAGGGACGAGTAGTCGTGTTCTTGTTCGTAGTCACGTTGTGAATGTCGTTGAGCAGAAGGCGGACCTGGCCGTGTCGGCCATCACCATCACCCCGGAGCGCGAGCGCGTGGTGGACTTCAGCAAGCGCTACCTGGACTACTCGGTGGGCATCCTGATGCGCAAGTCGGAAGAAAAGATCAACATCTTCTCCCTGTTGGCGCCGTTCGACCTTGCCGTGTGGGCCTGCATCGCCGCCGCCATCCCGGTGGTGGGCGTCATGATCTTTCTGCTCAGGCGCATCCAGGCCGCGCGTAGCCAGAACAACGCGGGCGGCCACCCGCAGCCATCGCCCTCCACCTCGCTGCAGAGCGCCATCTGGATCGTCTACGGAGCTTTTGTCCAACAAGGTAAGTTTTCACATATTTCCTTTCGGGTCAAATTTGGACATGATTTTAATTACACGATACAAGGAAGGCTGAAGCACTTGAATTTTTTTTTGGGGGGCTGGCAGGGGAATAAATAAAAAATGAAATGCATACATGAAAGATGTCCTGGCTGGCCCACCTGTCTCATAGTTGGCAGGCGAGCCAGCATTGCCAGTTTGCAATGATTACAAGCCGGTGCATCATCAGCACCATTTGGAAGCAAAAAAAAAAAAACTTGACGTATGAGATCAAAAGGGTGCCCAAGACACTTAATGCGATGAAAGAGAGCAGAAAAGGTGAGTAATGATCAAATCAATTAGAAAACATGCATTTAAGAGCCTGTCGCCACTCAGCCATCCGTCATTGAAACAAATGCACAGCCTTGCATTTTTCTCCTCCGGCGGCGTCCTCGTCAAGGACGCCGGGCCGGCTTTCGGGCTGCTCGGCAGGCAGCGACCACGTCCCCCTTTTTGGACAACTGAGCAACATCCATCATTGACTGGCGAGGCACCCAAAACAACGTGAATTTTGGAAGGGAAGAAAAAAAAAAATAGATATTGCCTTTGACTCCCAGTGCTGCCAGTTTTGGTCTTTGTCAAGCAGACGGTTTGTTTCCCGGGAAGACGCCGCTCGCTTTGATATGGAGCCGAGCGCTGATGCATTGTGGCTTTCTTCGAGAGCATGAACTCGACTACGGCGGCAGCCGTCATAAAGTCGTGAGATGTCAACATTTTTGCAGTACAGACCCATCTCTCCGGAAACTTCAAGGGAGACAAAAGAATTTTTTTTTTCCTCTCCTTCAAAGTGAACAGTTCGCAGGTGTCTGAAAGGGATCAAGAATAGGAGCGGGCTTTATACGCCATGGTGAGGGCAATGGCGATGGCCCACGGGCCACGTATGACCCGCGTTCTACTCAAATGCAGCCCACTGAGCATTTTCATCATCAAAAGTTTTGCAATATTTGTTGCATTGTTGTGGATGACAGGCCGAAAATGGCCCCCGGGCCATAGTTTGGAGATATTAAAAATTATATCATTTCTACATTGTTTTTATTGTGAATAAGAACATCTTGAAAATATTTCCACCATATATTTTATTTTTTTAATTAATTAAAAATAATAAAATACAAAATATTTCGGGTTCTTTTTGAAAAAAATATTTTTTTCTTCCTTAAATGAGTGGTCAAAATTTGAAATACTAAAAATAAAAAAAAAGCAATTTAAATATATATTTTGTTTAGTTTATCTCAAATAACTGCTTAATAATACAATGAAAATTGATTGAGATTATATATTACATATTTTGCAGGCACGTATCAACAATATATGTTCTGTGCGCCCCTGCTAGTTTTAAACGTGGTACTCTGATGAATTCTGCCCTCGTGGAATCTGAATATGAAAATGACCTCACAGTTGCTCAGGGAACAACCGTCGCAGCTCACCTCTTTTGTGGGGTTGGTCATGTGACGTTGCAAAAACGTCTTTCTGGCCTCGGTGAAAGATACTCTCCACTCTTCGCTTTTGGAGGCAGCAATTTGTGCACGACACTGCATGTTTGCGTGACTTGGCCAAACTCTCCTCATTTTGCACTTGATTTATGGGCAGGCGCTCCCAATCTTGGCGTCGAAAGAGTTTAAAAAAAAAAAAGGGCATTCTAAAATAATATTTCGGCTGGAAGTCATTCGGAGCAGCAAGTGGAAACGGGGGAATGGTTTCCTGCGCCCGACGACAAAGAAGTTTATTTGGAAGAAGAAGACGTAGCGCCGCGCTAGATCCACTTGACTTTCACGATGCACCTTTCACATCCGATGACCTTTAAAGATCACTCAAAGCCGCGTGTAATAAAAGTGACGGATGCCCGAGCGCCGCGCTTCCGACAAAGGCGTTCGCTTCCGTCCCGAGGCCGCAGCTGCGGCGACGGCGACGCATTCCAGCCAGATACGCTCTCATCACATCATTTTGCGCCGGCGCCGGCTTCCTCGTGACATTTCTACAGCTCCATCTTTTTTTTTTTCTTTCAAAAACTCAAATTTACCCTGACATTTCTCTCGTACACTTCATAAGCTCTTTTTGATTTCATATGGAGAGGGAACGTCGAGTCAGAAATGAAATGTGCAAAACTAATGTGATGAACTGGTCTTGGTCAAAAAAAAGCTCAACAGACATGAAAGGAAGAAAGTTGGATGAACGAACACGACTATTAATGAAGGCTCAACTCGACGGAACAAAACTTTCTGATGTGGCTTCCAACGTAGTCGTGCCTCGAGCCACGAGTTTAATTCGTTCCCTGAACACGCTTGGAACTCTTTCCCCGCTGAAATGAATGCAAGTATCCCCCTAAAACAGCAGGGGGAAAAAAAAAATTAATAGCCCCCGTCGTTTGGGGACGCTTGTTCGTCCGCTTGTTATTGAAGTCAAACTCTTACTAAAATTCATTTTTTGGAAAAAAAAAGAACTAAAATGGAGCAAAAACTAATAACTCCAGTTGATATTAAAAATAATCAATAAATACATAAATAAATGAAGTAAAATAAAAAGATTTCCAAGTTTTTTTTTCTAATTAATACACCTGGTCTAAAAACGAATGAACAAATATCTGACTTTGAAAAACTAAAGTCAATTGTTATTTTTATTATTACTTTTCAAGATTATTACTATTATTATTAATTATTATTATTACAACCCTGATTTTAAACACATTTAGCATTTACGTTTGTCGGCACGCAGGCAGCGACTCCATCTTGGGCTCGGTGGCGCTGCGCATCGTGATGGGCAGCTGGTGGCTCTTCACCCTCATCGTTTGCTCGTCCTACACGGCCAACCTGGCCGCCTACCTCACCGTGTCCCGCATGGACAACGCCGTACGGTAAGACGCCATCTTGATACCCGTTTGTTGAATTCTGTGCGACCTCAAACTGTGTATGCCTCCGCATGTACCCGCACAGTTTTTGACGCCGATATGAAAAATGTCTTTCCTTTTTTTTTTTTTTTTCGAGCACATCAGGTTTTCGACATACGTTCGTTTTTTTTTTTTTTTTATTGACCTATAAAACCTTGTACCTTATTATTAGTAGTATTGTTGTTATGAAAATTTGATGTGCTACAGACAAAAAAAAAAATCAGTGTGGAAAAATCTATGTTTATGTTCATTTTTTTTTATCCATCCATCCATCCATTGTCCGATCCGCTTTATCCTCACAAAGGTCGCGGGACGTGCTGGAGCCTATCCCAGCCGTCCTCGGGCAGTAGGCGGGGGACACCCTGAACCGGTTGAGAGCCAATTGCAGGGCACACAGAGATGAACAACCATCCGCGCTCACACTCACACCAAGAGACAATTCAGAGCGTTCAATCAGCCTGCCATGCATGTTTTTGGAATGTGGGAGGAAAGTGGAGTACCCGGAGAAAACCCACGCAGGCACAGGGAGAACATGCAAACTCCACACAGGGAAGCCGGAGCCGGGATCGAACCCACGACTTCTGCACTGTGTGTTCGAGGCACTAACCACTGGCCCACTGCGGGGCCAGTTTTTTTTTTTTTTTTTTTTAATCCAACACTGGAGAAATTCGCAATTGACAGCAGCAAAGTCTGGAGGGAAGAAAGTAGAAAAAGTAGAAAACAATCACATAAAAAATGTTATTCCCCTCCCCCCAAAAAACTTTATAATAATTTAAAAATTGTTGACCAGTGTTGGATTTAAAAAAAAAAAAAAATCCTCCAATGAAAGGACAGAGAATTCCCTTTTTCAGTCGAGCCACTAAGGTGGAAAAAACTGAAAAAAAGTCAAACATTGCACTCGCACGTCACCTTCTCCTCGCTCATTGAGATTGGCCATCGTAATTTCCCCGCAAGGGTTTTGCCTTCGTCGCGTTGTCATGTTGTTTTCGTTGCGGAAAACTATCTACCTTTCCATTCAGCTAAATGAGGTAAACCGACTAAGTAGAAAAACATCACAGTAGGACTCAACATGCTGCTGAATGAATGAGTGTCAGTAGAAAAAAACAAACAAAAAAAAAAAACACTCTTTCTCAAGGCGTCGCCGTGCATGTGTTTGTGTCGTCTTGCATATTTCTACTCTGCCGCCAACTTGCTGCAAATCATAATTGTAGGAGAGCGAGGAGAATGAAAACATGGTGCGGGGGAGGGGGTGCAGTCTTGTCAAAATGCTCTCCCCGCTGTTCTCAGAAGCAACGGCTTTATAAATCATGTAGCCGATGTGGGATTATTTGAGGAGAACACGCAGTAATCTTTGTAAACACAAAACAATCCCGGGAAAGTATTACATGTTATTTGTTTGGGAGAGGACTCGAGGGCGGCGAAGAGCTGCGAGAAGAGGAGTGCGCAAAGACGGCTGATCATTTATTTATTTGGGGGGGGGGGGGGCAGACTGTTCAGAATAAAATAGTTGGGAATTTGAAAGCAGCTGTCGTTTTGCCAAAGACGAAAACTCACAAAGCCAATTAGTCATCGAGCACCCTTGAAGCGAACGGGGCACACCTTGGGTGATTCCATCGTTGCTACAAAGTAGCGCGTCCGCCTCACAGTGCAGAGGTGCCGGGTTCGATTCCGGCTCGGGCCTTCCTGTGCGGAGTTTGCATGCGTGGCTTTTCTCCGGGTACTCCCGGTTGCTCCCACACTCCAAAAAAAACCTGCGCGGCGGATTACTGGAACACTCCAAATTGTCCCTCGGTGTGAGTGTGAGCGCGGATGGTTGTTCGTCTCTGCGTGCCCTGCGATTGGCTGGCGACCGGTTCAGGGTGTCCCCTGCCTACTGCCCGAAGACAGCCGGGACCCTCGTGAGGATAAACGGATTAGAAAATGGATGGATAGATGGAACGTGGGGAGGCAAGAATTTTCAGACTATCCCCGAGGCTGGATGGGAAAGGTTCCTCCTCCCTTGAAATCTGATCTCTCAATACCTCACTGTCCTGATGATGAGCCTGCTGCGTGCACTCCTTGGGCGGGGAGCTCCATTTCGAGCTTTCCCCCCCTTGAACTGAGCGCTTCTCTGAATTCCGTTGCGTAAACAACACCTCGTAGCTCGCACGAGCGATCGCTACCCTCCCAATCGTTCTCTCTTTTCTGCTCTACAAATAATGCCCATCGCTCACTTGTCCTACTTTTAAAATCCCAAACCTGAGAGTCGATATAAAAAGCAGACCGTTTTACCAGGCAGGCTTAACAAGGGGCCGTTTGCAAGCCCCGTTAGAGTTCAATTGGAAAACCGTAAAAGCTCCTTTATGATTCTACAAGTAGTCAATTCTTTGTCTGCCTCGAGGGCCGTCCCTTGCTGCCAAAAAGCACACAGGGGGGATGTTTGTGCCCCAAAAAATTGCACAAAACCCTTCTGAGCAGAGTTGTCCATCAATTCTCTCATTTAGGGAGGCATCGAATCACGAGGGCCGTCCTCTTTCTTAGGAGAGAGAGATTCATGCGCGCTTGTTCACGATTTAAAACTGTTCCAAGGCATCGCGTGAAATTTGTCCAAATACTCCAAGAATTACAACACCCTTACTACATCCTGTGCTCGTCTTGCTGAAATGAGTCCCTTTAGACGGCGCAACTCTGTCTCGGGCATTCGTTACCATGACCAAGTTTATGGGTTTTTTAATCTGCCCAAATTCGGACTCAACAGCAGCCTTCATATCAGTCGGGCTCTCATTAGCATATTTGGTCTTGACATGCTCCATGCACTCTTTGACTTCATCCAAAAAAAAAATGTCCTTTCAGAATTTGCCAACAATAGCTTTTTCTCTTGCCATAAGAACGGCTTTCACCTCCCGGTTCTTCTTCCCCTCAGCGGCTGCAATTACGTACAGAGTTGATTCGTTTTAAGCGCACGGTTGTTCACCACGGCTCGGCTCGCTACAGTTAAAAGAAAATGTGGTTCAGGGAGAAAACAAATAATAATTAAAAAGTCATCACGCAGTTATTTTTTTTCCCCACTGCGGCAAAAGCTTGAAATGCAACCTGGCGAAAGAGGCCGCAGATGATAAACTAGCGAATCGCTTATTCCTGCTTTAAGTTTTATTCCGAGCTGCGCTCGAGAGACTTCTAATTAAATGGATGAATTAGCCCGACGTCATCAGCTGAGATAAGCTTTTCGATTTCCTTTTTTTTCGTTGTTGTTTTTTTTTTTTTTTTTCAACAGGTCAATCGTGGTTGTAAAGCCGGTGTGGTGCCGATGTGTTGCATTTCACTGTAGCGAAACCGATAACACACATTGTGTTTTCATTATCAGCAGCCTCATTTCCACAATCGTTGAATAGATATCAAACGCAAGGTTAAATAACTAGGTGTACAATGACTTTGTGCAAAATGCGACGTCATCTAACACCTTTCTCATGTCTGTTGGCTGAGGCGCGAGCCATGGGGCATCAATGGAAGATGTGTTTTAGGGGTGTACACATCGCTAGCGAGCGAGCTTGCTAGCTCGCGATGTCTACCTTTAGCTAACGAGCTAGCTCGCTAGCTAGCGATGTCTACCGTTAGCTAGCTCGCTAGCTAACAGACCACATCATCGTAACTAAGGACCCCGGTCCTTAGTAATGAGCATAAAATACTGTCTGTGTTCAATAATAGATGACATAAGATAAAGTAACCTTTATTCGTCCCACAATGTGAAAAGCAGTAATCGCGAATACAGCCAACCGAAAAGAAACAGAGCGTACGGTATATTCAGCTTCCAACCATTGAACCATCGAGTTATTCCGAGCTTATTTTTGAAAACCTGTTGAGCTAGATTGTGCACTCTTAAATCAGTGTCCTCGGGAGTTTCTCTCAGGAAAAGAAGTCCCATTTTCTCCTTCATAGGCCGCGCGGCACATCTGTGTAATGGCGTCATGAGAGAGTCATTTTCAGACATGCAGCACAAAAAGTACATTAGCGCATTGAGAATCGCAGGGATTCGTGCGGCACTCGTTCACAATGCCGACCCCTGAATTTCTCCTCGTCGACAGCGGGAGCGCGACGAGGCCGTTTGGCACGAGGCAGGGAAGCTACAAGTGTGGCTCATTTGCTTGATCAACAGCATGCCGATTCGAGGTTTACTCTGCTGCACACAAGGGCTCGGCAGTGCCAGTTGAACACGTAGATTGGGCTTGGAGCAAAGCCAAAATAGGGGTGCAAGGAAGCTAATGACCGCCGGCGCTGCCTCTCCAGGTCCTTCCAGGACCTGTCCAAGCAGGTGGACCTGGCGTACGGGACGGTGAGGGACTCGGCTGTGTACGATTACTTCCGAGCCAAAGGCACCAACCCCCTGGAGCAGGACAGCACCTTCGCCGACCTGTGGATGACCATCAACAAAAACAACGGCTACGAGCACTCCGTCTCGGGCCCATCGGAAGGCATCAAGAAGGTGAGACATGCTTGGGCCGCCGTTTTAGCGGGATTCCCTGAGAAGTTTGGGAGGACGTCGTGGCCGTCAAGTTTGATTGGAACTCTTTTCCAGTCAGTCCGTAGGTCACGAGTACGTCTCGTTCATTATTAACGCCACGTTTACTCACCGGCGTTGGTGAAATAAGTGATAAATGTCCTCAAGTGACTCACTCGCAGTCGCGAGGCAAACGAAGCTTCTTCCCCCGCGCGTGTTTCCGAGGGAGAGTCGACTTGGCAACTTGACGCGGTCCTAATGAGACGCGAGGCGCAGAGGCTTCGTTTGTTGCATTTGTTGACGGCGCCGTGGAATGCGAGGGGCGCCACGGGGAGCGACGTCACGGCGGTGAACGCGACGAGCAAGAAAGCGGAAATTCAAAAGGATGCCGCAGCCGTTCCCGTTGTCTCCTCCGTGTGCGCTCGCGGGCTGCCGGCGCGTTTCTCACTTTTCATCATTGTCATCGGCAAATGTCGCCTGCTTTTGGTCTCGTCACATTCGTGCACGCGTTTGCGTGTTCTTCGTCCGACAGCGGAATCGTGATTGCGCCGTCTGCGTTCAAACCTCGACAGCCGGAAAGGGTCGTACGCCGGACTGTACTTTTTTATTTAATTGATCATGATTTCAATAATTGTCAAAAACAATCAGGATTTCCGATTTTCTTTTTCCATGTTCGCTTAGCCCTAATGCATTGTACTTAAAAGTTAAATACAACTGAATTGTGTAGTGTGAAACCCAAATGACTCTCGAGTCCATCAAGTGAAACCTGTGGCTGCCGCGAGCACCTTTCAGGAAACTACATTTGGCATTAACGTACACATAATTGGGCCACGATGTGGAAGATCAGACCGCGAGGGGGGGGCGGGGGAAGTTGAACTCCAGAAAGTAAGGAAAAGAAAAATCCAATATATTGTGCGACACTAATGCAGCACATCAGGCAGCGCCGAAGTCATTCGGTTCCTCAGGAAAAAAGAAAGTGTTTTATTTTTGTGCTGTGCAAAAATCCAGATGTCGGCTCCCGTAATTATCCTTTGTGTGTCAACCATGTCTGTGTTGCGATGAATCTTTTCTTTGTTTTGTTTTTGGAGAAGCCGGCGGCGTTTCTGGGTGTTGTCGATTGATTAATGGCTTTTGCTTTGCCGAGTCGAGTTTTAAGATGCACTTATGGATGTCGAGTGACTCGTTTGGAGAAGCCGGCGGCGTTTCTGGGTGTTGTCGATGAATGGCTTTTGCTTTGCCGAGTCGAGTTTGAAGATGCACTTACGGATGTCGAGCGACTCGCATCTCCCAATGTGATTGTGCAACTTTCGACTCGGGTCGCATTTAACGCCGCCGTTTCTGATAATGGACGGAGCTGGACGCATTTTTGACGACGATGAGTTACGATTTCTGTAAAAAATAAATAAATCTCCCCCCTCCCAAAACACACCGCCCTTTGTGGCCCCACATGCGAGAAACCGCCACTCCCGTCACGAAATGTCAATGCAAACGGCAGGAGCGTGATGTCATGTTGTGGTGGATGCAGGCGAAGCGAGAGTCGTACGCCTTCCTGTGGGACATGGCGGTGGTGGAATACGCCGCTCTCGCCGACGACGACTGCACGCTGACCGTCGCCGGCAACAGCATCAGCACCAGAGGCTACGGCGTGGCTCTGCAGCACGGCAGCCCTTACAGGGACCTCTTCTCTCAGAAGTACGTACGCCGCCGCACGCCGTCGTTCGCTCCCCGAGGACCCGCGCCACGTCCTGTGCGGAGACGAGCGCGATCAGCGTCGCCGCGCTTTTAACTCTGAAGCCGCGTCGGGTCACGTGGTCGAGTCAGGGAGCGAGCTGGGAACAAAAGTGAACCGCGGCGGACTTTGTGCACCTCAGGAGATCACAAACGAAGATGTGCGTCGTGGCTTTGACTCTTGATGAGCGGTTGCCTGGCAACCTCGCAGCCGTTCGTTGAAACCAATTCAGAGTCTTCCATGAATCTCGCGTTATGTTTGTGTAAACCAAGAAAACTTTGTCTTGAAATTTTAGGGCTTGAACAGGTAAACAAATTCAAATTGACATTGACAACTGAGCTGAATGCAGTTTTCAAATTGCTGCAGTTAAGGAAGAAAAGAGAACCGCTGCTAAAGAGTCAATACACCAGATGGATTGATTCAAATCGGTTCAAATCCGGCCCGCGGAGCATGAAGATCTTGGAATGCCTCACTTGTGAGAGAAGGAAAAGAAAGCCCTTGAGGCATCTGTCGCCGCCATGTTTCACGAGTGTTCCCATTACTCGGCGCCAAACGCTTCAATGTCTGTGAGTGCATGTTTCGCAGTGTGCTTCGTTTCTTGGCTTGGGATAAATATGCAGAGGGAGCCTCGAATATTTATGTGCCAGTCCTCACGTGTCGTGTCGAAAAATCTGCATACATAAGATTCAAGACCACGTCTCCATCGTCCTTCTCCGTGACATGGCCGCATCCATCTGCTCTTCCGTGTTTTTGGGGGTCCAGACGGACTCTTTTTTTTTTTTTTCTTTTTTCCAGCCACACCATCCGACACAATCTGTTTCTAATTTCATTATTAGCGCCATTTTTCTTGGCAGCTTGCCTGGTGGAAAATGACACGGTTATTACACGGTTATAACTATGTTATAGCTACACATAACAAATCTCGCCATAATGACGCATGGAGAACTATTTTAACCACATGTGGCTGCTTGCCTGATTGATTTGCGACAACTTGAATTCGTGGTGGCTTTCATGAACAGCTTTGCTCCCTTTTTGTTGTCTTGAGTGAGATATACTTCATCTAAAACTAATTCAGTCTTCTGCATGACGACTAAATTTAGTGCATCTTATCTAGACTGGTTAGGATTCGAGGTGGGGCATAATATTGATATCATCGCACACTATCGCTCAGGGTTGTTGTTGTGAATGATTGGCATGATTTGTTTGGCCCAGTTTTGACACCAGCTGTCGGAAATAAATGATTACCCTTTCAGGTCAAGTCGTAAATGTAGGCAGGTCCGCGCTTGGCGTTCGTGTTTGGGCCGGCAGAGAAGGTCTGAGTGCAGGTCCTTGATAACAGCGTGCCCGTTTGCCCTCCTCAGGATATTGGAGCTTCAGGAAAAAGGCGACCTGGACATCTTGAAGCAGAAGTGGTGGCCAAAGAAGGGGCGCTGCGACCTGCAGAGCCACGCCGACGCCCAGACGGAGGGCAGGGCGCTGCACCTGCACAGTTTCGCCGGGGTCTTCTGCATCCTGGCGGCGGGGCTGCTGCTGGCCCTGCTGGTGGCCGCCCTGGAGACCTGGTGGAACAGCAACCACTGCCGGCGAAAGGAGCCCAAAGAGGTGACCGATGACAACTCGTCCGGCCCGGGCCCGGGTCCGAACCGGGCCGCCGCCGCCGCGGGTCCCCCTGCCCCACCGAGGCCCCGGTCGAGACCCAGACCCCCGGGCCCCCCGGTCCTGCCCAGAGACGCCACTGCCACACTCTACTTTATGGATCCGGCAAGCACAGACGCCAGCCCTGATTTAGTCGAGCTGCAGTACACGCAGTTATAATAGGTGTGCCCCGATGGTAGTCCCGACGTCATGTGATCGGTCTGTGATCATTCCTTCTCATGCCGGGAGAGTGCTTGGGGTGCTTTCGCTGTCGCTGTGGTTCTCTCTCTCTCTCTCTCCTCGGGAGCCAGCGCCGGATCGCTCGTGCCGGTGGGAGAGGACCGCAGCGGCAACCGTGAAGTGCGGTGGCGGGCCGTGCGTTTGCTACCTGGGCCTTCGGTCCCACTTGATCCACCTCTGAGACCCATAATGCGATTCAAGAGTCATTTTCTTCGAGTGAAAACCAAGACAATGAGCGCCCGAGTAAACGACTTCAATAGGTATGAATTGGAAGATGGGACACGCTAAGCCAGGGGTTCCCCTAGTCGGGTCCTCGAGAGCCCCTATCCAGACTGTTGTCGAAGTTTCCCCTCCTCCAACTCATCGGATTCAAACCATCAGCTCATCAGCGAGCTCTGAGAAGCCAAAAAAAACAATCCTGATCATTTGAATCCGGTGCGCTGCAGGAGGGAGACGTCGAAAACAGGCTGCAGAGGGGCTCTCGAGGACGGGACTTGGGCAACCCTGCGCTCAGCCATGTTTCCATTGACTTTGATGGCAAGATCGCCTCCACCAACATGGCCGCCACCTGTAACCAAGAGCGGCCAGTTCTGGACCCAACAGACTTTGATAGCGTCTGTCCAAAAAGGGGTCTTCGGTTTTGTCCCTGCAGCCCGCCAGAGGCCGTGCTCGGAACTCTTCGAACCGTGGTTCCATATTGTCACCGTTCTGTGGAAAAACGAGGATGTTCATTTTTGTCATTTTCATTTTATTTACGTTACGACATCCCGGTAACGTAAAAAAAAAAAATTCTTCAATGACAAAAATGGACAACGGTGTTCTTCACAGCACAGTGACGAGATGCAACTGTCGTGTTTGGTGCACTGGACCTTCTTTTCTGTCCATTGCCAGTGTCGTTATTTTGAAAAACTGCTCGATGTCACAGCGTTACGTGAAAGGCAAATAGTTTCCCAACTCGACTCGATCCGCCGCTGCCTTGAGCTTCCTATTTTTAAAGCTGTTGCTTTGGAGTCATTCATGTGACTCACAAATCCGACCTTGACGTGGAGCAGGATTTTTGCTGGGGAAACTGAATTTATATTCCATTCATGGCTACACAGGGAAACCTTTTTTTTTTTTTAATTGTGAAGTACTTTCTTTGCTTCTTTCCATATGTGGAAAAGCACTCGGAACGCAGGCCGTGTCACGCTACTTTTCATTTTTTGATGCCGCTGGCCGCTCGCAAAAATTGACGGGCCGCAAATGGCCCCGTGTCATAGTTTGGAGAACACCCTCCCGCTTTAGGCTGCAAATCCACTTCTTCTGATTGCATTTGCCAAACTCGACGGCCCACCACCTGACATGCTGTTCAAAAAAAAAACAAAAAAACAAGTCCCCCTTGTCCTCCTGGGTCGGTCCGCACTTGAGTGGTCCAAGAGCTCTCTTGCGCTCATCCATTCAAGTCTTAATGCCGTCGAGCTCGGACTTGCGCACGCGGCATCCAGACTACGAAGGCTTGACATGGATCCCTAAACTCAAGTGTGAGCACGAGCAGATGACGTAGAATCTCAGCCTCGACCCCCCCTCCCCCCGCCGCCTGTTTGCGCTTGACACGCAAGCGCCCGCCCCGCAAGAAGCGCCGCTTCAGGGAACCCTTTCGGTCCGGGTCCTGACCTGACCTGGTCGCAGTCTGTGGCGATTAGGACAGAAAAACCCTTCCAACGTCACCATTTTTTTTTTTTTTTTTTTTGCGGAATCGTTTTAACGATTAGAGACGCCGTGCTCTTGACCCGGGCAGGTCAGGAGCGGCTGGAAAAAAAATTCCTGCGTGGTGATTGGCTGTGTCAGGACACCAAAAAAAAAAGGGGGGAAGGAAAAGGGGACGGGGTTGGCGGGCTGGGACACGGGGCCGGCCGGGCAGGGGCAGATTCTAGTCGCTTCATCTGTCATCTCATTCCGTCGCCGTCTGTGTCGTCACCGCATGAGAGCGCAAACGCGAGGTGGACAAAGATGGCACGACTGGCAGCACCGATGAGCGTTCGGGAGGAGTTTGCACAAAAAGCGAAGCACAAAATGAGCTGCTTTTTGAGTGGCTTCAGAAAAATGGCAATTGATATCGATGAGGGTTGTGCAGCCGTCCAATAAAAGACGGTTTGATTCAATATAGGCTCCCTTAGAAATCAAAACCCATTGCTTTTTTTTTTCCAATTCAAGTCATTTTTTTATTGCACCCCGAAATTTTTGACAAAACCCCCAAAAGAGCGTGGAAAACTCCTCACGAGCTCAAGTTGCTCAGTTGTGTCCAAATTGCGCTTCACCTTTCCTTTGCCGTCATTTGTCGATGTTTTATGAATGTCTCTTTTTAAGTGTTGTGGACATTTCTGTCTTGGTTTTATTGTGTCGTAAAGAAGTGGTTCGCAAACTTTGTGGGTCCGGGGAC
>NW_017842054.1:3011571-3058822 GCF_001891065.2 Hippocampus comes | reverse complement strand
CACAAAGTCGGAACACAACCGTGAGGTCATCAATGCCATTGACCTGAAGTACAAATTCCAAATGATCCTCATAACAAAACGTTGGAATGTCAACCTCCAAACTAAAGTGGTCCAAGTCGGATTTACTATCAAAGTATAAAGATGTCATTAGTTCAAGATCACATCATCATATTAGAATATTAGTGTCCAACTTTCACAAGGTGAACCAACCGTATAACAAGTGAATTTTAAAAATGCAACACCTTTTGTCTCTCAAAAATTAGGACGATATCCTTGGAAAAAGATGGCTTTACTTTTCCAGCTAAGTAATACACCGCTTACTCTTAAAAAAAGGGTGGGTGGTGGTGGGTGGTGGGGTGGGAGACTATTTCTGCAATGATGTCATATTTTTGAATAATGATGTTATGGCCGACCTGTAAGCGATGCAACAATTGGCTGCAATTGGTTTTGCGGACCCCCAAGCTACCACTCGCCGGCCTCCGGGGGTCCCCGACCCCCAGTTTAAGAACCGCTGTCATAACAAGTGCATGTTGGAGGCCGTCTTGTCAGCCGGCGCTCCTTGCGTGCAAGTTCTTCTGTGTCTGTGAAATTTGAAGTCGGCTCAGGTGTGTTCCGACATCACACGCTCGTACCAGACTCTCTCTTTCTCTCAGGCTGGATTTACACCTCGGCTCAAATTGGCCGATTCGGACTTAGCTCCTATTTTGCAATTTAGTCCACCAAGAAGCAACAAAACAGATCTCGGACAAGAAGAAAAGAACGAATCCCAAAGGGAACCTCGGCATGACTTCACCGGCTGCCGAGCGACTCGTTTTCACGTGTGGTCGCCGGTTTCAAAATTCCATCGACTAGTTGTGACAACCCGTTTCTTCCTTGACAACCGCCCCATGTTTTTGCGGTTCAATCAAATCGATGCGGTAAAATATCCGGTACGTGGAGCCAGTTTCCCATTGAAATGAGATTGGTTCAAGTGTTTCGCGGCTAATTTGGTTTTGGTTGGACGGGCCAGCACGACAGATTTGAAGGACATTAAGCGGCAGCAATCTGCCATCCACATTTCCGTACTGGAAGCAGTGTAGCCAAAGGGAAACGCGAACAAACCAAAGTCTTTTGGAAGAAATGAATCCCAAATATTGGAACATGGGTTGTGTTGGATGTTTCGTCCAGGACCTTGCTTGCATCATGTAAATCCAGCCTCAGTGAGTAGACGACATTGCATTCCCGTTGATGTTGGAGGACAGAGCAACCTGTGTGACTATTTTTTGTTGTGTTTTTTTTCCCCTCTCTCTCTACTTTTTATTTTTCCTCACCTTTTTTTTTTGGACGCCCCCCCCCCCCCCCCCCCCCACTCGCACACACGGACGGACGGGTACCCGTAGGACAAAGAGGTGAACCTGGAGCAGGTCCACCAGCGTTTAAACAGCCTCCTGGACGAAGACCTGGCCCACAAGCAGCTGCCGGGCCAGTCCATCGAGATCTCCGCCTTAGACATCGGCAGCATGCAGCCCAGCCAGTCCCTGGAGGTCCTGTCGGCCAGGGAGTACCCCGCCCACCGGGGACCGCCGCCGCCGCTCTCGGTCAGCACCTTCCTCCGCGAGGGGCACGGGGCGGGCCGGACGCTGGGCGCGGTGGGCGGCCGGACCCTGCCACTGCCCCTGCCCCTCAGCAGCGCCACCATGCCGTCCATCCGCTGCAAACACCGAGCGCCCAACGGCGGGCTCTTCCGCCAGAGCCCCGTCAAGACGCCCATGCCCATGTCCTACCAGCCCGTGCCGGGGGGGGCCATCCCGGAGGGGGAGGCCAGCCACGGGACCTCCATCTGAGCGCTCGAGGTCACGGGCATGAACATTGCCAACGTCTCGGAGGGAGATATAAATAGAACCTGGAAAAAAAAAAAAAAAAAAAACGTTTTTATGACCAGTGGGGAGGCGGAGTGACAAAAAGACAGAAGAGACTCTAATGTACATATTTGTAACTATAGAGAGAGCAGAGCGACATTACAAAGTGTATTTTGAATATTCCCCAGAGTTGAGTTTAAAAAATAAAATTAAAATAAAACGCAAACAAAAAAAAAAAAAACAAACAAACGGAAAAGTATTTGGAAACCAGGACTGTTTGAATGGCTTTGTAAATTTTTGTTCTCAACAAATAAAGGTGACAATTCTTTGTGGTTGTTTTCTAAGTGCCAAGTTCCATTTCTGTTTTCTTTTCAGATAACTTGAATGTACTGTGAGAAATCATGATCAACAAAGACATTTCACACTGGGAAAAAAAGAAAGACATTTCAATGACTGATTTGTTTTTACTATGAAAAGAATAAAATGGTATCTACAAAAAAACAAACAAAAAAAGATTTGTGAAACTTTCCGACCTGTCTCTGTATTGTTACTGTGTCGTCGGAGACGCTGCTCACTGGCGGCGAGACTTTTGGGAGTTTAACACTCGCGGCTATGTCAGAGAAGTTCCAGGACTATTGTGCCAAAAGCTATTTTGGAAGTTGGAAGTAAGCGCCCCTGGAGCCCAGCGGGCCTTGCCCGCCTCCTTGGCCACGCCGTCACACACTCCTGGAAGAATTCTGGCGGAATCCTTCATCACGGCCAACTCGATGCCTTCAAAATGGGTCCTCCTCTTCATCATCTCCTCGAGCTAAAAAATCAGGTTGGATGAAGAGGGACAGTGATGCCAGGATGTGTCAGATGCTCAGGGCATTGTGAGGAAAAGATGAACCATTTCATGATGGAACGTTTTGGTTTTGAACACCGACCCCCCCCCCCCGAAAGAATCTTAAAAATCTTAAACTAGGGTTAGTATTTAAACTCCAGTTAGGGTTTCACATTAGGATTTCACTCTTTCGCTAGGGTTTAAAACTCGGGGTAGGGTTTCGAAGTAGGGCTTTAAATTAGTGTTAGGGTTTCAAGGTAGGGTTTTAAATTTGGGTTAAGGTTTCAGTTTTGTGGTTTAAAATTGGGTTAGTGTTTCAAAGTAGCCTCTAAAATTAGGTTTAGGGTTTCAAATGAGGGTTCAGCTCCGGTTAGGGTTTCACATTAACATTTCAAACAATTGGTAGGGTTTCAAAAGAAGGCTTTAAATTAGTGTTAGAGTATTAGGATAAGGGTTTCAAAGGTACGGTATTAAAGAAGGGTTTTAAACTAGGGTTAGGGTTTCAAATTAGGGTTGGGGTTTTAAAATTGGTTTTTAGACTAGAGTTAGGGTTTCAAAATAATGTTTCAAATTCGGGTTAGGGTTTTAAATGAGGGAATAGGTCTCAAAGTAGGGTTCAGGTTTTAAAATTGGCTTTTTAACTAGGGTCATGGTTTCGGATTTGTATTTTAAAATTGGGTTTGGAATTAGGGTTTTCAACTAGGGTTCGGGTTTCCGAGTAGGGTTTGAAATTGCCTGAAAAACAAACGAAACGGGAATAAATTTAAGAAGAAAAGGGGCGGAACTAACGAGCACGCATTTTGGCCAGTACATTCCACTACGGCGAAAGCTTCACATCCAGCTCGCTGGTGAAACCCCAAGTCTCCATGCTCATTGTGTTGTTTTGGGGGGGCCGGGGGGTTCCCCCGCCTATCTCATCAGCCCTGGCGCACGGACGCCGTAATGAGGTTATCCCGCCATACATGACTCGCATGAACAGGCCGTATAATTGGCTCGTGTGGCCAATCTGCTGTTAAATAACTTCGATTCTGCCCGCAGGGATGAAGCTGACCGGCTGGGCCAGACGGGCGCGCCGTCGTTATGATCATCCAATTTCTGGTTCGCCGCACCTCCGTTTTCCGTCTCTCTGTCACAGTAAATAAAATCCTTGCAGTTATTTTACGGCGATGCGAGCGCTGCGTGATTGCAGAGTCCTAAATCGCCTATTCGCCATTTTGAAAAACTGTCCGCTTTGATGCCGAGGAAACAATGTGGGTTGAGAAGCGTCATTCAGACCAAAGTAGTCCTTGGCCGCTATGTTGTGGCATTTATAGGCGGTCACAGACCCTTTAGGAGGGGGTGTCAATCACTTTTTTTGACTTTTGATTTTCATGACAGGCTTCGGTCCCTATCTGCCGTGAACAGCAGCTCGGCATTGTGAAGATCCAGAGCCACTTTCAAGCGACAGCTCGAATCCAGCCGGTGGACGAGGTTGTCTGAAGCATCGCGCGGAAACACCCACGCCCCCCATGCGTATGACGCTCCTCCTTGTCACCTCAAAGGCAAAAGGTAAGCGAAGCCGCACCGCGTTTTGTCGGATGCGCAGATGTTTTTTGACGTCGCTCGTCAAAACACAAACATGTTTACAAGGCCTCACCAACTTGGCTGTGATGTATATCTTTCCTGAGCGCTTCCAAAAGCAACGGCGACCTAACAAATACAAAGCTAGCCTTTTCCGTGCTGTGCTGACACAGCAAAAAAAGAAATAAATAAAATATTTGGAGGTGGAACAAAAGCCAGCGCGCACCTCTGGGACTCAAAAGACTCAGTGGGAAGGAAACTGCAGAGCGACTTGAAGGGAGGATGAATTTTTCATGAGGCCAGGGGGGCTTCTGCTGCCAGAATCCAGGTTGCTATAACACACTGTTATTTAAGTTAAGATGAAGAAGTGACTGGCTCATAAATTATGCATTGATTTAACCTTATTGCCTCAAACGAGGAAATAATGTTCCCGTTCCCTCTCGAGTGGCCGCCTACCATGCTCCGCTCTGTTTCCTAGAGAGAGACTTTTATCGGCAAGATCATGGAGCTCAAATCAACTTTGAAATCAATGATGTATCACTGAGGGGCAGCGCCGAGGGTGTGTTTGGAATGATGTCTGGTGTGCCACTCTGGGCTTCGCTCTTTGTTTGAGTTGAGCGCATCTTCAGTCAATCTCGTCACACAAAGTCGGGAACTCTTTGGATCTCGGAGCGCACGCTCGAGGAGTGAGGCTTTATAAACGTACTTTGGCACTCTAGGTACTCAAAAAATAGTTGGGTCATCCATGCATTTTCTAATCCGTTTATCCTCGCGATGGTCGCGGGCGTGCTGGAGCCCAACCCAGCTGACTTCAGACAGTAGACGGGGGACACCCTGAACCAGTTGCCCGCCAATCACAGGCCACACAGAGACGAACGACCATCCGCTCTCACAATCACACCTACAAGCATTTTAAAGTGTTCCATTAACCTGCCATGCATGTTTTTGGAATGCGGGAGGAAACCGGAGTACCCAGAGAAAACCCACGCAGACCCAGGGAGAACATGCAAACTCCACACAGGAAGACCGCAGCCAGAATCGAACCCTGCACTGTGAGTCCGACGTGCTAACCGGTTGACCACCGTGCCGGCTACAATTGGGTAAAAAAATAAAAATAAAAAATAAATTCTTGGGTTAGTTTGCCCCAAGAATAAAACAACACATTTGGGTCATTCAGTACAAAACAAGCATGCATTCGTGACACCCGCGCGCTACAAAAACTGTTTTCTGAACTCACAAGTGACCGTTGGGGCAGTGACTCTTTTAGCACATCACGCATTAGCGTGACAGCTGCAAATTTTGACGGGTCTGGTGCGTGTCAGAGCGTTCCCTCACGTTGGTCAGATGTCAGAGGTCGCAACGCGTCACCTCGCACAAAATGGAGCAACGCCACATAGGATGGGGGCCCTGCGCACATGCGTAGGGCAGGGGCAGAACTGGCAACCCAGCTCACACGATACAACCACACGTTAAAATATTTTGGACCGTCGCACCATCTTGTGAAAGCACAGCACCAAAATACGCTCCTTGCGTCTCCAAAAGACCCCCACCTTTCAATTCTCATCTCTACCTTTGCCGCAGAGTCACCTGCAGCCCACTCGCCAGCCTGAGGACAAACCCCATCGAAAAGGAACGGACGGACAGACGGACGTTTCAAGCGAGCCCGTCGACTCATCAGGATTCCGTCGGCAAATGCCCGCAGGCTGCCCTGCGCTGGAGAGAGCCGGGAGGACACCCCCCCCCCCCCCCCCCCCCCCCTGCCGTTGCTGACCCCATCTTGGCTCGGAACAGGGATTCATTAGGATGAGTTAATGACTTTGTTGTGACTTGACAACAGTGTCCTCGGTTGACAGTGACCTCCCATTCTAATGGCCGCCATTATTGGCACCCTTCGCGTTTTTGTGACATGGACAGAAACAGTTCCCAGGTGTCTGCAGAAAACTTGAGTGGCGCGTTTCAACCAGCACCTCCCATCCTATCAACCCCGCCCCCCCGCCGCCCCTGCTCCCCCTTTACCGCAGCTTGTGCCAACACGGTGTACGGCCTTTGTGTTAGAGAAACGACCAAGGTTGGAACTGGTGGCTTGCCGATCGCAATTCCAAAGCTCAACGTTGAAGAATGAAAGCAACAGAAAAACCTTGATTGTGCTTTTCACTCTTGGAGGCACCAAGCTGTCGAATTCCGCCTGCCCGTTAGGCCTGCGACAAATCCTAACAAGTTTTATCTGTGACGGAGCACGCACAAAGATCAGAGATCAGACAGTCAGGCATGTATTTGTATGTTTTGTTTGGATCGTCTTTGATCATCTTACCGCAGAGTGCCAGACAAACACGTTATGGTCTTGCCCCGCCATCGATCCTAAAACGAAGGCCTCCCAGGCGGAACCCTCACGTGCTCCCTCCAAAACTAAGAGGAATCGGAACTTACAGATAGACGCCGATGTTTCGCAGGTGTTGAAAAATGGCAGAGTCATCCTCATTTTTGCCCCCCAAAAAACCCGACAACGGGGAGGGCATACTTTGATTTATTTACAGAGACCATCCGCGCTCACACTCACACCGAGGGACAATTTCGAGTGTTCAATCAGCCTGCCGTGCATGTTTTTGGAATGTGGGAAGAAACCGGAGTACCCGTAGAAAACCCACGCAGACCCGGGGAGAACATGCAAACTCCACACAGGGAGGCCGGAGCTGGAATTGAACCCACGACCTCTGAACTGTGAGTTCGATGGACCACCGGCGGGCCGCCTATGGTAAATATCGAACCCGTTTAATATTTCGGATTGTCAACCCGATTTGGGAAGAAGCTCGTCTTAACGCGCCTCAGGCAGAGAGAAAATCTGATGAGACATTAAGCAACTGATCGGCGTTTGATGTCCTTGGTCGGGCAAGGCGAAATCGTGACGAAAACAAGCCGGCTGTCTGCGCGCACAGCCGACCTTGGTGTACGTTTTACAATCCGCGCGCCGGATGAACGTGGACGGTCGTTATTTTTCTGAGGGGCCCGTGATTTTCCGACCGGGCCGCACAGTTTCGCTCTAAAATCCTTCAGTAAGCTTCTCATTTCACGATCCCTTCATGATTCTTTCGCGTTCAAGGCATCATGGCTCTTCCACCATTCGGAAAAAAATAAAAATCAATCAAGAAAATCCATATTTTCCCCTGATAGACTGGAGGTTTGTCCAGATACTGTTTGGCAGGGATCGCGGATGCCAGTTACAGTGGCCAGCATTGGATGACAGCGGACCCTTCAAAATCCAAGATGGCGGGTGTGCCAATCGCAGTGTTCGGAGCTGCACGTTAACCTTTTCAGTCTTTTGAAAACACGAGGGCTCTTGCTTTTTTGCTCTTTCAGAAGCAGTTTGATGATACTTGCAGGCGGGGGTTGCGAAGACCGACGTGGATCGATATCCTCGTTAAAGCTTAACAGCGTGCACAATTTCATAACAACCTCTCAGTGGCAATAACGCTTTGGTCACTTCTCTTTACTCGTATGCGTCTGATCCTCGGGGTAGCGGCAACATACCTGACCGTTGTGTGTGTGTGTGTGTGTGTGTGTGTGTGTGTGTGTGTGTGTGCGTGTGTGTGATAAACAACTTCACGCTACTTGATAAATAATCCAGCAGAAACACAGCATCCTGACAGAGCTATGAAAGTTTTATGGCCTCTGCTGCGGCGAGCGCCAGACATGAGGCGGGCATTCGGCGAGAATTCTAATACGGCTCCGCTTCTTATCCAGCGGCCGGCTCGCTCATTTTTTTTTCTCTCTCTCTCTCTCTTTATCCTCAATACACAAAAGAGAAGCTTCTGTCTCTCGCCTCTGTGTGTTCTGCTTACAAATTGCTTTTTGCCGAGATGTAAACACGGAAGCAAAGGTAGAAAACTTTTGATACTTGGCGAGCCGGCCCGGGACCGAGGGTGTGAGTTCGCGGATGCGAGCGGAAGATAGCGTCGGCGGTTGTTGCGTTCAAAACGAACTCGCAAGTCGACAGAAACCTTTTAGCTGCCCAATTAAAAAAAAATAAAATAATAATAATAATAATGATCATGAAAATGCAGCCAAACTGATTTGGAGATATTTCGTAATGCAGCAAGACGATGAGCCAAAAAGACACGACTGCCAAAACAACAAAAAGAGACCATCAGGGGGAAAGAAGAGGCTTAGTTTCGATTAGCCATGTCAATCAACAGACTTGAACCCCAAAGAGCGTGCATTTGATTTCCGCTGAGATAGACCGTTGGCTTTGGTCCTTGCATAAATCTTACGTACTGCAGCCATGTCGTCCTTAAGTTGACCAAAAAGGGAAAAAAAAAAAAAACGAGGCAGTTGTGGTGCTGAAAATGAGAGTTTGTCCTATTGTAATGGGAGTTTTTTTTTTCTTTTTTGCTGGACTGAGATGTAAACACTTGACCACTCAGAAAAGGCATTTGCGTTGTGCAAAAAAAAAAAAAATGCGTGCAACTGTTGTTTATTATTTTTTTGCTTGCTTGCAGCGCAAACTTGCTGAAAGGGTGCTGGTGGATGATCACCAGTATGAAGACATCAAAAAGAAGAAAAGTGGAAAGAAGAAGGGCAACGCGGAATGAAGAGAGGCGGGCGGGGCAACATTTTGTGATGATTATTGCAGCAGAGTATGTGGAGGCTCGGCGTATTTTGAAGCCTCCGCAAATATCAAGCAATCATCATCTCCATTTTTGACTGTCAATGAGATTCAAATCAGACATGCGAATCACGAGCCCACATCATCTTTAATAACAAGTCTAGCAACTTTTTTGTGCTGCGAAAGGCTTCGATGAGATTTCTGTCAGACTGCAAACGAATGGCGCTTGCGCGTAGCCACACTGTAATCCAATGCTAATGCCGTGCTAGCAACGTAGCTCCGCTTACGTTCGGCTTTGACGTAGTCATACGCCCGTTTTTGTCTGAATTGACAATGGCAGCTTCTCGGGCAACCCCAAAGTTTGTCAAAGAAGCTAAAGTCGCTCATGCTGTTAGCCAACTTTCATCCCTGATACCACTGCAGCTCTGCTTACCTTTCGGCTTTGAGATAACACTTTTTCCATGCGGTTCAGCGAACGGCCTCTAGAAATTGCTTGAAAAATGGCAAATCGCCGAACCGAGCGGCCAAGCCATGGACGGAGAATCTTGGTGCAGAGAAAACAAAACGCAAGAAAACACAATATATGAAACATATAATCGAGACCAAAAAAACTAAACAAATCGCAACGCTGACGGCTCACTCGCAGGGATTTGTCAAAACTCGGCAGACAACGAAACATTCGGTGAAGCCACTTGTGTCATTTCGGATTTGATTGGTGGACAGGCACTCTCCATAAAACGTCACCTCGAAGGGACATACATGTCGTATTAGCACGAAACATCCTGCAAAAGGAACCTTGTGCTAATCAACCACAATTCGAAACACAAACGCTTCTCGGCGGCGTCCGACACGCTTATCGCGACAGGATACGCTTTGTCGCAGTGTTTCTCGACAAGTGCACCTCGTCAAATTGATGCCGACAGTCCGCGAGCTCTGGCGGCAGCGTCGGGCCTCACGCATCCCCCCCAAAAAAAGAAACGATAAGCATCTTATGTAAGTGCAGGCAGCCGGAGAGAAAAAAAAACGCGTCTCCGTTGCTTCAGAAACGCTTCCGGGGAGGGAGGAGGAGGAGGGGAGGGGGAACGTGAGCCGAGAAACAAACTTGCCGTTTGTTATTATCGGGAGTAGTTGTCGTGCGATTTGCTAATCAGGCTCTCTCTTATTTCACATACAAGCAATTTCCCAGACACAATATTTGTCTTGCGGCGTGTGATGAATCGCGTTGAAGAGGCAGAAGTTCTATAGGAAATGATTGGTCCCGCTCTGTGTCGCGCTGTGAGGCCTTGTAGCTGCGAAGCGGCGCTTCGCAGATGTCGGATGAGTAATGGCGGCGGGGCGGACGGCGGCGGCGCTCCAATATTAATCTCTCTTTAACTCCGTCGGAAAGGACGAAGCGCAAATGCATCAACGTAGCAATGAGGCTGACACACACACACACACACACACACACACACACACACACACACACGCACGCGCACGCACACGCACACACTTCTGCTTCCGCGTGATGTCCTTCGTCCGGACAGTCCTCAGTTGAACATGTCACGCCGTGAGCGATGGGATGAGTCAGCTGGTGAGGACAGAAAAGGGGGCGGGGTCATCTCTTTTGGTACCCCAACAGGGCCGGAAAAATCCCATTTTTTTTAAAAGCTTGTGTAACCTGGTGATTATTTAGGATTTCAGGGGTCCTGAAAAACTTAGTAGGGACCCCTGGAATGCTAGAAAAAAAATTAATAAATGCTAGCCCCCCCACCCCGCCCCCACCCCAACACCAATTTCACCGATTGACACCAAATTTGGTTGACAGGACAAATGAAGAGTAGACCATTTTAAAATTAATTTATTTATTTTGGGGGATCAGTGTATTTAATTTTGGAGGGAGTGGTGGGGGGGGGGAGCTGGGGACCCCATTTTTCGTGGAAAACACTTTTTGGCAATGTATCCCAAAGTGCAACATGAATTCTGTTGCCTACAAAATTGTATTGTTGTCACAACTCCCAAAAATTGCCCATGAGCCTTGCTTGGTGAACATCGGTATCAATGTCCTTTCGGGTGGTGTCGAGGACCCGATGTCACAGACTTGTGGAAGGGGAAAAGGTTGACAGGAAAGTGCCAAAAAGTACATTTTAATTCAAGGTGGTCTGCAAAACCGTCACGTGATCAAAAAAAAAAAATCCGAGGACATGCTTTGGATTCAGGTGTCCTGTCTGGGCAAACGTGATTGGACTCTTTAAAAAAAAAAAGTTTCTGATGGAAGTAAACAGTTTGAGCTCTACGCTGTTTATCCTTGAGCTGGGGAAAATATTTTCCTCTTTTGGTAATACTTCGACAATGTATGAAGTTTTCACGTCTTTTTTTTTTTTTCTTTCAACTTGATGTTAGATCACTGCAACATTTCTGCGCAAAAGCCGATGTCAATGATTGGAGATGTAACCTTTCGCAGTTGACGTGATTCATTAATCATTGGACGTGTAGAAAATTACATCAAGTGTACTTTGCCGCTTTAATTGAAGCGACGTCGGAAGGTGCCATTTTGAACGACGCGTTTCCCCCGTCGTCCCTTTGTGAGGCTCGATAAAGGATTAAATATTCACAAGTAGTGCGTGCAGCACAACGGCAACATCAATAAAAAAAAGTGTACTCTCAATGAAGAGCAACATACATCAATGAAATAGAAACATTTGTAAAGGACTTAAAGTATTATATTTCGGGGTTAAGTCTGATTTTAGTAAGCGGGGAGAGGCAACAAATGCTAATTTTCCAGTGGTCAATGTAGTGTATTACTTTTAAATGTATTCATTATCATTATCACAGTGTCAACACTGGTATCATGATGGGCGGCCGATGAGGACGCCATAATGGCTTGTTTGCAGTGATATATCACAGTATCATCACTGGTATCATGATGGGCGGCCGATGAGGACGCCAAAAAGGCTTGTTTCCAGTGATATATCACAGTATCAACACTGGTATCGTGTTGATACTGTGCACCTTAGTGATATCGCTAATGGAGCCCACTCCCTCTTCTTCCGCCATCTTCACTTGCACTTTCCACTCAACCAGTCAACCGCATTGTGGACATCTGACAGACAGCCTGACTCTTAAAGGACTCGAAAGTTGGCAGCTGACAAGGTTTTGTCAATCCGCTCATGAAGTAATTGCGCAGAGTTTGGTGGGGAAAAAAAAAAAAGAAGCCCGCAGATGTCTGTGGCAACACGCTGCTATTTATAAGCGAACTTTCACGCCGGGATGTCAGGTGAGAGCACGGAGGGTCCTAGTCACCCGTGACGACACCCCGCCCCCCTTTCCTTCTCCTCTTACCAACTGAGCAGCCTGGACGACGTCATACTCGCATAAGTCCAACACGGCCCACGGCGAGCTGCTACGCGTCACTTCACCGGGCGAAAGGCGCAGAGAGGAGACAGCTTAGATCTCATTAGCCAATTACCGAGGCACTTCAT
This sequence comes from Hippocampus comes, assembly GCF_001891065.2. NCBI lineage: Eukaryota > Metazoa > Chordata > Actinopteri > Syngnathiformes > Syngnathidae > Hippocampus > Hippocampus comes. The sequence goes on along the minus strand of NW_017842054.1, from coordinate 3,046,540 downwards.
CAACATCTACACCGCGCTCGCCGGCCTCGGGTGCTTCCTCCCTCCCACTCGCCGTCGACAGCCGTCATCCTCGCTCTCGTCTCACTGGAAAAAAAAAAAAAAAGGAGGGCCAACAACATCGTACAGGTTGAATTCCCGGCTGCGGCGTTCGTGAGATGAACATCTTGAACATGCGTGGGGACGATTCTCATGAAAGGAGTGAAGAGAACAATTGGGATCGTTCTTGATCTAGTTGATGTATTTTGACAAAAGCGTGCCACAGACGTGATGATAACATTAAAAAAAATGTAATGGTGAAAAATGCAGAATGACTCCTTGACGTGCCTGACTTCTTGAATGTTCACAGTGTAGATGTTTGCTGTGTCTTACTTTTTTGACTGCATGTTAGGAAGACACCATATTGCGTTGACACCCACAGTGTGTGATTAATTCCCATTTTCCATTTCATTTTTTTAATCCAGTAATTACTGTAAAACCAGAACAACATTTAAAAAAAGACATCTGGATAACCGAACACAAATTTAGCTAAACCAAAATGATTTGAAAGCACCGCTAGCTTAATGCTAACATCTCTATAAAAGTAAATGGAATCTGAATGCTCATGGTTGTCTTAACAAATTTATGAATTACTGGAATTTTGTTTTCTTCAAAACATTATGCAAACAAGATTATGACACCGGAACAGAAAAATAAAAAAATAAATAACACTCATAGCTAGGCCAACACTTTCAATAAATATTAGCGTCCTTGCTATCTGTCACGCTCCGACTTCCTGTTATGCGAATAATAATGTCACAGAATTAACATAATTTATCATCAAGCCCCGTGTTAATCTGAGACCACAAAACAGACCTTTACATACCGTCACGGTGAACTTTTGTTGTCTTATGTGTTCCTTTTTCAAGATTTGAATCAAATAATTTCATATTTATTTATTACCATCAGGTACGATTATAATCTATCCTCTTACATTTGTATGACGTCCTCACGTCACTGACTGGCTGGGAGAAGTCACCGGTGCAACTGCCTTTTAGTAACTTGAGTACAAAGAATACATTTACGCATGTAATTACCATCCCTTTTACGAATAGTAAGTGTGAAACAAATCAAGCAAATCACAACTCATGAGCTGCACAAAATTGTTTGGAGTCCATTTCCAGGGGTGATAGTGTCTCTTTGTGTGACAGCTGGACAGATTGCTTATTTAAAGCTGCCGTTAAACGCTCTGGAGATGTTACACACTGACTACCGATAAATGCACTTAAATGAAAGTCAGTGATAGGAAGCTATTTGGCGACACTTTGTGACCCGGCACAACCTGCAGAGAATCAAATACAGATTCCAAAACGCCAGCGTGAGGCTGAAAGAGTGACACGGTCATCTCGCTTCAAGATGTTTATCTTCAGCATCCAATCAAAGGCCAGGATGGCTTCCCTCCGCCTTTCAACGTCGCCGTGGCAGCTCCAATCTGTGCCACCTGCCTTGATAAAAATAAAGAAATCAAACTTGTCTCTTCTGGTCTCAAGTCAAGCAACGTGCCTCACTGGAGATGAAGCGGAATCTCTCGAAGCTTTTAGCGTTGCATCTCCAAGAGGTAAGGTATTGTTTGTGTGTGTGTTTCAGACAATGACAGCTGCAAACAGGCCACTTCATCATATTTGAAAAAACAGATGCCTGGCAACTTTCAGGTGGCAGGAAAACGATTGGCAACTACTGAAAATAGACAAAAACTTCCAAGTCTACTCCAATAGGTCGAGCTTTTTTTTTTCCAATTTTCTGTGGAGGGGAAATCAATTGTGTGGATGTAGTAGCTGCATTTTAAATTAATGCGCAATCATCATCATTTTCTCACAGGGTATCAAAAAATCTTTAGTCGGGTTGTCTTGGAGGAATTCAGCAAGACACAATGGTTAGCCTGCTAGCGAACGTCAACTCGACACCACATTTCACATTTAAAAGCGCACATCCATGCCATCCACCCATTTTTGAATCCGTTTATCTTCACGAGGGTCGCGGGCGTGTTGGAGCCCATCCCAATTGTCTTCGCGTGCAGTAGGCGGAGTACATCCTAAACCGGTCGCCAGCCAATCGCAAGGTACAAAAGAGACGACAACAACCATTCATGCTTACAGTCACACAGGGACAATTTAAAGTGTTCCATTAATCTGCCGTGCATGTTTTTGGAATGTGGGAGGAAACCGGCGTACCTGATCGTTTTTTTCTGTAAAAAATGCCTTGTTCAACATGGTCGTCTCTTTTTAGTTAAAACTGCCTTACTATACATGGTCGTTTTTTTCGGCTAAAAACGCCTTACTATACATGGTCGTTTTTTCGACTAAAAACGCCTTACTATACATGGTCGTTTTTTCGACTAAAAACGCCTTACTATACATGGTCGTTTTTTCGACTAAAAACGCCTTACTATACATGGTCGTTTTTTCGACTAAAAACGCCTTACTATACATGGTCGTTTTTTCGACTAAAAACGCCTTACTATACATGGTCGTTTTTTCGACTAAAAACGCCTTACTATACATGGTCGTTTTTTCGACTAAAAACGCCTTACTATACATGGTCGTTTTTTCGACTAAAAACGCCTTACTATACATGGTCGTTTTTTCGACTAAAAACGCCTTACTATACATGGTCGTTTTTTCGACTAAAAACGCCTTACTATACATGGTCGTTTTTTCGACTAAAAACGCCTTACTATACATGGTCGTTTTTTCGACTAAAAACGCCTTACTATACATGGTCGTTTTTTCGACTAAAAACGCCTTACTATACATGGTCGTTTTTTCGACTAAAAACGCCTTACTATACATGGTCGTTTTTTCGACTAAAAACGCCTTACTATACATGGTCGTTTTTTCGACTAAAAACGCCTTACTATACATGGTCGTTTTTTCGACTAAAAACGCCTTACTATACATGGTCGTTTTTTCGACTAAAAACGCCTTACTATACATGGTCGTTTTTTCGACTAAAAACGCCTTACTATACATGGTCGTTTTTTCGACTAAAAACGCCTTACTATACATGGTCGTTTTTTCGACTAAAAACGCCTTACTATACATGGTCGTTTTTTCGACTAAAAACGCCTTACTATACATGGTCGTTTTTTCGACTAAAAACGCCTTACTATACATGGTCGTTTTTTCGACTAAAAACGCCTTACTATACATGGTCGTTTTTTCGACTAAAAACGCCTTACTATACATGGTCGTTTTTTCGACTAAAAACGCCTTACTATACATGGTCGTTTTTTCGACTAAAAACGCCTTACTATACATGGTCGTTTTTTCGACTAAAAACGCCTTACTATACATGGTCGTTTTTTCGACTAAAAACGCCTTACTATACATGGTCGTTTTTTCGACTAAAAACGCCTTACTATACATGGTCGTTTTTTCGACTAAAAACGCCTTACTATACATGGTCGTTTTTTCGACTAAAAACGCCTTACTATACATGGTCGTTTTTTCGACTAAAAACGCCTTACTATACATGGTCGTTTTTTCGACTAAAAACGCCTTACTATACATGGTCGTTTTTTCGACTAAAAACGCCTTACTATACATGGTCGTTTTTTCGACTAAAAACGCCTTACTATACATGGTCGTTTTTTCGACTAAAAACGCCTTACTATACATGGTCGTTTTTTCGACTAAAAACGCCTTACTATACATGGTCGTTTTTTCGACTAAAAACGCCTTACTATACATGGTCGTTTTTTCGACTAAAAACGCCTTACTATACATGGTCGTTTTTTCGACTAAAAACGCCTTACTATACATGGTCGTTTTTTCGACTAAAAACGCCTTACTATACATGGTCGTTTTTTCGACTAAAAACGCCTTACTATACATGGTCGTTTTTTCGACTAAAAACGCCTTACTATACATGGTCGTTTTTTCGACTAAAAACGCCTTACTATACATGGTCGTTTTTTCGACTAAAAACGCCTTACTATACATGGTCGTTTTTTCGACTAAAAACGCCTTACTATACATGGTCGTTTTTTCGACTAAAAACGCCTTACTATACATGGTCGTTTTTTCGACTAAAAACGCCTTACTATACATGGTCGTTTTTTCGACTAAAAACGCCTTACTATACATGGTCGTTTTTTCGACTAAAAACGCCTTACTATACATGGTCGTTTTTTCGACTAAAAACGCCTTACTATACATGGTCGTTTTTTCGACTAAAAACGCCTTACTATACATGGTCGTTTTTTCGACTAAAAACGCCTTACTATACATGGTCGTTTTTTCGACTAAAAACGCCTTACTATACATGGTCGTTTTTTCGACTAAAAACGCCTTACTATACATGGTCGTTTTTTCGACTAAAAACGCCTTACTATACATGGTCGTTTTTTCGACTAAAAACGCCTTACTATACATGGTCGTTTTTTCGACTAAAAACGCCTTACTATACATGGTCGTTTTTTCGACTAAAAACGCCTTACTATACATGGTCGTTTTTTCGACTAAAAACGCCTTACTATACATGGTCGTTTTTTCGACTAAAAACGCCTTACTATACATGGTCGTTTTTTCGACTAAAAACGCCTTACTATACATGGTCGTTTTTTCGACTAAAAACGCCTTACTATACATGGTCGTTTTTTCGACTAAAAACGCCTTACTATACATGGTCGTTTTTTCGACTAAAAACGCCTTACTATACATGGTCGTTTTTTCGACTAAAAACGCCTTACTATACATGGTCGTTTTTTCGACTAAAAACGCCTTACTATACATGGTCGTTTTTTCGACTAAAAACGCCTTACTATACATGGTCGTTTTTTCGACTAAAAACGCCTTACTATACATGGTCGTTTTTTCGACTAAAAACGCCTTACTATACATGGTCGTTTTTTCGACTAAAAACGCCTTACTATACATGGTCGTTTTTTCGACTAAAAACGCCTTACTATACATGGTCGTTTTTTCGACTAAAAACGCCTTACTATACATGGTCGTTTTTTCGACTAAAAACGCCTTACTATACATGGTCGTTTTTTCGACTAAAAACGCCTTACTATACATGGTCGTTTTTTCGACTAAAAACGCCTTACTATACATGGTCGTTTTTTCGACTAAAAACGCCTTACTATACATGGTCGTTTTTTCGACTAAAAACGCCTTACTATACATGGTCGTTTTTTCGACTAAAAACGCCTTACTATACATGGTCGTTTTTTCGACTAAAAACGCCTTACTATACATGGTCGTTTTTTCGACTAAAAACGCCTTACTATACATGGTCGTTTTTTCGACTAAAAACGCCTTACTATACATGGTCGTTTTTTCGACTAAAAACGCCTTACTATACATGGTCGTTTTTTCGACTAAAAACGCCTTACTATACATGGTCGTTTTTTCGACTAAAAACGCCTTACTATACATGGTCGTTTTTTCGACTAAAAACGCCTTACTATACATGGTCGTTTTTTCGACTAAAAACGCCTTACTATACATGGTCGTTTTTTCGACTAAAAACGCCTTACTATACATGGTCGTTTTTTCGACTAAAAACGCCTTACTATACATGGTCGTTTTTTCGACTAAAAACGCCTTACTATACATGGTCGTTTTTTCGACTAAAAACGCCTTACTATACATGGTCGTTTTTTCGACTAAAAACGCCTTACTATACATGGTCGTTTTTTCGACTAAAAACGCCTTACTATACATGGTCGTTTTTTCGACTAAAAACGCCTTACTATACATGGTCGTTTTTTCGACTAAAAACGCCTTACTATACATGGTCGTTTTTTCGACTAAAAACGCCTTACTATACATGGTCGTTTTTTCGACTAAAAACGCCTTACTATACATGGTCGTTTTTTCGACTAAAAACGCCTTACTATACATGGTCGTTTTTTCGACTAAAAACGCCTTACTATACATGGTCGTTTTTCGGCTAAGAACACCTTACTATACATGATCGTTTTTAGGGGCTAAAAACGCCTTACTATACATGGTCGTTTTTCGGCTAAAAACGCCTTAGTATACGTGGTCGTTTTTTGGGGCTAAAACGCCTGACTATACATCGTCGTTTTTCGGCTAAAAACGCCTTAGTATACGTGGTCGTTTTTTGGGGCTAAAACGCCTGACTATACATCGTCGTTTTTCGGCTAAAAACGCCTTAGTATACGTGGTCGTTTTTTGGGGCTAAAACGCCTGACTATACATCGTCGTTTTTCGGCTAAAAACGCCTTAGTATACGTGGTCGTTTTTTGGGGCTAAAACGCCTGACTATACATCGTCGTTTTTCGGCTAAAAACGCCTTAGTATACGTGGTCGTTTTTTGGGGCTAAAACGCCTGACTATACATCGTCGTTTTTCGGCTAAAAACGCCTTAGTATACGTGGTCGTTTTTTGGGGCTAAAACGCCTGACTATACATCGTCGTTTTTCGGCTAAAAACGCCTTAGTATACGTGGTCGTTTTTTGGGGCTAAAACGCCTGACTATACATCGTCGTTTTTCGGCTAAAAACGCCTTAGTATACGTGGTCGTTTTTTGGGGCTAAAACGCCTGACTATACATCGTCGTTTTTCGGCTAAAAACGCCTTAGTATACGTGGTCGTTTTTTGGGGCTAAAACGCCTGACTATACATCGTCGTTTTTCGGCTAAAAACGCCTTAGTATACGTGGTCGTTTTTTGGGGCTAAAACGCCTGACTATACATCGTCGTTTTTCGGCTAAAAACGCCTTAGTATACGTGGTCGTTTTTTGGGGCTAAAACGCCTGACTATACATCGTCGTTTTTCGGCTAAAAACGCCTTAGTATACGTGGTCGTTTTTTGGGGCTAAAACGCCTGACTATACATCGTCGTTTTTCGGCTAAAAACGCCTTAGTATACGTGGTCGTTTTTTGGGGCTAAAACGCCTGACTATACATCGTCGTTTTTCGGCTAAAAACGCCTTAGTATACGTGGTCGTTTTTTGGGGCTAAAACGCCTGACTATACATCGTCGTTTTTCGGCTAAAAACGCCTTAGTATACGTGGTCGTTTTTTGGGGCTAAAACGCCTGACTATACATCGTCGTTTTTCGGCTAAAAACGCCTTAGTATACGTGGTCGTTTTTTGGGGCTTCAAAACGCCTGAGAACCCAAGAAGGCCCTTCCATAAATGGTTGTTAAAATAAAGCTTGAGATGGAAACCCCCCCCAGAGGAAGGCCGAGACTTGGATTCGAAACCTGCACCTCTACGCTGTTCAGTCGACGCACGAACCAGTCAACCTTGACCGAAAGCGGGCGTGTATACCTCAACGCTACCAGTGACTGTGACTTGCTCTGCTCTCTTGGCGTATTTGACATGCACTCTGGAGGGTTTGCAGGAAAAAGTAACCAAGTGTTTGGTGCTTTATTTTCACACATCACTGAGCGGGGTTTGAACCGGGGTTGCCTGGACGGAACACCGGCATGTGTACCTCTACACCGCCAATGACTGTGACTTTATCTGCACTATATGTGTATTTGACATGAACTGGGCTAAAAACTGGGGTAAAAACGCCTTACTATACATGGTCGTTTTTTTTGGCTAAAAACGCCTTCCTATACATGGTCGTTTTTTCGGCTAAAAACGCCTTACTATACATGGTCGTTTTTTTTTCAGAAAAAAACATCTGACTATATCTTATCGTTTTTTTCGGTATAAAATGTCTTACGATACATGGTCGGTTTTCGGCTGTAAAAAACGCCTTACTATTCATGGTTGGGTTTTTTTGGGCCAAAAACTCCTTAGTATACCTTAGTGATGAGTCCCGCAACATCGATGCGTCGACGCACGCGCCGAGCTCACAGAGCAATCCCCGCGTCAGTGCGCGTACTGCTTTAAGACAATCACGTGACCGATGCATGAACTGCGTCGACGCAGCTTTTCGCAAAGCTCTTTTGCAGCCGTCTTCGAACGCACATTCCTGTTTCTCACCTTGATCACGTGTGTTGCAATTGTGGCGCCTGGGAAAACATCACATCGGATGTGTGCAGACTCCTCCGCTCCTTCAGAATCCCGGTGTGGTGCAAAGAAATCCAATGCCATTCGAATCGTTCACAATTGTTCGAAAGTTTGGACAAATGCGTAATTGAACTGTCAGTGACAGCAAACTGAGCATTTCCTCGTGGCAGAAAATATGATGAAAGCGTAATTAGGTTGTTAATACATCCAGCGCGAAATAGTTTGGTAATTACGTTTGCGACAATTGTTAATGTAAAGTTTCCGGTCCGTGTGATTAATTCTTCAATTAGCCAAAAGCAACAGCATTAAATAGCAGAGGCCGGAGAAGACGTCTTGAGTCAAATAATTGCTTTCACATTTGCGTGGTCAGCCACATTCTCCCAGGGAGTGTAAACAAAAGTGACTTTGATGGCGACATCAAGCGTCGACTTCATTGGCTTTCTAAGTGGCGGCCGTGTCGTTTTGACAAATAGTCATTTGGAGCCGAGCCGTTGAGCTACTTTGTGCTCACACTTCTGCGAAAACAATAACGCAGACCTTCAATTATTGTTGTTAAAGAAATGAACGCGGAACAAGAATAAACAACATCTGCTACTGTCAACATAAAATGAATGCGCGGTGATTTGAGACATCTGCGTTTGCGACTGCAAAGTGGTTACCAGATACGCTAACAGTTAGCGTAGCCCTCACACATAGTCGCAATTCAGCTGGTAACAAGGCAGACTAAAACAAGGCAAAACGGCACGTTGCCACAAAACTCAACTTTTCGTTGATATTTTACATGAACATGAGCGCAACTCATCATTAAGTGGCTAATTTACCTGCCCCCGTTTTTGACCTGCCTCCATCAATCCTGTCCGGTTGTTGTTTTAAGACAAAACAACCCAAAAGTTAATCGCGATTTTAAGGATGTGGGTAACACTGCTGTCTTTGGAGTTGGATCGGCCTTGAAAAATCTTGGTAATAAAAACAGTCACTTGTTTTAAACACAGCTATAACTGACAATGTGCGAATTGATCATGTTCGCTATTTCACCCTATTTGGGTTTCTGTTATTCCAGCAGTTTTTCAAAGGCTGTACACACAGCCGTCAGGAGTCACAATTGATACGTCATTCATAGAGATGAGGCAGTCAAATACTGTACAAAAGACATGAGCTTAAATTTGACAATGAGCTTCTTGTGGGAAATTGTTGACTTTCATTCTTGCGTTTCCCCCACTGGAGCGGCAGTCATAACACTTAAGTAGGACTTGTTGTTGTTGTTGTTGTTGTTGTTGTTGTTTTTGCATTGGTCATTAGGAAACTCGTAACCGCACTCAGTCATGCAGATGATTCCGTCGTATCCCTGCTGGAAGTCTTTGGCTCTTGCCGCATTGTGGTGCAGAGCCGCAAGGTCCGGCCGGCTAACGGATGGATCCGACGTTTCCTCGGAGCTTCTGCGGCCGCCTCACGGTCGTCCTCTCATATACAATATCGAGTCCAGATTTCAATGGCTTGTTGTGCAATGGATGCCTCGGGGGGGGGGACTGGCTGGGGAGGCCTGGCACGCATCGGATCATTCTGTTTCTTGGTTGGGAGACGCATCCTCTCCATCCAGGTTACGCGTTTGAGTTATGGCCTCATTATTGTGACAATTGCGACCTGGCTTTGCCCGGTGAATGTGCACATTTCACACTCATCAATAAATGACTACGTGGGGATTAACTGAGAGTTGTTTTCATGTTGGGCCTTTCAGTTGAGGCTCCATAAACATTTAAAGAAAGGAACAGAAACCATTAAAAAAAAAAATCACTTGAAGTAAGAGTCAGCTGGGGCAGATTATGAGGTGGTTTCATGCTGCCTTCCTGGCAAACTGCCACTCTGAAATTTTAACAGTTGGTGCATTTTCTGGATGTAAATTAAAACATCATTGATTAAAAACACAAAATAATTGGCAGATCAATCGATTTATCCATTCATTATCTGAGCCGCTTCTCCTCACGAGGGCATGCCGGAGCCGATCCCAGTCGCAGGGCAGCCACAGACAAACAGCGCCGCTGTGCTGCATTTAACTCAAAAATGTAACGCACAAAAATTTGGTGTGGCTTGAAAAATATTTTTGAAAAGGTCCTGTCTTGTCTCCATGGCTTTTTTTTTTAATCTAATGAAACTCAAACAACCTTCAGCAAAACAATACACTTCTGTTGGCCTACTCTGATATTTTGAGGAATAAGTCAGACAAGAGGGCGTGATATGAAATGCTAATTAGGTTGCAATTACAAAATGTGTGTCGTGGAAAAGATTTTTTTCCTCGCGTTACCTCCTTAATTAGAATGCTAATAATTAGCTGTTTTAGAACTAACTCCAGCAATCTTATTATTGCATTGGGGTTATGGAAGACGTCTGGCCGTTGGCCGCGAGGCATTTTCCCGTCTGAGCCCAACGATCACGAGGCGCATAAAACTCAAAGCCATTATGCGCACCAGATGGAATTACATTTAGCATTTGAAACTCCATTAAATACACCGTGGCATAATATTAGGTTTGCGTTTACACGGCCTGCGACGACTTTGGGTAATAACTTAATTTTGGATTAGCTTGCGCCGTGAACCGCGTCGGCTGTTAATAAGCTAATGTACAACGCAGTGCCAGCATCCTTGTTTAATGGCGCCGCATCCTCCACCTTGACGCTTCATCGTGTCCGAATGAATTTCCAACTCATCGGCTTCGCGACCAAGGACAGTTCATATTTTGTTAAAAAATAGGGTTAAGAGTGTCTAAACCATGTACGTTGTTAGTGAAGTTATGTCCAAAAAGTTAGCAAAGTAGGTGTTTATTGGTGATGTTGTTGATGTGGTGAATAAAATTATATACTTTTACCCTTATCCTAACCCAATAACCCTAACCCTAACCCTAACCCCCCCAATCCTAAGGGGGGTTAGGGTTAGAGGGTTAGTGTTAGGGGTTAGGGCTAGGGGGTTATGGTTGGGGTTAGGGTTAAGGTTAGGGGGGCTAGGGTTGTCGGGTTTGGAGTTAAGGTTAGGTTTAGAGTTAGTGGTTAGGGTTAGGGGTTAGGGTTATGGTTAGGAAACTACAAAAAAGACGCTGAAAGAAGTGCAGCGCTGCCCGGTGTGCTTAAATAAGAGCAGGGTGGACGAACGAGGAGGGCTAATCAGGAGAATGGATTGGCTGTCTGGAGCTCGGCTATCCGCCGGTCCGCTCTATCAGCATCGAAAAAAAGAAGCCACAAGAAACACAAACAGGCTCTTCAGTAAGGGCCAAGTATTGCCATGGCAACCAGCCACCAGCCACCCCGTTTTAGCTCTTTTCTGCAAATCCTATTTATTGAGTACTGTATTTCATGAACAGAGCTTTTTTTTTTTTTTTCAAAATTGTCTAAGCCCTTTTGAATTGTGCGCCTCTCTTAATTAGGGCCAGCGAAGGCACTTTTGCAATTGTTGTTTATTGTTATTCTTCAGACCAATAATCCACTTAGGAGGCCATCAATACGCCCCCAAAACTCACTTCTGAGGAGGAATTTAACCCGCAGCATCCGTTTTTACCAAATATCTGTGGGCATTTGCATCATTAGCAGGATGCATAATAAAGCCTCAAGGGCCTACTGTATGTTTGAAATGCCACAGGATGTCGGCCATTTTGGTTTCAAACATCCATTTTGGGTGAGTTCCAGGGTTCGTCCTACTCGGGAAGTGTCTCAAACTGGGGCCGCAGGGGCATCCGGGAGACATTTTATATCAGCTTTTTTTTCAATGGCATTTACAGGTTGATGTTTTCTCGTCACCTCCCCACTGTTATTTCCTGAATAACTCAAGGTAGGCCTCCTTCGGCATGTGAGCTAACCGGCTTCAGACCTGATTCTTGCTTCGTAGTTGTTTACTGCAATAACTTTCCATTGCTACTGCCTTGAATTTCCATTACACCAAAAGCTTGCGCAACCTTGTTGAAAGCAGGGCCGGAGCTACGTGGTGGCCTTGTTACTCTCTAGCCACCCCCACATTTTGGGAAAAATTGGACTTTTCTGCCATTTTCACATGTATGCTGTATTCTTACATCACTCAATGCAGCCACAATCCATTAAGCAAGAAGGTGCCAAAGCCCTGTCTGATATAAAACTATCAATGTTGGCGTGAAGGCACTATAGTGAAGTGAGGGGAGGAGTTTCTATCAAACAGGCCAAAACTCTGTCGAATACAAAAAGAGTGCTCTGGCGCCATACTGTGGCATCTCAAGGCAATTATACAAAGCAATTACACATGGATTTTTGCTATTCGCGGAACGGCCCAATCATATTACAGGAATTGCTCTTTACCTAACCCTTGAGCCAATTAAAAAAAAAAAAAAAGCTAAAGGATTGTGAGGTACACAAAGTTGTTCAGATGAGGCAAGGTGACCCCGGCAAAATACTTGCTACTAGGAAGCATGTTACCACACGTGGTCAAATCGCAGCTTTTGTGACGTGGAAGTGCGCAAGCGTGTCTTTGGAAATATTCAGCGCGGCCAACTCGGTGACTGCCTTCCACCGGGGTCTTTTCTTGCCCTACGGGACAAATGTGAAAAGGATTCCATGATTCATGGTGTTTGTCTCGACAAAGTTATTAAACTTGCATCGTGACAACAAGACTTCCCCTTCAACATGAGTGGGTTTTTTTCAGAGCACGGGAAAGGGGCTGCGCTCTTATAAAACGTCTTTATTGTGTTGCGGCGCAGGAGAATGTTTTTCATGAAATGTAACAGAAATGTCACAAAATGCCAGGAAGATCAGAGATGCTTTTTGCTCCATCATAAATCGAGAAACAATGAAGCAATAAACATGAGATATCATACAGGCAGCAACTTGTGATCATTCCAAGTCGTTCAAAGTACTGAAGGGAGGGGAAAAAAAAAAAAAAAAAGACTGTTGAAGAACAGCGCACACGGCCATATGCTTAAAACCGGAGGGAATTCAAGCTTTCAAAAGCCACGAAAAGAACCCAGGGACAGAAAGAGAGCAAAAAAAATTGAAAAGAGAAGATCCTGGGCCATGTCCTTGTCTGTTCTTCTGCTTTGTCCTCCCCACTTCATTGGCGCTGTGGCCATGCAGGACGTGCTCAGTGCAATCAAGCATACAGTCCATTCAATTGATTATCCAGAAAACGAACAAAGGCCAAAGCTTCATCTTTTTCTTCTTTTTTTATTTGCTCTTCAGCTGCCACAGACAAAAATGGCGGAGTTCAGCCATAATGATGGAAGGCAAAAGTCCTTGAAGCAGACATATTGGGCTTTTTTTTTTCCCCCTCCTATTTGAAAAAAAGTTCCCAGGTGTCTTCATAACTTATCTGTGACATTTGTTTTCCTCAAAACACCCCAAGGACCAAGAATTATGCTACATTTTACCCACCCTAGTTATTGTCTCATTAAAATTAGCCTGTTTGAGTTGACGGCGATGTGTCATGCAAGCGGCGACTTTTCACAGACAACACTGGACCAATGTGGAGTACAGACTTGCACACTAACTCGGGTAGCGGCGGCCAACTTAAATGATGAAGTGGGCCATGGAGTATTTTTTTTTCAGCACTACCAAGGTGCCCCATAAGATTGCACGCTTCTTAACCAGACGTATGACAAAAATGACATTGTGAAGATGGACACAATATGTGTATACGGTGCCAAAGTGCGCTGTTGTGAAGGACCGCGATCCAGTGGGGAACTGCCATTACTACAAATCAGAAGCAAAGTGGTAGAGAAGACTCAAAAATCAGTTGAAGGGCCACTCCGACTGACGGGAGTGAGACGCAAGGGAGGGCTTCTACTTAAAAAGAGAGAGCCTTTAAACACAATAAAAGCGCGTGTGTGTGTGTGTGTGTGTGTGTGTGTGTGTGTGTGTGTGTGTGTGTGTGTGTGTGTGTGTGTGTGTGTGTTTTAGTGATTGTACAAATTTAAATTTGACTCAATAATTTTGGGGAAAAACAAGGTGTCCAAGAACAGACAAAAGATGAGCAAGAGGGGGCTGACGACAGAGCCTTGGGGGACACCAGCGACCAAAAGCCATCATAATGGACTACTCGCTTTACATTTGACATTTTAGGATAAACCTGAAATGCACTCTAACCTTAACAGGTGAGCTTCATTGGATTGCACGTTGCTAACCGTTCAACATTTCAGTACTTTTTGCACAACTTGCTGCTTTCCGCAGGTGTTTGATCCAAAATGAATTTATTTATTTTTTAGTGACAGAACATTTTTGCTTCTTGCCCAGAGTCAGCTGAGATAGGCTCTGGCTAATCCACTATCCTAATGAAGATAAGTGGTAGAGAAAATGGGTGGATGGAAGGGCTAATCAAGCTAATTAGATGGAAATGAATGGCAATAACTGGAGAGTGAGGTCAGGATTGCTAAAAGATGAAGCACACGTGGAAAGGGGAAAAAGCAACAAAGTAATACAAAATAAATCGAGGCCTGATTGGCTTTTGTTGCTTTGTGATAATCCAAAATGAGCGACGCACTCGGACTCGTTGCAAAATAGCCCGTCGGCCAGCAGTAATGGGCTCCCGATAGAAGCATGTGCACAAGTCATTTCTGCTGGCAAACACGCTGTACGAGAAACCAAATGGGTGACACACACTGACGAGTGAGTGTGACAGGCTTGACAGCTTACAACACAGATGCGCCGCTATCTGCCCAAAATAGATGTCATGGCGGCGGCATTGTTAAAAGCGCTGTTTTTATACGCGACGCCGGTGCCATCTCGTATCAATTTGGCGGCGTGCCTTTCCCAAACAGAGCGCGTCTGTGTTCTCTGACAGAGACGGGCTGCGTCAGCCCGCCATCAGCCGCGCATCGAGACACTTACGTTGGAATTAACGTGACTGTGACTGTAATTGGATTCCATTATATAGAAAATATCGATTGAAGTTACACACATGCATGATTCGGAGATGGTTCGGTGGGCTAATGTGGCCCACGTGGGGAAAAAAAACTTTGAAAATATCACCGAGGAACAGTTTTGGGGGGGGGGGGAAATTGTCGAGTCAGATTTTTATGGTGATGAAAACTAATGTTGCAGTCAGTTTTATTTGTAGCACATCGTTTTTTTTCTTTCCATAGCTTAGCCTCCAGCTAAGCAAAATTCCACCGATTTACTGTTGTAAGACCGCGGCAGGAAGCGCTGATGATGATTGGATTCATCAAAGGCAACGCGGCAACCGGTTTGTGCAGCAGTCACAAATGAGACAGTGGGTGAGAGGTGTGTGCGGCTCCCACTAGGTCAGTCGATTCAAAATCTTCAAACAGAACGCTAGCATCGTCGCAATTAAGATGAGTAGCGATGGCTTTTCTCTTAACCTTCTAACGATGGGCATATCGCAACTTCTATTTTGTTTTATGCATTTTGTTTTTTTTTAATGAAAACGGAGATGTAGCTTAAAAAGTTGATGTGAAGGAGAAAAATTGAAAAACTCCGTTTTGGATTCGGCAGCCCAAAATTCGTTAAAAAAATAACCGTCAAGATGCTGTGAGCGGTATTTTTAAAAATATTTTTTCCATATTTTTTTGCAACATTAGATATGTTTCAGGAAAAATAACACTTTGGCCTCGATGTTGCACTCCTTCAATAATTGAATTCATCTCTTTAAATTTTCATCTGTTTTCCTCCCAAGTATGTCACACAGCCCCCAAAACACCATCTGTCTTATATTATGTTGGACAGAAATGCTTAAAAAAAAATAATGATGATAAAAAAACAAAAAAAAAGAGGCAATTAGTCACTACACGGAGCACATGCAGGGCCGCATTGCGTTTAAACTCCACGAGCGACGTTTTCCAGGTGCTCCATATTGGGTTATTTCTGAACGGCGGTCATTCAAAATCGAGTGCAAATATTTTGCGGCAAAGGAAGAGCGACGGCACTGACGTCATTTATGTTAGCTCAAGAACTTTTGTACGGAAGGCTTCTTTGTGTGGTCACGAACATTGTTCAAGCATCCAGGAAAATGTTCCGTATTTTGTTTGTACAACTAAATTTGGTTGCAAAACGGCGACATGAAAATGTTGCATTTTGCCTGAAAAACTGCAAATCTTAGCATCATGGAAAAATGAAAAGCAAATTGATAAATCACATTTATTGTCCATCATTATCTTATTTTCGGATTTTTCTTGGTAATTAAGGACGTCCTTGAATGACCAATTGCAAAGGCGCATTGTTGAGCCTCAGCTCAATGGCACTCCAGTTTTTCATGGCAACAACCTGAACGCGGCGCTTCGAGCTGGTGTAAGCGAGCAGCTGCGAGGAGCAGATGGATGCGAGCATTTGGCCAGCCAAACATGCCGACAATCAACCCAATTTTCACACCCAGCGTCCAAATATTTTCAATAAACAAGCAGCGAGTTGGGAGCCATTCTTCTCGCTTCTCCTTTGGCTCGTTTGAGTCAAGTGCAAAACTGGGATTTGATGTGTGGGTTTTTTTTGGGGCGGGGTTTTTTTTTTTTTTTTTTTTTTAATGGAATAGAACAACTTGGGCTCGATTGACACGGCATCTCCATGGCCCTCTAAATTCTAAAAATGTTCAAGGAGCCAGTGAAAGGATGCCAGAGTAGGAGTTATGTGCTGCCTCAAGAGGCGAGCAGCAGCATTCTGGACCAACTGGAGATGCATCATGGAGGATTATCTATCAGAATTGATGTACGTGCTAGCAAACAAGCTCTTTTCCTCAAAACAACAAGTGGAATCTTTAGCTCCTTTTGTCTTGAAACACTGCGGATGGGATGAACGTTGATGCTTTTGCGGGTTCTCCAGTATACGCTGATCGTGCAAGAAAAGTACATTCGTCTTTACTTCTTTGGCCCCGGCAAGCAGCTCATTAGCCGGCTGTAATTTAAAAGCAATAGTTGGATTATAATTACGCTAGCACGCTGCTTCGAGGCACATCAGGTGTGGAGTGGACATCTCGCTTTCTCGCCAGCTGCGCTGAAATATCAGCACATTACTTTTTTTTTTTTTGCAAGCTCTGCCGCAAAACATAAAAATTTCAAAATCATTATGGCGGAGTTATAGCCGCAGCTGCCCTTGCGTTGGAGTCGGGGTGACCGACAACAAGTCTCCGCAGAGACGGCGCCGCGACTCCGAGCTCACTTAGGCGGCCCGGGAGAGGAGAGACTAAATGAGGAGGCCGGCCAAGTTAACTGGCACCACATTACACTCTTGACGAGGGCCGTAAAAATGCTGGAAATTAGCTGACTTGGATGGAAGCACCCGCCCGGCTATCGTTGGGATGACTTCAGCGTGGAGGAAAACCCCCTCTAGGAATTGGACAAACTATTTTCTGTCATGTTTGTCCTCATTAGGCAGCTGGAGTCTTTCCCGCATGACTTTTGGTCAGAGAAGCGGGGGCACACGCTCTGGACCGGTGGCCACAGAATAAACAAAAATACATCCAAAAAGGTCATTTAAGACACGGTGAATACACCATCAGAATCGAATAATGGCCCATGGCCACGGTGGAGGTGTCAAAATTAATCAATTAATCGACAAGGAATCAATCATGGAATTAATCGACAGCTATTTTAACATCTGAGGAATCATCGTTTAACTCAAGAGTTGCCCAAATCTTCCGAATTTCAGATGGTCGTCTCACTTTTTCAATGTCCGCCGAGCTGCGTCATGGGACGAACGCACGCTTTAGATTTAGTCGCTCGGTGAGATATAATTGATGTGGCCCATTTATTATTCATGTCCCTATAGCAGCTCATGACTTTTTATGATCGTGTGTGCACGCGTGCATGCGTGTGTGTGTATGTCAGAATCCTGTGTAAGCACTTACAGTCCACTTCACAAGTGGATTGCATGTATAAAAGATGGTGTTAAAGTTGCCCGCTATTCAAATACTGCAACGCACATGCAAGGCCCTGAAAAACAGCACGGATTCTATGTTCCCTTGAGAAAGCAGCACTGCTGCCAAATTTGATGTAGCACAAATGCAACCGCACCTCCACTGTCGGCAACATCACTCAGCAACATGTATTATTATTATTATTATTATTTATAAGAAGCTAACCCAGTTAGCTGATGCTAATCTGCGCTTCCAACAAACACTGCAGCTCTGCTTACCTTTGGGATTTGAAATGACAGCAGGGGCATCACATCCGTTGGGGGGGGTGTGGCTACTTTAGCTTGAGACTGTTTCGGAAGCTTGAAAGTGGCTCTGGATCTTCACCTAACCTCGCGGATCATGTCGGCGAAGGAGGTCTGTGTGGGAGGACATTTTGTAAATTAGGCCGAACGTGACACATTTCCAGAAATAGGCCAAACACTTACCTGGTTGTTCAAATTTACAGTTTAGTTAATTTAGCTTTTGTGTTTAGGTTCAGTTTGGCTAAGTTACGGAAGCGTAAAATTTAGGGGTTAAGGTTCTAGGTGTAGGGCGACTTGTTCGCACGCTGGCCGAACGGTGCAAAGGTCATGGGTTCGATTCCGGCCCTGGCCTTCCTGTGAGGAGTTTGCATGTTCTCCCCGTGTACCAGAGTACCCGGAGAAAACCCAGACCTGGTTTTCTCCTGGTAGTCCAGTTTCCCACATTCCAAAAACATGCATGGAAAGCTAATGGAATTGTCCCTCGGTGTGATTGTGAGTGCAAATGGTTGTTGGTCTATGTGTGCCCTGCGCTTGGCTGGCGACCGGTTTGGGGTGTACTCCGCCTACTGCCCGAAGACCTCTGGGATAGGCTCCGGCACAACCCGAGACCCTCGGGGGGATAACTGGGATGGGTTCTAGTGGTATGACTACTGCGGTGTTAGCTAAACGTGCTTTGGGTTAAGGTTTGGGTTCGCATTTGTATACAAAAGAAATAACAATTCCATTTTCCACAATGCGCGACATTGAAAGCCTTGTTGGCGTGAGAATAACTGCAACACGGTTCCGACAAATCCCAACCTTGCACTCTTCACAAGCCACATTAGTTGCTCGCATTACCGCCGAGCCCCGACAGCCAAGTCAGGCCGATCGGCTGCTCGCGCAGCCTTGGAGCGCTCCGTCCCTGCACTCTCTGTCAGGACCAATATTTAAAGGCAAACGTGAAGATGAGGCAGCAAGGAGCAGCTGGATCGGAAGACATCATTTAACGCGCTCGCAGCTGCTACATCGCCCCCCCTCCCCCCACCCTTTTCCCTGCGCGGGAGTGTGAAAGTTCGGCAAATGTGGTCGGCGGGCCTGCGACGATAAATATTTTAAGCGGAGGACTTCGCCTCATCTCTCTGCATCACTTCACGGCGTCCCTCTTCCCCTCGCCGGCTCGCACTTAAAAAAAGCGGCGGCGACACAAGAAGGCAGCGCTACTGAGGACTAGCCGTATGAAAGGGCTGCGGTCGACAGGTAACCTTTCCCCCCCACCCCCCCCACAACTCCCTCGCCGCCCGACGCGTCGGCCGCTTGGCACGGGCCCGTGTCGCGGCAGCCGCCTCGGGGGAGAAGACGGCAACGACGACGAAAGGGAAGTGGACAAGCTATGAAGTCATTGAGTGTGTAATTCGGAGAGCGTGTGAGGTGAATATTTGACGAGAGCTGAGCACATTCCAAAGATGTCGACAGTTTTTTTTTTTTTTTTTTTTTTACCTGATAAAAAAAAGAGAAAAATATCCATTGATTCTGGAAGATGAGACCACAGAGAACTTCTGTATTTGTGTGGAATGTAACTTTCAAAAAATGTCAAACTCTTATGCGCCTTCACCGCTTGTATTTTGCCACAGGCATCTTTGATCGGTATTCCAACGATGCACTGAATGTGGAAGGGGGGGTTTGGAAAGGTTCTGGTGAAGTTCAAATTAGCATTTAGCGGCTAGCCTGAAATAAAAGTAAATCAAATGAAAATGCAATGCAAATGCCGACCATCACATCCCAGTCTGTTGGTTATGTCGTCGCGTCCGCCTGTTCTCATCAGCCCTCTTCTTGGCGTCTACCAATCGGCTTCTTCCAACCTCTTCCGTCAGCTCCATTTCACCCTTGTTGCCTCGTCAGTCCGTTTGAATTTAATTCCCAGTTTTGCTCTGATCATTGGAATTTGGATTTTGGTAAATGCCTGCTTAGCTGAGTTTGGGATTATGATGACCAATTGCTCTTGATATCTTGATTGGTACGATCATCCCTTCAAATGTTGATATTATTATTGTTCACTTCCAAGGTAACAGACAGGCCGACTGCAAGAAAAGTATGAGCGTGAGTGACGCAGGTGCTGATTCGACGTGACCTGGACAGCCAAGGTCACGGGCGAATGACTCCTCTTGTCAGTCGACGTGCACTTGGCCGAGACGTCCACATCTCCTAAACACACTTGATGGCAAGTCTGCTCGTCCGCCGGATGAACATGACACGTTTCTACCTCTGTGCAGTTTCCGCGAGGGCACTTTTTACGCCAAGCGTCACTCTGCATCAAAGCCGTGGGATTTCTCGGGGGGGGGGGGGGGGGGCGGGCTCACTTCAGCCTCTGCGACATCGACGGGTAATTGACGAAAACGCGGGAGGCCGGAGTCCATCGTGACAACTCGGCAAATCTGCTCCCGAGTCCAAATAGGCTATCTGCAGTGCAGATGAAGTGGAATATTAGAAATACGAGCACATACCGGCGCGGCCGATCCGGAGCATAAACTAGTTTTCTTGGTGGAAGGCAAAAATTCATGAACTCGCCAATGTTTATTCTACTCCAGCTCAATGCCGAATAAGCAATCTCACTTTTCAGAATCAATACAGCGCCTTGAGTGGCGACTGACGTTAGCCCCGCCCCTCGCCCTAACCGGATAGGCCCCCAGGCCGACTCACGCGCAAGCCTCGCCAGGATAAGCGAAAAATGAACGGACAACAAATGCTCAAGAAAGAGCCCAGGCAGTAAGAGTTGTTTGACATCTCTATTGATCTTGCGGCGGGCTAATTCGCGTAACCGTCACTTCTTTGTCTTGTAAAGTCGCCTGAAAGGTTCCCGGGTGCGACGTTCGATCACCGGTTGACGGAAAGCTAAGCGGGGGCCTCCGTCCTCCTTCCTACACTATCCGCAAGCTTTTTTTTTTTTTTTTGGGAGGATTTTCAAAAAGTGTGACAATGTTTTGTGTTTTACTTTTACTGCCGTGGGGGATGGGGACAGAGGGGGCGGGGCTATTGAAGGGAGAGCCGCTGCCTTTGCAGGCTCACGCGGGGAGTCATTTGCTCCCCACTCCATTTGTCTCCGTTGGCTTCCAGGGAGGTAGGATTTCATTAAAGCCCAAAGCCTAGTTTAGCATGTTAGGAAGAGGCGCTCATCGATCTGTTTGGCCCTGGCACATCCGAGTCTCAATCCTCACGTGAGAGGGCTGAGGCCATGTGGTAAACGACGCCTCACGTTTTACTCTCCTTTTTATGTAGGCTTTTTTTTTTTTTTTTAATCTAGAGAAGCTTTCTAAGTTGTTTTTGTCTTCAGGCCCCGTTCGGCATTAGTGACGCCAAAAGCCCCCCGCTTCCCCCCCCCCCTCCCTCACATGTACAACTCATTAGATTTGATTAATGCTAATTTGATTTTGATGTGCACCACGTAAATATCAAATGTGCCGTTCGATGAATCTCAGTAATTGTAATATAAAAGCCACCCGGCATGACAGCTTCAGTCAAAATGGAATATTTGGCCACGTTTGTGGAAAAGTAGGACTGAGCAACTCATCAAATTCAAATCGCAAAGGTTGCTGTTTAGAAAGAAAAAAAACAAACGATAAAACGCAAACGAAAAAACATATCATCTCTCGATGTGGCGGATTTTCATCCATTGCGGGAGGATGCGCAACACACGGTGGCTAATGGGATTCCATTTTTCAGGTAACCTCATTCCACAATCCCGAGTTGTGCTTTTCCTGGCACATTATTGTAACGGCCAATTAAGGGAAAAAAACGTGCTAAATGATGTTCCGTCAGCAACATTTCCATTCATTACTTTCTACAACCATGACAGGAAAGCTGCGCCTACATTATCCGGCTTTTTTTTTTTTCATCTTCAATGAAATATGTATATGAACTAATGAATCGCGCCTTATCTCAATGCACATTCCGCTGCGAGCGGCGCAAACAAGCGGGGAATGAATGTCTGTCGGCGTGTTGTTGGCGGGGAAACAGCTGGAAAAGGACTGAACGTGTCCTTCAAACACGTTGACAGCGGACGTGTTTCGCTGTCGAGTGTCAGCCGGAGTCACGTTCGCTGTGCGTGAGTGTTAGCGTGCCACACAGCTGCGTCGGGATTACGCGTCGACAACCACAAGCGCGTAGCAGTGCATGTGTGCGAGTGTGTCGCCGACCGCACACTCAACGGCAAAGTCTCTGGTGTGTGTGTGAAGTGTTTCTGAGTTTCCAAATGGAAGAAAAAGCCCGCGCGACAGGACCAGTTGTCGGGAGGCTCTGGCAGCAGATCGGTTTCCGCAGTGCACTTAACCACACGCGGGGATTTGATCAATGCGTGGGAGGGGAGACAAGTCCGAGGTGATGGAGGTACCTGCCAGGGCCACACCGGCAGCCGCTCTGTTACTAATACACTCCCTCGCCCGAGGACATGAATCTCAGTCGCAGCTGGAGCCCGCACAAAAACAAAAGACTCCAAAGTGGAGATCAAGGCACAACTTTATACCGTCGAGACCCTGTTTACCTGCAAAAATTGCCGACTGGGCATTTAAAGGCCACAGATGTGCAAAACTGGTCTCAAAAAGTTTTTTGCGAATGACTTTACGGTAAAGCCTGCCTCCATCGCGGGTTGGTGGGCATGCTATTTTGGCAGATGTTTTTTCGCCTATTTATAACATCATTTTCTTAATGTTATTATGGTAATTCCACTTTTGTCCAATAGTTGGCAGCACACAGCACAAGAAGTGAAAGCATTATAAATTTAGACTCCATTTTGTTTAGACTAGAGTTAGAGAAATGATTGAAAAACTCAATCCTCTCACATCCTATGTTTTATGCCTACAGAATTTTATTATGTATATTTTTCGGCATGATTGTTGATGAGTAGACTGTTATATTGTATTTTATTTTTGTCTCATCATTTGTGTTTGGAATGTGTTTGTATTATTGTAAAGTCCTGGAAAAACTAAGTGCCATGAATGGGACAAAAACATACATAGGTAGTAGTGAAATATTTGGGGTTTTTTTTGTTTTTTTTAATATATCACGGATTTCTCTTAATGGGTGGGTGGAAACTAAACGGGGTTTTTTTTTTCGTGTTAACATGACAATTTAGAATTTGGGTTCACAAATGATTCATGCTTTTAATCGTTCTGCCTGTCATTATGCATCGCCAGCATAGATAAATGAACAAAGATACATTATTTGTCGTAAATAAATCATTTTCAGACCAATTAAGTCAAACTGGGTAATTTCCTGTGGCACACCTGATGATAATCTCTCGGTAGGCAATCACATAAGCCTCATCCATCATTTGACTTTATCATGTAGGCAACCATATCGGGTCCTTGATTGGCTGTGGCTGAATCCAAAAAATAAATAAATAAAAAGAACAGTCAATTGTGCGAAACACTGCAGCTCTGCTTACCATTTGCCTTGGACATGTTTCTTTGGAGTCCATCTTGAAAGTGGCTCTGGCTCTTCACCCACCTAGCTTCCCTAATCATGGGCGGAGAAACTTTAGTATCATGTCAATGAATCCTTTTGCTACATCACAGTTTGTCAAAATTCAAAATAGACTGCGCGCAGGCAGATTTTCGCAAATAGGCAGATTGACTCGGTTGTTTCATTTCACACTTGACGGATGGGTGAACGGGCACTCCGTAGACCCGAATATTTGTATACAAGCAAGTAAAAAGTCCATTTCCAAATGAACAAGAGAACGTATGTTTCCAAATCATAGTTTATTTCCACAGTGATAGAACCAGCAGAGTTCGTATGTAACGTTTACAGTCAGTGTGTGTGGAAGCACTGAAGAGTCTAACACAGTCTCTTTCCGCATATATGACCCAACCCACACACACACACACACACACACACACACACACACACACACACACACACACGTATGACCTCTCATTGGTGGGCAGGATATGACTGGGCTGCGAGATCTTCTAATTAACATTTCAAACATTGTTTAAAGTGCATGGGGTTAGTCAATTTCTCGCAATATTGCACAGCCAGCGGCCGCATGCAAGTCAGTCACTAATGCTCTCAGCTAAGGTATGGCCTGTGTTTCCGTTCATTGGCTGATTATTGTGGCTTTTGATGAAAATGAGCAGATGCGCAAACTGAACACACCAATATGCAGAGAACATTTCAAGCTTTCCGTTTCACTTCAAAATGGGCACAAACGTCACATTTTGGCACATTTTCACACCTCCTCGATTTCGATGCAAAACTATCACCGGATGCAAAAAAAAAAATTAACGATAACTTCACCGAGGTAAAAGAAAAATAAAACAATCGTAAATGGATATTAAATAGCGAGCCGTCATAAAGTCAAAAACTGCGCCAGGGCGTTGCGACTATGTGAGCGGCCACTTCTCAAACAGCTCAGAGTCTGCAAAGAGAAGCGAGCCCCCATAAAGAAAAGTAAAATCATCATTTTGATTTTCCCCTGAGGAGGCAGCACTTCATCGACAAGTCGCCAGAATTCCATCTTGTCAATTCGCCATTTGTTCATCAAAAATGTTAACATGTTCATGTTAACTGGAGTTACCTGAATTACACACACTGCAGTGACTTCCGCAGCCAATTTGAGGTCAAAGGAAAGCTTGAAAAGTGCAAATATGCTTCAGTTGCAGGGTTACATAACATGACACGAACCCGTGGTCTTCCTCTGGTGCCTTTCCTCCTTGTGCAAAAGCCACTAACACAACTAACACAAAACAGTCCAAAACAAGAGTTAACTAAGTTCCTCCCCCCCGCCTGTGTGAGAATTGATCGACGGTGCCGCAGTGTTTTTTGGGCTGTGGGCTTTCGGCGGGAGCCGGACTGATTGGCCGTACTTTTATACTGAGCGAGGGCATTGATTTGGAGATTAGGGCTGGAGAGTGGGCACGCGGTGGGGAGAAGGACGGCGCCGGCCCGGCGTTTTTGCCGTGCGCCGTGTTTGCCTTCCCGCTCTGCGAGTAGACACATCTTTGACACACACAAACGCTCCGCATTGATTTCTGGGCTGGCATTGAGCGACACGGCCGAGAGGGGTGAAGACGGGGTGCGCGGCGGGGGGTCGGCGGCACCCCCACTACCTCCCACCCCCGGAGCACGTCGTGTCCAAACAAACATATTCCACCTCACGCTCGTCTCCTCACCCACTGGCCCCACCCGAAATTCGCTATCCAAACCGCTTCCACTTTGATGTTTTAGGTTGGCTCTCTGGCTCTCCCGTTGCGTCAGCCTCCCGTTTGATTTGTTTTGGGCTTTCCGTGTTGGATTTGTTTGGTGGGTCTGGCGCACATCTGAAAGACTCCGCAGCTGTTCGATGGCTACGCGGAACATAGACCCTCCCGGTTTGTCTGTCCCTCGAACAACAATCACGGTAACACAATTGCGAGATTGCGACAATACAGAATTACAAGGCCTTCAATCCCTCTTGTGATGTTTTTAAAATTCTAGTATGGCAACGACGAGCAACCCTGCAGTATTTTTATTTTTTTTTATAAGTTAGGTCAGGCTGTGTGGGCGGGAGGCTGTCTGAATACGACTGGATGAGCAAGCCAAGGGAAAGTGAGCTTGCGCTACTTTGGAGGAAAGCAAGCAGTTTTGCGCCGACAGCAACGGAAAGATAACGATGACATCATCGATCGGCTGACGTCAACTCAACTTGAACACTTTTGCGTCGGCGACAAAAAACTAATAATAAATACAGATCTATCGTCGGTCACCCTCTAGTTGTCAATATGTGCCCTGCAATTAAGCGACAAACAGATTGTGTTCGACTTTCAGAGGTTGCACTCGATGTGTCTGTGGGGGGTCCGTGTTCGTGTATGCGCGTTCCCTTTCACGTCGGTTCTCATTGTATCACAGCGCATGGACGTGTTCGTGTGTGTGTCTATGTGGAGGGGACGCAGTCGAGCGGTCCGTGCCAGAGGCGTACAGAGGCGAGCGGTCACGCGGCCCCGACAGTGAAGAGAGCAGAGTCCCTGTCAGTGGCTCTTCTTAACACACCGCTGCTCGCCATGCGGGGACGTGCTAGGGAGCGTTTGACAGTACCAAAAAAAAAAGAAAAAAGGGGAGATAAACAAAGTTCAATTAAAAAAAAAAAAAGTGCCAGTTTCGAGTGGACAGATGGAGGCGAGAGTGAAAGGCAAACACCTTCATGAAGCCCGTTGCCTGATATTTGCATGTTTGCAAATGATCTTTTGTAGGCTGGTTGTCACAACAAGAACAACTCGGGATGGCCGAGTGAACCAGGTATGAGTTCGATGAAACTGTATCGATCAAGAGTAATACAGGTATCTGTCTCAACAAAAATGGGTATCGAACATCTCTAGTAGCAACCCATAATATTAGGCACGCGTGGGGAAGAGGCGGGGCACTACTGGAAAGCCGTTTGAGCGTTTATTCGTTATCCTACTGAGACAATTCAGCACGCTGGTACAACAACTGGGTCTTACGAGTTCAGTTTTTTTTTTTCTACTGGAGCAGGGGTGTCAAACGTGGTGCCCACGGGATTGTTCTAAAAATAGCTTGTCAAGAATGGGACATTGTGATTGTCTACAAATGCTTCAGAAGTGATCAATCAAAAATGGAAACACGAGCAAAGGTTTACAGAAATCAAGCGTTGAACATTAATATCCATCCATTTTCTAATCCGTTTATCCTCACGACTGTCGCGGGCATGCTGGAGCCTATCCGAGCTGTCTTTGCGGTACACCCTGAACTGGTCGCCAGCCAATCGCAAGGCACACATAGACCAACAACCGTTCGTGCTCACACTCACACCAAGGGACAATTTGGAGTGTTCTATTAACCTGCCATGCCTGTTTTTTGAAAGTGGGAGTAAACAGGATTACCCGGAGAAAAGCCACGCAGGCACAGCTAGAACATGCAAACTCTACACAGGAAGGCCGAAGCCGGAATCGAACCCTGCACCTCTGCACTGTGAGGCGGATGTGCTAACCAGTTGTCCGCCACAGGGGATATCATATTTAAAAATTTAAAAAAAAAAACAAAAAACTGAAACTGCTTTCCACTGCCCTGCGCTTGACTGGCAACCAACTGGATCGACTCCAGCTCACCCGCCTCCCAGATGAGGACAATGGCCATCCAAAACGGATGGATGGATGTCTTTGTAAAGCAGAACAGGCCTTGTATTGGATCTCATTAATGGCTTTATAGTGCTGCTGTCTTGCACTTGGCGTTTACACGCACGCACACACACACACACACACACACACACGCACACACACGCACGAGTTCTTTTTGCAAGACAGCTTTGTCTCTCACACCTAATCCACCTTTTCTGCCATGACTCACTTTCTGCGGCACAACTTGTTTTTAAGCCGCCACGCTCCACCTCCCGGGGCCCTTCAGCGACACTGTAAAGGTCGCGTCTGCGCCACCTTTGAAACGGTGCGCGCCGCCATGGACCGCAGGGCGCGGCCGCGTGAGGGCGAGCAAATATTGTGTCGTCGTGAACTGAGCAAGTGGGACAAAGACGGCAGAAGGGTCGAAAAGTGACTTTTGCGAATGGGACACTGGCACCTGCTGAACCGGGGAACTTTTGTCCTCCTGTCACTCATGCATTTCTCTTTCCGTAATGTTCAAAGCTGACACAAGATGGCGCCAAAGCCCAGGCTAATAGGAAAGTAGAAATCGGTGTCACGCCTAATGTTGTAAAATGAGTTGAAAGCGATATTTAAAGTGTTTCAGGATCAAACTTTGGGCTACACTTATGGCTTGAACTATGAAGCAATGACAAAACTTTTAGGAGGGGAGACTCAAGTACTTGTGTTCTTCACTGTAGTGCGTCCCAAATCTTTGCAAATACTGTCATTATTTCAACGATATAATCAAATAAATACATGCATGTATATGTCATTCGTATTCTCCGAATGTTTTAATACTTACAACCTATTTTTTAATGAGCAATTATTATTTTTTTTAAAAAACGGAATAAATACGTTGATGATCCATCAAAGAACAGAGTCCTACTTTGCCCACCCCTGTGCTCACCGTTTGTAAAAGTGACATGTATACAGACTTACAGGCTGTGGAGTTGAGTTGTCTTGCTACATATTCTACATATTCGGTGGGGCAGCCTCTTCTCCTATTTTGGTTCGACGTGCGGCATGACGCTTTCCTCAAGGAACCTTTGGCTTGGGGAGGCACAAGCGCCCTGAAGGGCCGATCATCTTGGCCGTCTCCTGGAGCGATCCCCGGTTGGCGTTCTGCGGGTTAGCGTCACCGTGAAGATCGCCGGGGGGTTCCGAGATCCCGCAAGGCAGAAGTGGCGAGGCGCGACAAGGGCCGGGGAGTTGCTGCCGGGGGCCGACGTGAAAGCAAGGGAGGCCTCTGGACGGAGGGGGCAGCTGCCTGCTCCTGCTGGCCAACGGCTTTAAGGACGACGACTGTCTGAGCGGCCGGACAGCGGGATGTGACGTGCCCTCGCCGTGAACGGACGCGGCAGCAACCGGGTCACGCGATGCGGCCGCGGGGGCCCGCCGCTCACGCCGGAGCCCTGAGCTTGGACACTGAATGCCGCGGCGGTGACTCAGCTGCGGCGGGTCCGCCGGCGCTGACGCGTCTGACGCAGGGCCATCAAGAGGAGCGTCAAAATAGGCCCCCGCGTCCCTCGTCGGGTCACTGTGGTCCTCGGTGGGGAGAGTTTTTACCGGTTTTCCCGGGCGGAAACGCTCGGTGAGGTTGAAAGGTATTTGAAGCTGCAGGAGAGAGCAAAGAAAAATCCAAAAGGATTAAAAAATGAGCATAAAATAGTTATGAAACAGCCTAATGAGGCAGACTTGGAGATGTCTTATGATGATGCTCCAGAAATGACTTTTTTTTTTTTTTTGTTTTGTTTGATGTCACGCAGTCATTTGAATATTTTTGCAGCTGCAAAAGGAAATACGGAATCAAAAAGTCTCCATTTCTTTGACTTGTTTATTTGCTCCAAACATCGCAGTGCGTTTGCGCTGCCAGTCACCAAACTATTCCTGGAACGGGAGAGACAAAGTCACAGAGGAAGCCCTGATTCAGCACTCGGAGGAGAATAACCTTGCCGGGTGAGCGGATGGATTCACGTCTTTTGAGGCGCTTTGTGGCGAGCCGCTTCAGACCAATTCAGAGGAGCGCCAAGGCGCCTGTGTCACGAACTGCCGAGACACTTTCTCAGGGGAGAATATGTCAGGAGAGCCACAAAGCACCATGGGAGTACCACTGACTTTTTTGGCACTATTTGAATGGGCCCCAGCATGAAATCTGCTATATGGCCAAAGACAACTTTGCAAAGAAACGTGTCCAATGGTTCTCAAGTATCTCAGAACTGATTCACTGGACAAAATCAAATGCACAACATTTTTAGATATGCGAGATGTTGGTTAGTAAACAGTGACGTAAGGAGTGCTGTGCAAAACGACTGCGTCAATCAACACCACTCGTGACCGACCGAAAGGAAATGTTTGGCCATCTGTTTTTTGTTTTTTCAAGCTCTGTGATTGTGAAGGAAGACCGAATGAGAAATTAGTAGTGACATTTTTTCCACAGTGAATCCTTCAAATGTTCATTGGACTTTGACACAGTGCTCGGACTTGGGCAAAAGCTGCTTGGCCATTTAGCAATTCGCCCAAAATGGCCGCTTCAAACTAAAATGGCCGACTTCCGGTTACAATAGTTGTGTCCATTCGTGAAACTGGTGTCAGGGGCGAGTCCCTCCCCCCTTCCGCCTCCTCAACTTTTCATTAAAATAGTGCTCACTGTATCGGTCCTGCACACCCAAATATGGTCATGATTAGGGAAACGCCAACGCTA
This sequence comes from Hippocampus comes, assembly GCF_001891065.2. Classification (NCBI taxonomy): domain Eukaryota; kingdom Metazoa; phylum Chordata; class Actinopteri; order Syngnathiformes; family Syngnathidae; genus Hippocampus; species Hippocampus comes. The sequence goes on along the minus strand of NW_017842054.1, from coordinate 3,016,655 downwards.
GTGGTAGCCTGTAACGCACGCAGTATAATGTTGTTGTATATAATTATCAAAACAAGATGGAGAATAGATATATGATGCAGACTTCTTGATTTGATCATGATTTCGCAATTCCGGTTGAACAGCTTGTTTATTTGTCACTTTAACAACGTCACGGCCCAGCGCGAGCGCAATTCAAGCGGGCTCTAATGATTAACCTGTAAAGCGCCACGCTGGACCTCGCGACTCGGTCGGCCCACCGCATTCCCACCAGACACTTGGCGCTATGAGGTAACTGTGACCTTCTCGCAAGTGCTCCGGCAGGCCGGAAGGAAGCCGAGGAGGTTTATTAGATCAATCCAGTCAACAAGAGGCGACGGCGCAGGCGCTCGGGCAAGAATAAAAGCAAGCATTGCATCATCCGCGCAAAAATACAGCTTCCCGATGACCCGTGACCCCACCGCGAGGATGAAAGCCTACTAGTTGTGTTCGGGGGCGGAGGGGGGAATTCTTTTAAGGCATGAGCGCTTTATTTACACGATGAGTCCGAATCCGCCTGAAGCTTTCTCGAGCTATTAACAACGCGAAGTGTGTTTGAGCACAGTCATTTCTTTAGGACGTGTGAAGATGTGAGATTGTGTGCTGGTCAGCCTACTGCCTTCTGTTTCTATGCGTCACAGCTCACATGCCGGCTCTGGATATCCGAAACCACAGCACCATCTCCTGGTAAACCGGCACGCATCCGGTTGAAAAAATAAACGTCTGCTTTCTGCTCATCTGCATTTCATTGCACATCTGCAGCGAGCAACAAAACTCGCTTGGATTGGTCAAAGCAGCCGAGTCTATGTTCACAACTGCCGGTACAAAAAGAGAAGAATGTCCAGTTTTGATTGAAAGTCTCCCGGGAGATTTTCATCCAGCAATATGTTGTCATGTTGTGATGGCAACTCTCATCCTTTGCATCACAAAGGAAGAGAGTTTTTCCGATTTTGTCCGTCTCACAGTATTTTGCGTGGATGTCTGCTGATGACCAAGATTACACTAAAGGAAAACGAACTCAAACTAAAATTGAAAAAATATTTTGGTTCATAAAATAAAATTTAAAGGAGACTTATGAAACTAACTTAAAGGATAATTATAGCAAAAAATATCCTTGTTTATGTCCTTTTAATTAATATCATATATTTTGATGTTGAATGAATCAATAAAGTAAGTATGTCAGTAACAGCTGTTTGGGAATTTTTGCATTTTACGCTATGACACAATATTCTTTTCTTGTTTTTTTTTTAATTCTTCTATTACAAAAAAAAAAAACTACAGTAACATAAAAAAAATTTTTTTTTTTTGGGGGGAGGGGGGTGTAAAGTTGAGTGGCCATCTTGCCAAAGACGTGACATCATTTGACGCATCTGGCGCCCATTGTGGCCGCTCTCATCTGCCTTTTTGAATCTCTTCTGACAGAATTACGGCCGATCGGATTTTAATTCAATATTCCCCGTTTCGTCACCGCCAGAGGAGGAGTGTCATGGCGGCACATCACCATCATACAAAGTAGCTAATATGGCGCCGCTCTTAATTCCGAGTCAGGTGAGGCCGCCACGTCGCTGATACGTGGTTGTGAAAATGGTGATTTGGATGCCGGACCACAACGCTCGCTTTAGTCTTGGAAAAACGGCATCAGCAAAGTGGAGAACACACAGAAATGGAGAACAAAACCCACTGGGGGGAGATTAAGGCATGCATGCAGTGTTTGACTTCATTCAATGACATGGAAGAAATCAATTTAAAGCATCATAACAGGGGATCCTCTGCTTCAAGTCTTTTTTTTTTTTATGCCGTTAATTATTTACTGTAATCATGACTTTACTTTTGTGTTAGTGTAGGTTAGTGACAGACAACGTTTTGTCCATATTTTGATTCGGTTGTAAACTGAGGACCCCCCGATGTGGACAAAAGTCTTGGGACACACATTTTGGTTGACCAAAGCAATGGTGGGAAAAAAAAGCACTTTTCTGTTCCAAGTTGAAAGCATTCTCGGGAAAACTTTGGTGTCGAAACACTCATCAAACGCCTATTGGATAAATACAAAAATGTTCCACACACCCAGCGACATTTTGAAGAAAGCACATTACACGCTTCCACGAGCTGCAACTCCGACTTCTATTTGCACTTCCATGAGGCGCGATGGTGTCCCAAAACTTTTTCCTGGTTATAAACTTAAAGTACCAAGCGGTCCTTACACACCACGAGAAGAAATAAAAATTGCTCCTGAACTGAAACACTCCCATTGGAAGCCAACCAAAGGCATGCAGATGAAGGAGGGCATGCTTCACGATAATGGCCGACGGTTAAGACGTTGGAGAGAGAACAAGAGAGAGGTTCTACTGTACCATGCCCGGTCAGTGAAGTACTGCACTAGGTGCTCCACTCCTTTGCCACAGTCATTATGTGTGGGCAGGCCCGAGTTAAGAGGGGAAGATGAGGAGAGGAGGCGTTAGAAGATGAAGGAGCCCCGAGAGAAGAGAGAGGAAGGGGGCAGAGACTTGCTGCGGTTGGAACAAATTCAAGATCTACTTCACGCGTATGGAGAAGATCAACAAAGAGGCACGTTAAAGCAAATGTACTGTCTAAAGCGTCTTATTCTATTCTAGATGATAAAGTGGATTAAAAAAAAATGTTTGGTCTTAGCTTTTAGTGGGGGTCAAAAGCTTGCTGTGGTTGCGAATTTGCCTTTTTACGTGAACACAACGGATCAATCAACAAGTGGAGGTTTCACACAAAGATAGCATTTAGCCCTGTAGCTAAATCCGATGCAGAGTATCTCCATTTTTAGGGGTTCTGAACTGCTGCAAGTCCGATCTAATGCAGACGTCTATTGGGGGGCTTTATTTATTTATTATTCATTCTATTTGTACACATTATTGACCCTTTCGGGGACAGCGGTTACGACAGTGGACAGCTTATTGTGTGATCAGGTTACAGGGTGCACAAAGGGGTTAATCATGATCAGTACAGTGAAGTAGCGGTGAGCGTGAGATAAACGTAACTGCACACAACAACGCGGCGTGCGATCACACCTCGGCATCTAGTGGAAGGCTCATCGTTGCGAAAGGCGCTTCTGCAAAAAGTCTCTGTTACAGCGTAGGGAACTCGTTAAAAGCATGCGGTCATCTGAGAAACTGCTGATCTTGTTCGCAACAGAGTTCAAATGGGCTCAGTAGTTACAATATATCCACAATCTTCGATTCGATACGGTTGGGCACACCGGTGCTTTCGTTACTTTGAAGAAACTGACAAATAGTGACTAAGATTGGTGCCGTGTTGTTCTGGATGGCCTCGTCCACATGTCTTGAGATCTCACATTTGGGGTAGGGAACTCGTTAAAAGCATGCGGTCATCTGAGAGACTGCTGATCTTGTTAGCAACAGAGTTCAAATGGGCTCAGTAGTGGCAATATATCCAAAATCTTCGATTCGATTCGGTTGGGCACACCGGTGCTTTCGTTACTTTGAAGAAACTGACAAATAGTGACTAAGATTGGTGCCGTGTTGTTCTGGATGGCCTCGTGTATCGAGAGCTCACATTTGGACACTTACAAGTCACATATTGAAATCATTCGGAGGCATGGGGCACAAAATGGCGGCGATGCTAACATCGGTGAAGGCCATATTTATGTGAAAGCAGACACTTCAAGCGCTTGTATTTTTGGATTTCAAATCCAGGGAAACCGTGACTTGATTTCAGGAAGTTTCACTGCTTTCCACCTCTTTTCTCCCACTTGCGAGCGCATTCCACTCCCACCGGTGTTGGGAGAATGAATGCAGCAAGCGTGCATTTGTGAGGAAAAAAAAAAAAATCTCAAGAGCACTCGACGATGCTGAAATAAGCTGAGGTGTTCAAACAATGTGCCGCATTTATTTCACCTTTCCTCTTGATTGAAAAGAGCACGGCGTGGGTTCGATGCTTTTCTTCCATTTTTTTTCTTTACCTGCTCACACGTTCATTTCCTGCCACCTATTTTTCTGTTGTTGATCTCCTGATCAGCACTGCATCATCATCGCAGCTTACAATGCATGGCTTGTTTTGTTCGGATTCACTGACGGCTGAGTGCACCGTTCCTAAGTAGGTGTTCAGCAACTGATGATAATTCCTGCTATACAAAGGACATTATGCTCCATAACAGAATAACTGAGAACCGCAGGACCGGGGGGGGGGAGTGTGTTCGGGGAAAAGAGGATGCGGTGTAACACAAAACAATATCCGTGTGCGGTTCAACCCCAAAGTAAAAAGCCTTGAAATTGCACGAGATGACGTTGGGCTTTTAAATTGGTGTAAGTAGTCCTTATGAAAAAAAACCACCAAAAAAAAATGGCAAAAAGGCAGGAAAGCGTGTTAGTGACTCACTCTGTCTGCGCTGGGGCATGCCGGCACAGGTCAAGGCCTGGGGCGGCGCCTGCCACGGGGGCGGCGAGGGGGTGGGCAGCACACCCTACGCAGAGAGAAAATACACAGGACAAAAAGGCATGACGAACCGCAACACGCGCACACACACACACACGCCCGCAGAAGCTCCCGTGTGAAATCTATGGCAGGAAGATGAACAAAGCCCACCGACACATACGGGCAAATATAAAAGTGTCACGCCGCGTCTGGAAAAACATTTCCTCTGACAAAGTGAAATATTCACATTTCCGTCCACAGGTGTGTGACACCTGCCAACCTGACAGCTGACGTGACAGCTTTTACAAGCTCAGACAGCAAGTGGAGACATACTTTAGCCTTCGTGTATGTCCTTCTACTGTGTGTGCGTGTGCGTATGCGTGTGTGTGTGTGTGTGTGTGTGTGTGTGTGTGTGTGTGTGCAGGTTTAAGTTAATGAGCGCAAGAAGCTTACACATGCGCGCACACACACACTGTCTTGCGGCAGCACCATCAACAAGCGGGCAGCGAGTAAGCTCTGCGCAGGAATCTCGCGTAAGATTTTTCTTTTGGCAGAGACAAAAGACGAAAGCATCCTCATTTTCAGAAAAAGGTCAAGTATGTTAAACTCACGAGATTAAATTGACATTGACATGTCATGGCTAGAGCTCGCCACTCATCGCAAGTCTG
>NW_017842054.1:3008093-3011477 GCF_001891065.2 Hippocampus comes | reverse complement strand
GGGGGGGTTCCTGCCACTGAACAAGATAAGCATTTCCAAGAACCAACGTATGGATGTTGTGTTCTCTCCTCAGTTCCACTGAGTGCCGCCCCAAGCAGAGACTCAAAGTGAGACAGAGGCACGACCGTCACGTTGAGGTGACAAACCCGACTCTCTCAAATACAAAAAAAGGCAAGGAATTGACTTCTCGGTTCCTCCTGCTGAGTCAGGAAGGCCGGACTTGTTCAGCAGGTAGCCTTCATTAACAAGAGGACAGTAAAAAGAAAAAAAAATCAGCAAGCAGGAACAAGGAGGGGCACAGGACATTTTCTCTTCTCTGCCTACTTGCTGCTCCCCCTTCAAGCGGAGAATCGTCAGAACTTTATTCCATGGCAAGTGAAGGACAGCTGTGACGCTGTCTTGGGTTGTTTCCGACACAGCCACGACATTCAAATGTTCCTTTTCTCCCTTCCCCAAGTAACAGGTGTCTGCGATTCCAGAAGTGCAGCAGCGCCTTTCCAACTTCTATCCTGGGGGGTCCTCAGTTATTGGACTGTACCGACAATGATGTGCAAGAAGCGCCTCATATGGTATACTGTATTCTTTTGAAACACAAACAATTTAACAGGATTGGCAAGGAAGAAGCCTTTCGCCCTGGAAAAGACGAGACTGGATATTTGAGAGGCTCTGGACGACGATCGCTCCTGTCACAGCTAAATATAGAATTATAAAATAGGTAAGGATTTCTTTCAAACAATCTAGACTATACTGGTACGGCTTGCCTTACGGATGGATGGCTGGCTGGATGGGGCTTCGTATCCGGAATCATAAAGTCTTGTGATGAACGCGCTTGTGCATTTCGGCGACAGAGACTCTCTACACTTGGCTTTTTAGCCACATGCACAGACGTCAAGTGGCTGGCGATAACTTGAGGTGTGAACTGGCTCTTGATAAATAAAACAGACTTGACTTGAGCAAGGGAATACACATTTTCACAAGGGCCCAATGGGATAGGTTTTGTGATTGTGGCTTCAGTGGCCCCATGTGAAAGGTGGCTAGTTTACAACGAAAAAACAAGACGGGTTTAGTATCCGTTCGCAAAACAGGTCAGTCACACCGCAAGATGCGGCCCACTCACGAGATGTCATCTCACTGCCGAGCCTACACAGTCCCACCAGCAGATGGTGGAAGCTGATGAAGCGGCAGGAAGTCATAAGCAAAGACGGAGAGAGTTCGACTGTGATCTTGCATCACATCAGGAATTTGGGGGGACGGCAACCCCCTCCTCTGTGAATGTGTGTGTGTCACCGTGTGAGTGCTGGCGAATGAGTCATGGCAAAGATTTCAGAGGGGTTCTTTCAACATCCTCCTCCTCAGCTTCCCACTAATCACTAACTCGTTTCAACTCCGTTCGCCCAACCCCGACTCTCATTTTCTGGGCGCGGGTGTCATCGCGACATCAAGCTCATTGAGAGATCAGAAGAAGTGAAGAAGTAGGATGAAAAGAACGCAAGAGATGTGTGAGGGAGGACGCTTTCAGATGAATCCGAGGCCGCCTACTGTGTTGCCTTTGTTCAATTGTGTTTGGTATAATCGCTAAAAAAAAGTGACGGCGACACACCCCCACCCAACACACACACACACACACACACACACACACACACACACACACACACACACACACACACACACACAATAGTTTGTCAAACACTGTCGATCAAGGGGCTTTTATTTAGCTAAGGGCAAAGAGTAGTGGACATTTTTTGGAGATTGTCTTTTTAGAAGTTAATTCATATAACATTTAATAGTGCGGTATTCATTTACATATTATTCTAATCATTTGCATTCACTCATTGTAGTCTCTGTTTTATTAGTGTATGATAATTATAATAAATGTATCAGAATGAATACTTAGCAGTGTTCTGATGTCAAATGTCAAAGCAAGGGCAATTTTTTTTTTTGTTACAAATTTTATTATCTTACCATTCCTTTCCAGACATAAATAGCATATTTAATGAAGGTGATGGGTCGACGAGAGCAGAGGCCACTATGGAGATATGGTACGCGTAAGCATCACAAGTTGCTAAGTCGAACATAGTGATGGCTGTTATGTATAAATTATACCTTCACTGGCCGCAACATTAGGTACACCTATACATTGTGATTAAATACAGTGGAAAAATATAAAAAAGTGTAGCCACAATGTCACAAGCACGTCTCCGTCGATGCAGTGTGGTTGCACAAGCGAAATAATGAGCATATGGCGAATGAACGAACACCACTCTGACAGTGACAGTAAAAATCTTGCATTAAGATCTTTGCAAAGGCGGAATCTTTGTATCCAGCTCTTGCATCGGAACTCATTACATTACGAAGGTGTACCTCATTGGAAGTGTCTCGTTGGCGTGCACTCTATATTTAGACGCACGCATAATGCGCTGCGTCCCAAATTACTGAAATCACATCAGATTCCCGTTTTGTTTGCTGAGCGTCTGAGTAAGCAGAGAAAACATCTCCCCCCGCTCATGATTGCCTCTGGGAGCTATTCAAGAATATTGGGTTGGGTTTTTTTCCCCTCCCTCTACAATTGACATTTAAGCGGCAGTTAGCGCGACCGTATGAGCCCATGCCGCTGTGACAACCCTTACCGTCGTTTGTCCTGCAAACATCACGCGTCTTTGTACACAACCGAAATTTGGCAGAGGAAAAGAATGGCTTTTATGCAGATTTGTTGGTAAAATCTGGGGGAAATAAAGAAATTGCTCATAAATTAATTGAATGTCCACCGATATTTTTTTTTTCTTCTCGTTAGTCCTCATTACGGTTGTAGGTGTCCTGGAGCCTATCCCAGCTAACTTCAGGAAAGAGGCAGGGCACACCCTGGACTGACAGCCAGTCAATCACAGTGCACATATAGACAAACAACAATTCACACTCACATTCACACCTTAGGGACAACTGAGGCTAGATTTTCACTGCATGGTTCAAATGACTTTTTTTTTCTCTCAAATGGCTTAATTTGGTAGTAAAAATAGAAAGAAAAAAAACGGGAAAAACTCACGCAAGCAGAGGGAAAGCATGCAAGCTCCCGGCATTTTAATATAGCGCCAAATATCAACATCGGGGTGGTAAAAAAAATCATTACAAGATGCTGACCTTTGCCATGACAATGTTCCTGAGCTAATCCAATTCCGCTTAGCACTCAAGAACACCACCGGAAGGCACCGGGCCACTCCAGCAACTTGATATGGCGGCACTTTAAATGTCAGCAGAGAAAAATCAACACAAAGTGCACTTGGCCCTATGTTTGAAGTGTGAGTCTGGAAAAAAAAAAAGTTGACATCTTTTGAGTCAAAAAGGAAAAAAAAAAAAAAAAAAAAAAAAATTTCAATTATCCCGGACCCC
>NW_017842054.1:2983733-3007912 GCF_001891065.2 Hippocampus comes | reverse complement strand
GTGGAAAATCTGAAATATTCTTTTGTACATTTGGACTTCCACCATGACTGAAGTCCAAACTTTTTTGTTAACACGCTGAAAATGATCAAGATCCCCATTGAGAAAAAGTGGGCCGGCTTTGCTGGTTGCCTCGGCAACAGTAAAACCACATGCTGTCGTGCATGGCGGGGAACCTATGGTGTACTTAGGGAGCTCAACCACTCCAGTTTATTCGAGCCCGAGCAGCAGGCACTGCAAAGACCCTCTTGGAATCTTTTTTTTTTTCCCCCATCGGTATCCTTCCGTTGGGTAAAATGCCTTTTCTGGGTGACTCAACATGCTCTCAGATTTTTCACAGGCATTTTTCTTGATGAAAACTTGCCTATTTTCAGAGGTCGGAAAGAAAACAAAGTAGCTCATCTTGCAATGTATTTAGCATACATCCAATCTGTTAGCATTATTTTCAGAGGTCGGAAAGAAAACAAAGTAGCTCATTCTTGCAATTTATTTAGCACACATCCAATCTGTTAGCATATTAGCATTTTCTCCTTGCCAAGATCACTTTACTGCAAGTCTTGCTCCCTTGATGCATGTCAGTTTTTCATCAATTATCACGAGTACATCACTACAGCACAGGATGTAAAGATCCTCATCGATCAATCCAGGTGGTTTCTCTGCTTATCTTCCTGTCTGCCTCTTTCGCTCATTCATCTCCTCCATATTTATTCCACACAAACAGCGGCCTCGCAGCTCGCCCCGGCTATTAAAGTGTGAGGCCGAGTGACAAGTCGGCTTGACAAGCTCATAAAGCGTCTTCCGCTGGGAGGTCAGCGTTTTGGGCGTGCGCCAAAAACCAAGATGATGACTGACTCAGCGTGACGAGATGAGAATAACCACCAGCGTCTATTGATGTGCCTGTTTGTGATGTACCGGTAAGTGGTGCACATTTAAGAGAAAAAAAAGAAATCAAGAATAATATTAAGGGTGTGTACCTGGGTGTGGATATATGGACTCACAGCGTGACTGGGGGGTCTCCAGTGGGTCTGGGTGGCCTTGTCACAGGGGCGTTGCGGTAGCTTGTCCGCCGGCTGTCGAAGTAGCGAGGGCGCCCTCTGCTGCTGACACCGGCACCGCACCTGACGTTCTCGGGCCAGCTGAAAAAAGGCCAGGGTGAACGATGGGAACTTTTGCCAGGTTATGACATGAATGTGGAGTAATATATTGAATAACAAGCTCAGCCATAATTGCCTGCGCGACTCAGGAGGTAAACAATCATCTTGAAGAGGACGAACGCAAATCCAGTGGAAGCAGCCGAGCGTCTTTTTGTGTTTCAACAACCCGGGTGTGCAATGAGGCTGACCTAAACTCGTCTATTAAATAATGTAGAGCTTGAAATGGCTTTATCCGATATCCTTTTTGGCTGTGCTGCGCGCTACTTTTCTAAGGCACTCACGTGCCAAGCTGAGGTCAAATGCATGCATTGTAACGTGAAAACACAGCAGCCGAATAGGCACACGACAAGACGTCATCACAGCTACGACGTCAAAACATGAATCTGCTGCTTGGAGCCAAACAGACAAGCATAAAAAAAATGCCAAACTTGAGGAAGATGAGAGCTCTGTCATCAGTTTCATGGAGTGCCAATAGTTTGCTCACATACAGTATTTGTCCTAACCCCATGCCCGTTTGTTATTATTAGTTGTTCTTATTTGTTAAAGCCCGACTGCAGCTTATTAATCGACTCCCGACTGACAAATCATTTTTTTGTAGCGAGGGCTCAAAAGAGTTTAGTGTTAAATCTCACAGCTTGCGTGACAAAGCTGCCAACTTGACAGCTCTGCTTTGGAAAAGAAAAAAAAGAGAGCAACTTTGTGATACAAATTTGAGCTTTTCCATCGTTTCCAATCAGTCAGCAAAAGTCAGATGGTCTCTGAAAGGTTATCCTGTCCTGCGGGGTGGGCTGTCCTGTTGTGATTTGTCCTCGATGATCTGCTCCAGTTGACAATTGTAAATGTTAAAATCCCGTTCAATATTTACAATCGCAAATCGTGACGTGTGTGCTTGTGTGTGTGTGTGTGTGTGTGTGTGTGTGTGTGTGTGTGTGTGTGTGTGTGTGTGTGTGTGTTCAACACCAAATGCCAATTAAGAAGCTTGCTGAAGCTCCTGCCGTTGCCGGATGCAAATACAACAACAAACATCACCACAATAAAAAAGGACGAGGAAAAGAGGTTGTAACTGCAAAGTACACGTGGTTATCGGATAAGGTAACAGTTGACGTAACTTCTGTTCCTTCTGCCACTACTACCCTTTCTTCTGTGTATTTTCAAGGTGTCTGGATGCTGCCTCTCGCAGGTTAGTCCCGGTACTGCGGCAGATTTTTGTTCACGGGAAGGACACTTGCGATTTCGTCATCCCCACACACTATGAGAGCAGTTGGAACCCAAATTTGTTTCATTTTTGTCCTTTAATTCTTAATGCCAACTGCACTGTCAAGGACTCATGACAAGCTACTCGGTCAAAATGGGATGGCAGGCAATTTTAAATAGCCCAGCTCAAAATATAGATTTCAGGGCTCTCACCTGATGCAGACGCCAAAATAATCTGAATTCTGCACAGTCCAATTTGACTTTTAACTCACTCTGTCAGCTTCCATATGCGCTAATGCCATTCCTCTCTCTCCTATCTGCTCTGTTGAGGGTGAGGGCGCAGCAATATTGTGCGGGACTGGAGAACCAGCTGGGGAGGTGCTCGCTCTAATTGGGAAGGCTCGCACGAGGCGGCGAGGGAGGCCTGGCTTTGACATTTTGGTATTTGTGGACGCGGTCGCAGATTTTAATATGTCAGGCGGACATACTGTTGTTTGGCTAACAAGGAAGTCTCTTCAAGACACTAATGAGCGTTAGGATGGAGATGGAGTAAGCTAAAAGCAAACGGAACAGAGGTTATTGGTAGCCAGCGGTGGGGGCCAGATAACTCGCGGCGGCGTGCTTGCGGTCCCGAACGCCCACGGGCGATGAAGGCTGGCGCAGTGCTTCCTGATTTTATCAGTGGAGATTTGCACCATCCGCCTCTGTCTTCTGCATCGTTCACAGCGCGTCGTGATTACATTCAGACAGAGAGGGGAGTCTCTCTTTAAAGTTCAGTGTGCAAGTTGAAAGTTTGAAACATTTTTTAAAATATCAACTTAAAAAAAAAATAATACAAATGTACAAAACAAAATGAAATAAATTCATTTCGGTGAAGTGAAATCTAATTACAGTAAGCCTGTGATCAACTACGAGTGCTTGACACCCTCCTAAAAATGTTAACAATTCCTTATAGTTTAAACCTTAAAGTATAACACAAACTATGACCCTGAAACAGTTTTAAATCACTTCAAACTCATCTTACCACAGTAACCTTAAAAAAAAATGTACCAGATGTGTACATGTACAAGCAAATGAAGTGGAGACTCTCCATTACATCCGCTAATAACCCAGGCTAAATTTAGCTCCTCCCCTCCCCAACAAAAACGGCTCTCTCTTATGATTTCAAAGAACTTTCTTGACATCAATGACTGCACTACTTTCCAACTCAGTGCTCTGGCAGTATGCACAAAAAATTTTGCCCGGCTCAAAATTAATATTGTTTGTTGTTTGTTTTTGTGAGCATTTTCCACTTGTATGGACAAACACCCCCACAAAAAAACTAGAAACAAAAGTGAGCATTTCCAGGGAATGAATGTTGGCAAAGAATGTTGCAGCCACAAAGAGCCTTTTTTTTCTTACCACTTGTTCCCGCTGATGCTGCTGCAGCTGCTGACACTGCAGAGTGAGCTGAACAATGGTCTTGTCTCGACTCCGAAGTTCTTCTCGGAGCATGTGCACCTCCTTCAGCAGCTCCTCAAACTGCAGACACGCACACACACACGCGTGCAGTTATATAGCACTTCTACAGGAGGGGAAATCAGATAAAACCATGTTTTTCTTACCTGGGATACAGTATTGGTATTGCCTCCAATCTCGCCCGAAACATCTGCTGGCGAGTCCGGATCCTCGAGCTGCAAAACACACACGTACACAGCGAAATGCAGAAAGTACACGGTGAGACCGATCAATGACAGTTGCCGTAGGGCACGCCTCAAGAGCAATGTTGTGAGGTGGAATCATTTTCCTCCTCCATACACATACACCCTGCCGGCCTTGGACTGCCAGGCATCGGTGACACGGACCTGCGGCGCAATCTCCAAGTATAGTCAACACATTTATTTCGCAAGGAAGCATAAATGTCAGCTAGGTGCCCGAAAAAATCCAGGCATGCCTTTGTATTTTTTTTTTCTTTTTTACCAAAAGGTACTAGAGAGGTTGGTCTTGTATGTGTACGCCGATAAGCCAATTTATTTGTTCGATCAATTAACATGCATTCATTTGAATCGGGGTACACGCACGCATACTGATGATGAGGCAGAATCCCCCCCCCCATCTCATTGCAGTCAGCAAATGGCTGATTGAGAGAAGCAATGAACGTGTTTTTCCTTGTCTCTGACATTTTCAGAAATCAGTGGAGTAAAAAAGATCATCTTGTATGTACGCTGCCTTAGAATCACCTAAATACTTGACAGCGTTTTCGAGAAGTTCAAGATGATGTTCTTGTATTTTCATGCACAGCTCTCTCTAACGGTCAGCGAAAGAGAAACGAGCCACTTGAGGCTACACTACACAAAAAACATTCCTGATTTGGTGAGTCATTCAAACGGTAGGGTCAGAATTTAGCATGAAGCACATTACAATGGATGCTGTATCAACGATTCAGGCTGACGGCGTTGGGACTAAACGGTGCGTCCGATATGTCCTTGGCAAGCTTTGAGCGGCTTGGTGCCAACCGAGCATCCTTTGAATACCGCAACCGACCTCAAGACGACACGAATGGCCACCTAAATAAAGCATGATTTTTTTTTTTCACCGGCTGTACCGGCTTCTGTATTCACCAAAGTGAAGGCCAATCGAGCACAACTGGAACGTAGTGCAGTAGCAGATTCCATTCCAGCGGAAAAATGTGCAATAACTGAGTGACGCTCTCATTTTAACATGGACCAAATCCTTCCAGCACTTGTTAAAATAAAATGCGTGCCACCAAGCAGGGTGGAGGTAATAAAGTGGCCAGTGAGAGTATTCATTCACCAACAACAGAATTCATTTCCAGCATCCTTTGATCTGACTCTTGCTGTCAACCATCCTCTCATTCCCGCGACTGAGACCGACGGACTCTGTAATTGATTTCCTCACATTCAGACTTAATCGCCTGCCAGCAGTAAAAAAAAAGAAAAAAAGGAAGGTGCGAGGCACACGTTCAAAAGCCAAACCGGCCGCGAGGATCTACTCATGAGGGTCGGACCTGCAGTAGGTTTTTCAGCCTGAGCAGCTGGTTCTTGACCAAGGTGCAGTCTTGGCTCATGTGCTCCAGCGACAGCTCATCGGGCACGGGGGCGGGCGCGTGGCCCTGTCGCCTCGCTTCCGAGGGGGCGGCCGGTAAAGACATCCTTGAAGACTTGAGGCTGTCATAGTGATGGAAGAACGGTGCCCTGAGAGACAAAAGCGTCCGTCATGTTAAGCACAATGGAAGCTCTTGAGGTGTCCTGAAATTAAGGTTTGAAAATAATGACCGTTGAACCTTGCAAGTGGTTCATTTCCATGATTTCCTCAGAGAGGAAATCGTAAAATGAGAACTGCATCCCAGATCTGATTGTTGTTGACCTTGGCAGTTATGTTGTAGTACAAAAAGGTTCAGCTTAATAGGTAATATTCAGATTTTTTTTTTTTAATTGTCAAAAGGATAGCAAAAAAAAAACCTAATCGTCTCGTTAAAAGGCACAATTTGCTGTTATTGACTATCTTGTCTCTGTCTCGCGATTGTGATGCAACGTTGCCGACGCATATCGCTGCAGCTATTAAATATCATGAGAATCAATTATTCCCAAAACCATACCGTCGATCACCAATTGATTTTTGCAGTGTGACACAGCAAATGTGAATGTGAGCCGTTGTCCAATTGGTTTCGCGATCCTCACATTCCACACTGTAATATCTGTGACGTTGTGTGCGCGTTGTCTTTAAAAGTTGGAAAACTGATCACTCACAAAGATGTTGCTTTCATTTTTTTTTTTTGTTTTGTAATCAGATCATTCAAGTTAATTGATTGTTTCAAGCAGCCCTACCGCCACACCTTGTTGTAAGACCGCAATCCAGATCGTGTTTACTGTTAGCCGTACCAAACCATCATGTCAAACCACAAACTTTTGCCTTTTCGTGAAGGGAACCAAATGGATCACGAACCTGCCGTCGTTGGGGAAGTGGTCGGGTCCATTCCAGCGGTGGTGCCGGCGGCGCTGTCCCTGTCGACGGGGCCCGCTTACACCGTTGGACATCCTGTCAAAGTCTACGACGAAAGGCAAGAATATGTTGAGGTACGGCGAGGCTATCGGTCTGTGCAGAAAATCGTGTCTGCCTTCAAAGCTTGTTGCAAATGGGTTGAGTTTGTTGTGAGAGATGAGATGCGCCATGCAAAACATGAAGGTAAGAAAATGTTTTTCAGGCGGGCTCACACAGACACACACATCAAAACAAACTATCATATTTTCTGGCGATGAATACGCCTGTACACATTTGAAACGCTCTAAAATATCGGCACGCACATCTTGATCTTTTCCATCTCCCTCCTCGCTATGCAAACACGCAAACAAACAAACAGAAAAAAAAAAATCAGTGACGAGCAATTTCATTTCCAAGGATGTAAAAAAGGACAGTGAGACTTCGGAGACTCTCGGAAGAATAGAGCAGAGAAATGAGCCATGGCTCGGGGAAAAACTGACAAATAATAGAGGCTGACCTCCCTTTCCTTGAGAAGCGAGGCCCACAGCAAAGGAAGGAGACAGTGAGAAACAACCGCGCGTGCACACACACACACAAACAAAAAATAAGAAGAATAATGGCAGGGTGGAAATGCTGCTGCTGAGAATACTTTACCAAAAGTGTCACCACGCAACACAGAAGCAGGCAGCCTGTTTCATACTCAAGCGTTACATTCCGGGAACCTGACAGAGTCCAAGTCATTAAAGAAGGCAAAAAAACAAAACAAAAAAAAAAAAGACACCAATGAGCCATGGCTCGGGGAAAAACTGACAAATAATAGAGGCTGACCTCCCTTTCCTTGAGAAGCGAGGCCCACAGCAAAGGAAGGAGACAGTGAGAAACAACCGCGCGTGCACACACACACACAAACAAAAAATAAGAAGAATAATGGCAGGGTGGAAATGCTGCTGCTGAGAATACTTTACCAAAAGTGTCACCACGCAACACAGAAGCAGGCAGCCTGTTTCATACTCAAGCGTTACATTCCGGGAACCTGACAGAGTCCAAGTCATTAAAGAAGGCAAAAAAACAAAACAAAAAAAAAAAATGACACCATATTCCAGCTAGGAGAGTGCCTCGAATAGAGCGTGGAAAGAAACGTCCACCTGGTCCAGTCGGTGAGGCAGAAATCCTGAGCCCACCCTGCCTGGCCATGTCTGTGGTGTCAGGCTTGTTTTTCAGGGAACTCCCAAGGAACTTTTAAGTCCAAGTTTAGGGGAAACTCCGGGAGGCCTCCACAAGCCCCGACAGCTGGGTTGAAAGAAATTGCCCCGCGCCGGCCGGTCATCCGCTTCTGATTTGGCTCCCTAGTTTTCCCTTTCGCCTTCTTCCTGTTATGTGGCAGAGTCAGGGTGTCTCTTGGAGGGAGGAAACGAAGGACAGAGCAAGGGGAGGGCCTGCGGAGGCTCTGTAGGCAAAACAAAACCGCCTTCCCGACCCCTGGTTTCAGGGCCGCCCTTGTGATCTCACTTTCACTGTGCCTCTTTTCTTGTACTTGGCCCGATACGCGGGGGCTATAAATATGGACACTTCCCAAAAAGGGAGCACGGAGGGGAACGGCACGGCACGTCAGTCACATTCTTCTGGAGTGAACATTCCCTTGGCCTGCCTTGGACTGTTTACAATCTTAACGGTGACGTGTGGCTGCGGAGTGAAGCCGTCTCCGACTTGCAGCAGCGCAATAAAAAAACTCGGGCACGTGAGACCGTTCACTTCATGTTCGGGTTGCGGTTGATGCACTTTTGGGGGCATTTTGGCAATGCAAACGATACCGGCAACGGCAAAACAAAAATGGAATCGAACTGAAAATTGTAGCCAGAAGGTCTCAAAGGTTAAAAGTACATTAATATTAATCATACTTTGTAAGGTCATATAAAATATATTAAAAGGATATATATCTAGTAACAAATATTTATTTGTTTTGATTTTACTTTTTGAGGTCGGCACAATAAATTAAATGTTCTCAAATTAAAGTACATTACAGCCACCCTTTTTGTTTTTTTTTAATTAATTTAGCTTTGCTCACAAAATAGATTGCTCCATTTACAATGCCAATTTCAAAAATAAAAACTGTGGATTATACAAAAAGAAAAACAATTGCTCATTTGTCATATTGTCCTATTTTTATAGTTTAATAAAAAGTTGCTCCTGAAATAAAGTCACTGCTGTGCAAAACTGAACTTTGAAAGAACTTTTTTGACCAGATTGTTAATCGTTTACCAGTCAAGATCGCGTAAAACAATTATTTTTCCATCAATAATATGAAACCTGTAATACTGCAATGTCGAATGTGATGCGGTTGAAAGTTTTGGTGCGCCTCACTTCAGTGCTGCTGCAACCAAGAAAAGAATCTCGAGTTCGACATGATCGCGCTTGACACAGTCCACCGCCACCGCGTGTGCATGTACGGTCCGAGGCACATACATGACCTCCGTGCGTTAAGATTCTGGCTTTGCGGGAGACATCTGACATTAGCTCGCGCGATAAACAAGCCAGGCAGGAGTGGCCCGACCTGAGTTTGCGTCGCCGCTGACAGGAGTGAATAATCGTTGCAGAAGTCATTATAATTCACGACGGCGCGAGGTCAATGTCTCCGCGCCCCCTCCCTTCATTCTCTCGTGACACACCATCCGATAAAGGCGATAATACAGCTGCCGGCACAATCGCCACGACCCGATTGCCTCGAGCGCATGCAATTAAGCCTTTTCACGCCAGGATCAAGAGGCCGGAATTTGATGACATTCACAGAGCGATAAAGAAAACGACAACAAAAGGCTACAACGGCGCTGACGTCACAGCAGTCGAGCGGGAATGTGAAGTGGGGACAATGAGGCGTTCAACTAATCACTTTATTACTACCGTCAAGGCAATTAAACGGTCTGCCGCCACATCTCAATATTTAAGGCGCTTGGATGTGC
The DNA here is from genome assembly GCF_001891065.2 of Hippocampus comes. NCBI lineage: Eukaryota > Metazoa > Chordata > Actinopteri > Syngnathiformes > Syngnathidae > Hippocampus > Hippocampus comes. Next base: position 2,998,629 of record NW_017842054.1, on the reverse strand, counting down.
GTGTTTTATCCGTTTGTTCCGACATGCTCCAGACAGCTGGCGACATCCTCTTCAATGCAGGTTTGCTGCCGAGCTGTCATTTCCAGCGCGATAAATAACCTATAAATAACTCTTCGGCAAGCGTGTACCCGTCACAATAGACGGCGAGACCATTCCAACAGATGTTGCACAGCCGAGCAGGGATTTGATCCACCCGCAATAAGGCGCGGAAGCATATTGCTGGAAATAGAAAGCGAGTAAACTTTTTCGCCACCCCCTTCACTAGTTTGCCACTGACTTTACTGGATGTTGTTCTCTTCCAGGACAACGAAGCGCGTGAGCTCACCATGCAAACCATCCTCTGGGAGATCCACATCCAGCATGAGGTCATCGTCATCCACCTCTTCCACGCCTGGGCTGTGCAGATCGTTCAGGATATCCTGGGAATCACAAACAGAAAGAAATACAAAACAAAAACGTTGCAAGGGTGTTGCCCCACGTACTTCCATTTTTTTTCTGACGGTGTCGATATTGCTGTGGAGCCATTTTGTGGCATCTTGGTGCCGAGGAACTATGTTGGAGTGAGTTGAGGAGCTACATGTATCAGTTTAATCAATGACGAAAATGATCGCTGTCATAAGAAGCCTCAAAAGTGTCTATCAAGCTAGTTTCCAAAACACTGGGAGAGGTGTCAACATTAATTGATTAATCGTCAACTAAGAAAAAAAACAATTCCTGGGAGATTGTAATTTTAGATATTGATACATAAAATAGATGGAAAGAAAATATCAGAAAATGTTGTTTGTGGGGAGGAAAATAATCCTCATTCTTTCGTAACTTTTACAGTGCTGTTGAGACATAAAGATAAAAACAATTCACATGTCCAGAACCATACGATGATAATGTGACGAAAGCAGCAGTCAAACAAAATACCTTTGTCAACTGAAGTATGAAAAAAATAAATAAATAAATCCACAAACAATCTACGCATTCTAAAATGTTCACCCCTGCGCATGGCATGGTGTGTCATGGAAATGTTATCAAGCCCTGGGTTGCCCACACAGTGATTTTGCACACCGCCATTTGAATGCAGAGAGAGTCAAATACAGCCAACACTTGACTGGCTCACATAAAAAAAAAAAAAAAAAAAAAAAAAAAAAAGAGCAATTTAAAGTGCAGGCAGACACTTTTAGGTGTGTTATGGAGGCACATCGCCACCAAGTGGACTGATCATATTACTGCAGTGTATGAAAAATTTAACCCATTACAGACCCTCAAAAAAAAATAATAATAAATCATCCTAATACGTAATAAATCGTTAGATTTTGTACAATCTATCAAGTTCGATTCCTGTATCAGCAACACTGCAATGCTCTGTATAACATTGCTATTATTATTCGGTTAAAGGGGGACGCCAAAATTCAGAAAATGCATTTAAAAGAAACGACGAAGGTCCAACCACAGAAATGTTGAAAGCCCAAGTCAAGCGCATGTTAGCAGCGGCACTAATGTGATACCATACCATGTCCTTAGGACAAAGTAAAGACTTTTAATCGGATATGCATAGTTGCGGCATGTGATGTTATGCTGAGAGCAGTATTGCGCATTCTCCAAACTATTTTTTCCATTCTCTCAGGGACATGAACAAAAATGGCGTACAGTACAACATTTGAAGGTGCCCCAATTTCTTCCCCCAAATGTTTTTAAATTGACATAATGCCAGAAATGAATCAGAGGTTGAAAGAATGACCACATGGAATCATAACTCCAAAGATCATTTGATGACCGATTTGTACTTTCAAGGAGCCTCATTCACGGACGTGCTCCCCCCTGCTCCTTTTCTCTCTCTTTTTGATCAAGTTGAATGTCCCTATCACATGCTGTAAGCACTTAAAAGACATATCTTATTATACAATTTCTAATCTGGTTTCCCGAAAAGCTCTTTAAGTGTTCCCGAGATCAGGTGCCATGGTACGTGAACACACAGAGAACCCAAAGGCTGGAAATGCTATTAAAGCTGCGGCTGGGACAGCATTCCTCTCCGGGATAACCTCTTTGCCTAATGAGGAAGGAGGTGAATGGGTGGCGGCATTTTTTTTTTTTCTTAAGTAGGCAATAAAATCTGGCATGAGCATTGCCAACCGGAAAGTGATCGGCTCATTGGAATTTGGGACCGGTGACCGGAAATGCTTACTCTTACTTTTATTGTTGTCGTCTTCAGCCCTGACAGTAACTGTGGCAAAGGCGAGTCCAGCTCTAATTGCAGCTTGTGTACATGTTAAGCGATGGGACTCACCATGCTGTTGAGCTCGGAGTCGTCGTACGGATCGCACAGATACGTGCCAGGCCCTGAAAGTGGTTCGAGACCTTCTTCGTCCCACATGTAGGTTCCCCCGGAGCTGTTGGAGGGTGACAGCTCCAAAGATGAAGCCAGGCAGACATCGCCTGTCTCCGGCGACTTCACAAGTGCTCCCTGGGAGTCCTGCATAGGGCTTTCTTCATCATGGCCTGGATGAAATGTTAAAAAAAAAAATTTAACTCAACAACAAAGTCCAACGCGAGGATCATTTCGGCTGATTTATTTGATTGATTTACCTGACGGCTCCCAGTCATTGGTCTCGTTGAGAACGCTATTTATCTTCTTGCTGTCGTGAGGGTCCCCGTCACTGAAAACATCCCCGACACTGTCCAAGTCATCTAAAAAGTCTTCACTGGTGTTTCCTTGATCGAAGGATGAAGCGGAAGACAAGGACATGTCTTCCTGACCATCGGCGACCGCCTGATCTGAGCTCGGCCCCAGCACACCGCTTTTGTCTTTTTCTCCTCCATCCGTGATCCGTCGATCAGCGCCATTGCGACCGTCCGCTTCTTCATCCTTTCCACCGGGTTCGGCATCACCACACGGAGGGATGGATGAAGGTTTGACGCCTCCTTTAACCCAAGCTGGAAGGATGGTCTTTTGCTGCTTGGCCTGTGCGGGTTTCGCCTGCTTGAAGCCCAAAGACGCACGACTATTCCCCAGTAACTTGTTCAAACCGCAAGTGGAGAGCAGCGGCTTTTTCAGAGCTCTGGGAGTGGAGGGCGCTGCCGGCGCAGGCAGCGAGGAGGCAGCCGCGGCCTGCGTCGGTAGCGAGGAAGCAGCCGCAGTTGTTCGGCTGTACTGAACGCCTCCGGTGCCACCGCCGGAAGATCCGGACCCCCCTTGGCCAACACGCAGAGCGCCGAGTCCTAAACGTAAGCGTCCGTTGCTAAGTTGAGGGGGTTTGAGGAAACTACTCCGAGGCGGTCGAAGCTGAGTGTTGGCCAGAGGTTTGGCCAGTTCCACGGCCCGGTTGAAGGAGAAGGAGCGGATCATGGGCTGGCTGTTGGGAGACGGAATCTGCTTGAAGTGCGTGAAACTGTTTGAGCGCACCATCTTGTCCAGTTCCAGGGTCTTCAGGCTTTCGCTGGACTGCGAAAGGCGGTCTTGGGAGCCGCTTCTCGGCGAGCCCGAGGATAACTTGGGCCGCGCGAGGCGGGACTCGGCGTCGCTGTGGTCTGCTTTCGGTGCGCCGTTGAGAGAGCTTTGGCCCAACTTGATGCCGTCTTTGGGAGCTACTTTGAGGGGTTGCTTCGGGGCGGCTTTGGGGCTCGAGGCCGCCGCCACCACCAATGGACCTGACCTGCGCATTATCGGCGTTCCCGGGGAGGCGCTCTTTCCTTCCTTTGCCAATGGGGGAAGTTGTCTTGTCTTCTCTTTGCCCCCGTCCCCAGGGCTGCTCAGGGTGCTCAGGCTGGAGGGGGCTGTCCCTTCATCTCTCCTCCATTTCAAGGAAAAGGGAGAAGTTCGAATGGCACCGTTCGGGCATGCGCCAGCAGGAGCCGTCTTGGCATCCTGCGAGGACGAACCGTTGGTCAAGGAGCCAGCGCCGCCACTTGTCGAGCGCCCACCAAACTTGGGCAGTCTTGAAACCATGGCGGAGCCGGTCGATAGTTTATCTTCCATCGGATGCCAACGGAGGCATGGAGGAGCGTGGACTCACACACCGCTGGGGAGAGACCAGAAAGAAAAAAAAAAATGAATCACGTATCACACATTAACAGGCAAAAATCTGTCTGGCGATCGCTTCCTTTGCTGATCCCATGTTGAGGAAAATCCTTGAAACAGAAATATAGTCATACTTCAAACAGACGGACGACTGGAATGGTTGCGTGTCTGCGCTTGAAAGACTCCTCGCCGCGGAGAGAGCATAAAGAATTCATGCGACTGCTTTCCAAGGTAACTTGAGAGTTTATAAGAACGTCCACCCCACCTGCTCTCATGCCAAGTGATTTCATGAGCAACGTTTGGACCATATACGTATACAATAAATATTTTTGGAACAAACTAACAGAATCTTGATTACTTCTAACAAGGACTTTTGTTTTTTGAGTTGCCGTTGGTGTGCAGGATGACACAAATGCGACGATGATTGCAATGGACGAAGGCGCACGTCCAAGATCGTGTTTTCTTGTTTATTGAAAATTCACTTCATTCTGGAGTAAATAATAAGATAAGACAAGAAAACAACGTCCAAGATCGTGTTTTCTTGTTTATTGAAAATTTCTCTTCACTGTGGAATAAATAATAAGATAAGATAAAATAAGAAAACCTTTATTTGTCTCACAATGGACAAATCCCCATTTTACAGCATGTAACAATAATGCATTTATCTTCATCGGAAAAAAAAAAAAAAATCTGACATATGTCGGAGGTTGGTACTCAGGGTTAAAATTTGCAATTCTAGCTACAATTGCATCCCCGATGAAGAGAGAGAGAAAAAAAATCCTGCCCTGCATCCGTTCCCAGGTTTTTAGCGAACACGGCAGCAGTACGCGGGATCAAAAACAAAAAAAAGGGCAGACGCAGACACAATGGCTGCTGGATGAATGCGACTCCGGGAGGAAGGCCAGCGCGGTTTTAACGCTTGCGAATGGGCGAAGTCAAGGGCGGGAGAGCTGGAGATGTGTCGGTTGATGAACGAGCGTTTTCGATCCATCTGGTTGGACCGTGTGTTCACAAAGGAGAATGCGCCATCAATTGACAATCCACTCACAATCGCACCCGTTTCGATGGTGCGCCAGTGTTGACCGGTAGGCGAACTGCGGATTCAGGAAATCTAATCCATATTTAATGCCTCCACCGACCGCATCCGGGTGAGAGAGGGGGGTCAACTGTGGATGTCGTGCTGTCCCACATTCCCATGCGCAAACACGCGCGCGCGTCTACAATCAGTCGCATCTCGCCGCTGGCGTTGAGGTGTCCGACCGCCCTAATCCGCATCAATAAACACACATGGGCAAACGCGTGGAGAGACACACTCTCACCCACACAGGAAATCAGGTCAACATGCCGAGGCAGGGCCGCCGCCAAAGCCTCTTTGCCCCCCCCCCAGGGAACGGACGTGTGTCTTTGCGCTGCATGGGTCCAAATTGGCGTTTGACCATCCAGTACAAGCTCTCAAGTTGCACGGGGCATCACACGGAAGCGCAACGGTAACACTTTTGCGTTGATGTGGGTCACCTCGCTGATCACGCCAGCGAGTATTGAGATTCTGACGGGTTGACACACATTCGGAGGTGGGGCAGGAAAGAGCGTCGGCCATCTGTCGAACCCCTGGCCACCCCCACCTTCTGGGACTACACAAGTGATCCGATGAGGGGTGATAAGATTCGATGATTCGGTAATGCCAAGGGAACGGAAACGTTGTCCTGTCCATCAATTTCACTGAAGGGACATTTGATTTCCACATACTTGCAAAGTGTGAAGACATGGAAAAAATATAACACTCAATCCTGAGTCCAAAATCCGAGCATCAAGGAATTCATCGATTGTGTTTTCAATTTTTTTTCATCAGCAATTGCCAAGGCAAAGTGTTTTGTAGCTGCATCAGTTAACTTCCATCATTAGGGCTGCAACGAACGATGATTTTAATAATCTATTCATTAATCTGTTGATTCTTTTTTATTAAATAACTGCTACATCGGATTTTTACATTTCCAACCCAAAAGCGGGTCATTATTTTCCTGACTCATAAATTGATTACTATTCAGTTTTTGGTTTGCTTCGCAACAGCCGGCAGAAATTTTGCAAAAATGTTTTTTGTCTGAGGTAAGCGCAGATTGTTTGGAATTGTCTTGGTTTGTCAAGGTATTGAAGCGATTCATCGATTTCAATGAATCAAAATTGCTGCTGTGAATTGGGAATTTCTCCATTGCGAGACTAGTAAAGGTTTTCTTATCTTATCTTATCTTATTTCTATTTCCCCATTGAACAAAATGTTCCCAATCCATCATCATCATCATCTAGTGACGTGATAACAATCAAAATATTAAATATGCACTCCAACATTAAAAGCAAACAAGTACATCTTAATATACAGGTACCACAAAAAAATAACTGGATAAAAACTCCACTCGGCCCAAAATCAACTCTCTATGTACGCCAAAGTGCAGCTTCATGTCGCTCATTGTAAGGCCCCGGCATCTCTGGGGACTCATAACCTCGATCGGTCATGCAGAAAGGCCGGTGGCTGGGCCGCCGCGCTCTCTATGAAGCGATTAAGGGAGCGCCATTAGAGCCGGCTAATAGAACGAGGCGGCGACGAAAGCAACACTGACGCTGGCCTAATGTGTATTGAGTGAAAACAACACCGAGCTGAGCGGGCTTCTGATGCTAAGCCACCCGCTAATCTAATGAGACGCCAAGGAAGGCGACAGCGACAAGTGCAGACGGCGAGGGCGTGGCACCCCAGAACAGAAAACGAAAGCGCACGAAAAATATTTCCACAATTGCAAACAAATAAAAATAACGAAGACCTTACCCTGAGAAGTCGAGAGTTAGCCATCCTGTTTTCACCAGTGTCAAAAGTGAAAGTAAGCATCGAAGAGGCTTGTGCACTGACTGAAAGGGGCGTGCTTGTGTACCAGTGTTTTGTCTTGTGGGGACATAAATGTTTTACGGTAACACTGCTGGAGGGACCCGCCTTCTGCTTGGGGATGAAAACAAAGTCATTCAATTTTCAGATTTGGCTTCAAGGGGAAGCAAGGTAAAGTGGAGGTGACGGGCGAGTTGGAATTCAAGTTAAAGTCGTAAAATCTTTTGACGGTGACAGAAACACGACCGCGTGACAATCACATTCAATTTTCAGATTTGGCTTCAAGGGGAAGCAAAAGGTAAAGTGGAGGTGACCGGCGAGTTGGAATGCAAGTTAAAGTCGTAAAATCTTTGACGGTTGACAGAAACACGACCGTGTGACAATCAAAAGGCGGAAGCATGAACATAAATCTGGCAAAGGGATGAAAACCACATCAACCCGTCGGTGTACGTGCTACCGTGTGATGTCATGAGCTCACCAGAGAATGAAAAAAAAGCAAAGCAGACGCCGCCCAGCCCTTCTCAGACAGGAAGTTGTCTTGGTTTGTACAAGTTTCACTTTCTGCTCATTTTGTTCAAACACTTCCTGTCGACGTTTCGTGTCAACTGTGAGGCGGACGTGCGGGCCACGTTTCCCCCTGCGCTGCCTCTGTCCATCGGTGTGAACTTGCCATTTGACTGACAGGCGATCAGGGTCCACGGTCAAAAAGTCCGCCGGGACAGGCTCCGGTTACCCGCGAACCTCATGAGGACAAGCGCGATAGAAAAGTCATGATGGAGACAAGTCAGCACACGAGCAGAGCAAGCGTCGGCTGTCGCTCTGCTATTTGACCTTGACTTGAGCCCCCGCAGATGCGATTAATGCGCATTTAGGAGCCACGTTTAATTGTCGCATTCTGACCGCCGCGCGAGGATTGGAGAAGTTAAGCTGTCGTAAGCAAGCGTCGATCCCTGCCTGCATCGGCCATGCTTCATCATTTCAAGTAGATCGGGGGGAGGATGCCGGAGGAGCTCCTGGCAACTTTGTAAATCCGGCAGAGAAGTGCGCCTTCCGCAATTTGATCTATTCCAAGGAGTTTAACATCTGCGCTCTTACCGAGGGAATGAATAAGACGTAATCAGCGAGGCTAAGTTTAGCTTCAATGACAGACCGCATGGAGAGAAGGAGGGAGGGAAGGGGGGGGGGTGCAAGGAGGATCAGAGGAGAAGTCAAAGCAACCCACAAGGCTTTGGGTCCTTACACAACACGCAGGCGCATGCATAAGCGGGCAGTTCGTTATCCCGCATGACCTCGTCAATAAGATGGCCACATCGCTGCATCGGAAAGTTCACAGTGCCACCAAGGCAGCCTGGTTTAACATTAACTAACTTATGTGGACCATTTTGGGGAGATTTTTGTCTGAGTTCAACTCCTCTGGGATGGATTTGCTTACGACTCACCGAGCAATCGTCTTTTAAGCTTACAAAGAGGGTTTTTTTTCCGCCCATTTCAGTGAATGGGGGCCTAATGAAAGCTTTTCTCGGTAATCCTCCCATGGGGGGGGATTCATATGATGCATTCTTTTTAGAGGGTCTTCCTCACAATGTTGTTGTTTCTCTGCTAGACGAACCGGAGTGGTTAGATTAGAAAGATTAGGTTCAAAAGACAGACTCAAAGATTCAGTCAAAACCAGAACCGCAAATTCTAACGAGGATAAACAATGCGAAGTTGGAACAGCAGCAAATGTTTTCGCCTTGCACCGGCGGGGAATAGCGAGGGATGAAAAATTAAAACGCAACAACAGAAAGGTCCCCTGTTACGGATATGTTGGAACAAATTCGATATTCACCCGCACGGCAACATGCCTGAGATGTGCCTGAGCAAAATTTAGCCCGGGAACCGTCGCCGAGGGCGGCCATCACTTGCTGAAAAATAATCGTCGACGTTGGGCGCGGCCGTGGCGCGCAGTAAAGTTGTCGCCAAACGGGCCGCAGCAAGACGTTGGCGATCTACCGGTTGGTGGTGGTATGTGCCGTCCGCTTGGCTTTTTGTCTGCTCGGGGAATCAGCATCAGTGGCAGGGATGAGAAAAGAATCAATAAAGTCATTAAGAAGCCTGATGATGCCACAAGACAGAAGGTGGGATCACGGAGCAAATCTCCATCCATCAATGGCTCAAACTGAAAATACTCTTTCGGGGTGAGTCATGGGCGGCGCTGTGGGAGACTGGTTAGCACGTCCCGAGGTCAAGGGTTCGATTCCGGCTCCGGCCTTCATGTGTGGAGTTTGCATGCTCTCCGCGTGCCTGCGTGGGTTTTCTCCGGTTGCCTTCCACAATCCAAAAACATGCATGGTAGGTTACAGTAAATGGACGCTCGGTATTTTCCCTTGGTGTGATTGTGAGTGTGAATGGTTGTTGTTTTTCGATGTGTGCCCTGCAATTGGCTGGCATCCAGTTCAGGGTTACCCCCGCCTAGTGCCCGAAGACAGCCGGGATAGGTTCCAGCATGCCCGCAACCCTCGTGAGGATAAGCAGTTTCAGAAAATGGATGGATGGATAGGGTGAGTCATAGGCTCTTAAAAATATCATCACTTTTCTGCTCCTTAAGGCACTCAAGCTGGAACTTCCCCGTCTTTATGGACCAACTTACTGAGACTGAGTTACTGGGGGCCCCTTTATAGCTTCTTTATAGCAAATGGTTAAGAAGTCTTAGCAGCTATATAACTCTCACTTCTAGCCTCCAGACTGGAAAAATTACTTGTCCACATTATCTGCCACCCTCAAGGACACCTGTTCCGTGCCCTTTGGGCTTCTTCCCACACAAAGGGAGGAAGTGACTGGGTGACCACAGCTCAGAGCAAACAAAGCACACTCAAAAAAAAATGTACAAAGATCAGCAAGCAAGAGGACCCAAAAAGTAAATACAGGCAAGCAGGTTGGGGGTTGTTGAGCAGTCTGGAGATTTTCAGCTGTTAGCTAGTCGGGGGGGGGGCTCTGATTGTAAAAACACTTCCAGCCAAAGTGACGCTGCAGAAGCCGAGCTGACATGTGTGTGCAGGACACACACGTGGGTTTGGTGTACAGTTTGTCACTCAAGCAGGGCCATGCCACATTTCTATCTACTGACGTGTTGATGTCACGGCTCTTTCCACCGTCTGGACCGTAGGGGATCATACTTAAATACACATACACGCTTATGCATTTGACTGACAGGAGCTTAAGTCGTGCTATAAAAATATAAAAAGGTGACATAAAGTAAAAAACCTTGTGTTATATTTGAACTCCTGCATGCCCGATCTAAATTTACAGTGTGAGGACAACAAGATGGAATGTGAGTCATCTTTGGTTACTCTTGAATCATGCCACGTGCTCCCTACTTACTGATTTTTATGGCATTATCAGGCCCAGTTGTCTATGTTAGAATTTAAAGTTAACATGAAATACACTGCCGGTAAATCCGATACAAGAGCTGCAAAAACGTCTGCAGGAAAATACAACTGCTGCGAGCTGTTTCTAATATTTTGGTGACATGAGATGGCTCTAAGTTCGATGCAATGCGGTTTTAACAGGTTTGATTACCTCTCCAGCAGTGTTGCTCAATATTGAAAAAGATAGACGAAAAAAATTATATTCCTTATTTTTTTGCATAATTCTTTTGTCGGCTGTATTGGGTGGGAATACGTAATGTACTGTGAGCTTATTTAACAAATTAATGTCAAAAAGTGGTCACGGTAATGTGGCAAATTCCATAGATGTCTTATGAGTGACGTCAGCGAATCACGTCGTACTTCTACTCATTTAAAACACACAAAAGCGGGCTTTGCGGTATTGGGAGCGTGGATAAAAAAATGTGTAAAATAAATATGAATAATAAAGAAGCAAGATAGTTGTACTTACCCGGGTTAAAAGCACAGAGGATGCCAATAAAGAGTCCTCTTGTTGCTTGGGATTCGAAGATGCTAGCTTGGTTAGCCCATAGCAACTTGGAACCAAGTTTAATAAAACAATATCGACATTATTCTACGTCCAAATAAGTCTGGTAGATGTGAGGAGATAGCCGAGGAAAAGAGGAGGGCGTTGTGGGAACAAAAAATAATAATAATAAATATTGAGAAGTAGCAGCCGAGATCCAGACGGATGCTTCCAGTCATCAATGTTCTGCAGCGGCGTCCGTTACTTCTTCCTCCAAAGGCGGAGATTGTGCGCGATGTTGGGCTTTCGAACGAAGAGAGAAGCCACAATCGAGTAAAAATAAATCCACAAAGAAAAAAGAAAGGGCGAGAAGCTCGAAATGAAATTGCCAGTGTCAACAGCCGACCAGGACCACCAGCACTAGCTACCCTTCCAGAGGACTCCCACTCCCAACATCCTCCCTCAACTCCGGCGGGGCGGAGCGTGTCTGTCATCGGAAACATCCGATTCTTTCCATTGAAGAAAGCTGTGAAGATGTTGAACGTTTGTTCATTGAAGGGGGTAGGAGTGTTGGGGGGGGGGGTTCATAATTAATGTTTAATAATCGACATTTTCGCAATTTCGTTTCTGCGAGACCTTCCCGATTCCCAATGAAGTGACGTCACTGGGAATTGCGGAAATCTAATATGAAAGCCTTAGATATTCACAAAAAAATTGTTAATTCTGACAGTTGCTGAGGTTTTTGTTTAGTTGCTAATCATTACTTATTTTACACGAACGGTCTTTGCTGTAACTTACAGTCTGTAAGTCATAAACTTAATGGCGTCACTCTCAAATGATGAAAGGTGAAACTGCTGTTGTCTAATGTAGCCACACGAGGGTGCCCGAAATGCAGACGAACCAAACGAAACTGTAATTGTCTATTTCCACCACCAGAGAGAAGCATTTTAATTTTCTTTTAAAGAGGCTCCTCGACTTTTGTCACTAGATAGATAGATAGATAGATAGATAGATAGATAGATAGATAGATAGATAGATAGATAGATAGATAGATAGATAGATAATATTTGATACAGTGGTGCCTTCAGTGCCAGTCTGAAATCATACCACATTTCCTTATGTTCTCTTTATCAAGGGTCTCGAACCTTTTGCACTACTGTCAGACTCAAGGGCTACTTTCTCAGTTACTTTTAGCCTTTGAATGGAAAAATATAAACATCAGGCCGACTAAGTCTTCTTTTCACAACTTAAAATAAATATTTTTGTGATCTGTAGACATATTTAATCGGCATACGTCGCACATGGCTGACACATAACGGTTAAGGGAGGATACCATAAGAAAGTAATAACAATGGGGCATAATTTAAAAGCTCAACCTTGGCCTTTCTGTGCTGTGTTAGCATGTTCAACTATTCAAACTGTTTTCAATGTTCTAAATGTTTTTAAAAAAGGTTATGTTTAGGTTTCTCATGAGAAAACGCTACCAGCGGAAATACAATGTAGCGAGGGATCTCTTTCTTTCCCGATGAAACGTAACACAAGACGCAAGCGACATGAGTGGCTTTTAAAGATCTCCTGTAAATGGTATGTTTTTGTCCCTTTTGTGCTTGCTCACTCGGGAATGCTGGACACTGCTTGGATTTGGTCAATAAACACTAAATTATTCAAAACAGTAACTTAAGATCCTCCTTTCAGTCCTGTTGAATGATGTAATGCAAGAAGCTTGCTGTTTTGGAATATTATTATTTCATATATACAGTATATATATATATATATATATATATATATATATATATATATATTTTTTTTTTTTCAACACAGTTTTATTGAGCTCCCATGCCAGTTTATAACCTCAGCCTATAACCTTTAGAGGAGTCACAGGCATGAAGATGGACAACAGGTAGTTTTACTTGTTTGACACTTGTTGGAGAAATCGAAAGTAAGTTGCACATTTTGCAAAGCCAATTTCAAATAGTATCTTAGTTGTTGTCTTTGGCGTATCATCTCAGAGCAAAATACCCTGATCAAGTTACCGAGACAGGGGCCTCGCAAATCAACACAGTGTGGTGCTCGTGGGCTGAACTAAACACGTAAGCGGGAAATTTTGCGAAATGTTTTGTATGAGGAGAATATAAGAAAGATGCCTGAGCTGAGTCGGCTCTATTTTATTCTTTTTCACTGCAGTCGCTCACTCCTTGATTTGACAGCTGATAAGATCCTGGGCGCAGGTCCGTAAGGCCCTGACTGGTCTCGTTTGTATTTACCGCACATGCTTGATGCTGGATTACACATCAGCAAGCCTGCTCCGTGCCATATGTCCTCATTATTACGAACAGAACAAGGGTTAATAATGTCATGCCGAATCCAGACGGCGCCTCCCACCAAGCTGTCCTCCCGACATGACATCCATCCTTCTTTCCTGCACCCCCCCCCTTCCTCCGATATAAGCGACCCTATGGAAATCCGATATCCTTGATATCCAGATTAAGGTCCATGTACCAGGACACTCCTTGTCCTAACTTGTAAGAAAATTTAGTGCACTATGAGGGCAACAAAGGTGCACTCGTAAACAAAGATGTCTCCTAATAACCTTTTCGCCACTACTGGGTGACATTTAAGCTCGTAGGACAACGACATGTTACTTGTTCGCAAAACTTGCTGCTCTTAAAATCCATCTTAAGGTCCATGTACGAGTGCGCTATTTGTTCTCACTAGTAAAAGAGTCCAGCACACTCGTAAAACTACTGTGTCTTATGATTAGTACCAGAAATATATTTCCCGCTTATGTGTGGCATTTCTGCACATTAGCCCTTTCATGCACCCTGTAACCTGACAACATGATAAATTGTCCACTGTAGTAACCGCTGTCCCTGAAAGGGTTAAAAGGACATTTTTTGGGGATAATTGTTAATAGTAAGGCAAAACCAAGCACTAGTACCACTAGATGATAACTACCCATCCTTTTTCTAATCCGCTTATCCTCACGGGGGTGCTAGAGTCTGTCCCAGCTGTCTTCGGGCATTAGGCGGGGTACAACCTTAACTGGTTGCCAGCCAATCGCAGGGCGCACGTAGACAAAACCGGAGTACCCGGAGAAAACCCACGCAGGGCCGGAGGGGGAGAGGATGCCAACTCCACAATGCTACAAAGCACTTTTGGTACTACTACGGTCTATTATTGTGTGACATATGCCTACTAGTTAGGCCTAGTCGTGTTACTACAGCAGTACAGTAGTTTATCAGTGAGGTTTCATTGCGTACTAGCCCAAAAGTAGCGGGGAGAAAAAAAAAAAAACAATACTCGCTGGACGCAGTTGTTGCAATCATTCTATGAGAGCTCTATCAAGGCTATGATCAAAAAAGGTTCAACCTCCTCAATGTTCCTCATTTTCAGTCTGCACGTTCCACTGATTCTTTCACACTTCGATTTCCAGCATAGCATGCATGTCACCCATCGGCGTCATCGTCATCATCATCACACATCACAGCAGTAACATGCTTGGTGTCAATGTCAAATCATTCCCCAGCAATGATAACGTTTATTACTCGGCGCCGATGGCTTCGCGCAGATTGAAGCCGCACCCTTCACAAGGGTGAACGGAAAAGAGTTTGTCTCATTGTATGCCGCGTTTATACCATACGTTCTGCAACCTCTTGTCTCGTTGAATTTCGTAACTGTATTCTGTTGGACCGATGATGAGTCTGACTGTCATCACCGCGGTGACCGGGGTGTTTGGGTTATTGACCCCCTAACCCCACGAAGGCTGACAATTACTCATAGAGGCCACAAGATGTAGGCAAAATGCGACTTTTGTCTCCATGAAGCTCCTCAATTCACTTTAACATAGGTCCCCGGTCCCAAGATTCAAACTACTTTGTCCTGAACGTGTGAATTATTCCACTGCGAGAAAGCAAGCCTTTTCCTGAATGTGCCGCGGTTGTGGGTCACATGACCGCCACGGTGACATCCTCCTCCTTGATGATGTCATAAACTATGCTCGTTTATTAAAAATTCAACACGGTGCTTGGTCTTTATTAGCTCGGCCGATCCTGACATTTTACAGACTCCATTAAATAAGTCTGATGGTGTCATTAGGCCGAGCATCCCCGGGGTGTGGTGGGCGGGGGGGG
>NW_017842054.1:2965152-2983721 GCF_001891065.2 Hippocampus comes | reverse complement strand
GGGGGGGCATACATACACTCATTTGTGAGAAAATTGTATTTCATAATCGGGAAATCTCAATTCATCAGTTCATGAATGATTCGTAATTATTTATAATTGCGAACCAGATAGCTACCAGTGTCGTGCGAACACACTTTAGGTACAGCGACAGACACAATGGAATTAAATTCTGCTCACTCAGCTCTTTTATTTAGCAATATACCTTTGATTTAGCACACCTGCTTGGTGTTTGTGGCGCAGTGATGCATTGAAATGCTACAAATAAATGTCTGGACACGCGGCCCGACTCGTTCAATAAAAAATCGCTGACATTTGAGCACGTCGGTGCCACAAAAGAACTTCATAAGGGATGCTGTCAACATGTAATTAAAAGCGAGGGCTACATTGATGGCACCTTGTAAAGAACGGTAAAGTATATGAGGGGAGAAAGAGGAGGCGGATAATAAAGAAGGCGAATGAGAGGAAACCGAGCGGGGAAAGAGCGGGAGTGAAATGTACAAAGTGTGTTTGGGAGACATGGGAGGAAGTGCACAGCAAATGGGAGTGATGGCGTAATGCATAAAAAATGGATCAGAAATGAGGAGGGGAGATGGAGAATGGTGAGGAATGGGAGGGGGTGGGGGGCTGATGAAAGGAGGGAAAAAGTTGTGGGGGGGGGCGGTTTCGATCCCGCACAAAAAAAAAAAAAGCTGAAATAGCATCTGGGAGCTGAAACGCTTGACCTCTGCCAAGGTCAAACGTTTGCATTGCAAGTCCATTAAGTCCCAACGTCATCAAAGGTGTTTTTAATCCGTTTGTGATAACGCTCGCTTCTCGGATCATTCAAGTTATTATCATATCTCCGCTAAGGTTTTTGTTGGGATTGTAAATGCCACTGACAAATGCATGTTGACCGAGGAGAATGTCCTGGGGACAGACAACACAAAGCTGGACGTTTTTGACGAGGCCCATCAGCTCAAAAATGAAGAATAGCGAGAAAAGAACACTGTCCCTCGTTATTTCTGTGACCACTGTGGGTTATTCGCTGATTCACGGACAAATTGAGTGCATTTTTACAAAAATCGGTCCCCAACCCGTGTGGACTTTTGTTGAACTTCGAGTTCACGTTTGGTCGTGCTCGTGAATTTGTTAATCACGAGTGACGCTCCACCAGCTTCAAATACTGTAAATCTCCATCGTCAATGACATTATTCCCACTGGCAGCCTCTTGATGCAAGAAATAAACGTGTGAGGTCAAAGCCAACCCTCAGGTCTACACACACACACACACACACACACACACACACACACACACACACACACACACACACACACACACACACCTCCTCCTCCTTATAACCTCTTATTCTTCATGTCTTCACCCTCCTCCTCTTCTTCATCTTTGCTAATAGATTCCCACCTCCCTCAGTGCCCTCCAAAAGGGGGCGGCGGTAGATTGCTTCCCTCTAATCCCGCCTTGTCTTCCTTGTCACACGCTTCCAAACGAGCCCTTGGCTTCTCTTGTCACACCTCGTTTGGACGCGAGACGATGGACATGATGTATGCGCCACCCACTGGCCAGCCCTCTTTAACCTTGCCGCCCACCCTTCTTCCGCCACCCCCCCCCCACCCCACTCTTGTCCCCCCACTCCCACGTCTGTGTCAATCCACAAACGTGAGATTAAAAGAAACCCCTTGAAAGTGATATTTTAATTGGGCGACCCTCACTTTCCCCTGCATTATATATAGCATGTAAGCGCCCATCCATAATAGATGAAAAGACTGCTTTTGCTGCAACAATTATGACAAGTGAGATTTAACATCTCCGCCCTGGCAGAGAGACGACTGTATGTATGTCCATTAATTATTTAACGGACACACGGGGAGGCAATGGTGGAAAAAAATGGGCGATCAAAGAAAATATTCAGGGCGGTGGTGAAAAGGGAGAGGGAGTGTGTCCATCACTTCCTGCTCCAACCACGTGCGGAAAACTTAACGTGGACCCTTGTTTCCCCGTTGTGGAGGACACGTTCATGTATCGCGGGTTCATGGTGGCTGCCGATACCAGCCACCAATACTTTGGGGGGAAAAAATAGTAAGTCCACCTCAGCAGTAGTTTGACATATCGGTGAATCATTTTCTGCGTCAGAAAGAAAGTTCTGTTGGCAACTCAAAGAAAATATTCAGGGCGGTGGTGAAAAGGGAGCAGGAGTGCGTCCATCACTTCCTGCTCCAACCACGTGCGAAAAACTTAACGTGGACCCTTCCCGTTGTGGAGGATACGTTCATGTATCGCGGGTTCATGGTGGCTGCCGATACCAGCCACCAATAGTAAGTCCACCTCAGCAGTAGTTTGACATGTCGGTGAATCATTTCCTGCGTCAGAAAGAAAGTTCTGTTGGCAAATTTTTTGTCGTTGAGTTCACTGAAATTTTGTGGATCAAAAGTACTCCAGGTATCGGTACAGTGAAACTCCTCTACAATGAAACCTACATGGGCGAAAATACCCCCTAGTGTGAAAAAATATTCATGCATTAACACCATTTCCATGTCCTGCCCCCCATAAAACGAAAAAAAAAGCCCTGTTGGGTTATATGAAATCTTTTTCTCTGCTCTTGCCTCGCAACGAGATTCACTACAACGAAGTCTAATCCAACAGCGACCTCTACTGCTTCGTTCGGAAACCTCAACAGCAACCACCACACTGGTGTACTGTGTGAGTGTGTGTTTACATCTGAGATCAAATTTGCTACAGTGAAAAACCCCCTGTTGTGAAAAATTTCTTGCTGCAAACATGATTTCGTTGTAGAGGAGTTCCACTGTACTCTGCAACGGTGAGTACTCGGGCAATGCCTACTCATACTGCCACCCTTGTACAGGGGTGCCCAACCTGTCGATCGCAAAAACAAAAACTTTAAAAAATGGGTCACCTTCAACCTACGGTGGTGCACGATCTGCATCGCCGGAAGTCGCTAGCGATCAGCAGTCTGCAATTGCAGCTTACAATCAGAGCAGTTGCGATATATCTTTTTTTCTATTATCATTATTCCCATTCAAAGTTCATTAAACAACCGCTCGCTTACCAAATATGTACATAAAGGGTGTTATACATTCCATATCACAAATCCTTTGCATGCGAATATTAATCTCTCCAAGGTTAATCACCAGCCAGTCATCAAACACGCTTCCCCGGCATATCTCCCCCTGCCAGCCGGTCGACTTTCACAACTTCTCAGTTCAAAGCGGGCCAACTAACGGCGAGCCATCCAGAGTGGAAGACTTTGAAGGCGAGTCCAACCGCACCGCAAAGGGCCCTCCATTAAAAAGGAGAGCAGTTGTGGACACGTTTATTCAGCTCTCATAGATTCTGGAAAATTCCACTTGAAAGCCACAGACGGAGAGGGAAGGGATGACGGGCAACATTCCCAAAGGGTGTTTATGGGGGTCCCATTCAGAGTGACCTCAATAGGCCTCTGCTGGAGTACCTGCTCGATGAGGATCCATCATAAGAGAGTGGAGGGGACGGGGGGGAGGGGTCCTCACACAATGAGTTGCGACTTGTATGTTCCTGATGATATCGATTCAAGAGAGTGACACTCACCTTTTGCGTGGAGAGCCGCCGACACCCTCTAGCCGCCACCCCCCCAGCAACCTGAGAGTCACACTTCATGTACAGGCGCAGAATATAAAGCTCCCAATATGGCCGCCACCCCCTATAGAAAACCTCTTAGCACTCACTCCGACGTCTGAGGCATTTCCTCTTCATCCCTCTGCACAATGACACCAGTAGAAATGATTGGCCATTACCGCGGAGTGCTCTCGAAATAAAATGTCGCGGCAAATTATCGTAAAAGTTGAACACACCATGCATGTAGTCACGAGACGACATTTTGACTCCGTTTCAGAGGAGGTATGAAGTAAAATTTGTTTGCTAGATAATTGTTCTGCTAGATAAACACCCGCAAAAAAAAAAATGGACACGGTGTTGATGAAGCTGATGTGGCTTCTAATGAGTTTCGGAAGCCACGCACGCACATTTGCATGGAACGGATGGACTCTTCTTTGCATTTAAACGTATTCAATTAGAGGCAGCGGCGGTGTCTCGATCAGGCGCGGCGATAACGGGCCCAAAGTCAGCCTCACCTCTAGAAACACGGCCCTCCGCAGCCCGCCTCTTCCAGATGTTATCGGGAGAATTCACTTTTTTTTTTTTTTTTTTTAACAATGCCACTTTGCACATCGAATAGGGCCTCCTCGTCTTCATTCTTTTCCCCCCCCCGCATGCATCCGCCGACCTCATCGGCAACGCACGAACGAGCCTTTACAAATTGCACGCGTTCACCACCGCGGGAGGCAGAAGCACGACGGAAGAGGACGAGGAGGGAGGCACTTGGATGACATTGACGCAGCTGCCCGACTAGACCAGCCGCCGCCACATTCACTGCAGAAACTCACATGGAAGCTGCAAATATCAACAACCGAGGCGATAAGATATCGCCACAAATCTTAAGACCTGCAATGTATTCTAACTTATTCCGATGTCATTGACTGTTTGTGAGCAATACGAGTTAAAAATGAGAAATCCGATGATTCGATAGATGATGTTTACAGTGAGCCAAATGTTTATCGCTTGAGATCGGGGTTGGGGTTGTCGTAGTTTTGAAGTTTTCATCATCGTTCATTTTTATTTTGATGAGTTTTTAAGTCATTCATGTTGAATTCATTTTTTGTTTGTTTGCATATTTTCAAAAATGCTATGTTGTATAATTGAGTGTTGATTAGTTTTAGTATTACTTTGAGTTTTTTTTTAATATGTACTATTAAGTGCAAGATAAATAAATAAGGTCACTAAGTCCATCTTGACTGAAAGTAAACACCTGACCTTCCTTTTTCTATTGCTACGAATGTACAGCAATATTGAAATAAATACATTTAAAATCGACCCCAAAAGCTGTGCATGACATTAACTGGAAAAGATGAAGGACATTTTCACAATAATCATTGATAATTTTCATTTTTGCGTGAGGCCAATGAGGCCACTTTAGAGCGCCTCATTGTCAGCTGTGAGTGTGTGCACATCACATAGACAAAGGCGAAAGACGGAGGATGTCGCATGTAATAATTGTTTTTAATATCTAGCTTGATAGCCAACGCATTGGATCGGCGCTTCAGGCTGGCGTGGTCACTTTAGAGTGCCTCATTGTCAGCTGTGAGTCCAAGATTGAGGATGTGGCTTTTAGGAATTGTTTTGAGAATCCAACTTGACAGGCAACGCGTGGATCGGGGCTTGAGGCTGGCGTGCGTGATCACTTTAGAGCGCCTCATGGTTGTGGGGGACCCGGTAGGATAAATTCTATCAACCAAATGCTTTTACATGATATTTTATCACTTTCAACATGTAGTTAAGAAAGATACTAATCGACATAAGAAGGATGCTAGATAACAAAGCATCCCGTTTTCAAGGTCGCGGTAGTAGGATATGATTGAAAGTTGACAGGTGTTCTGTTTATCATTCAAATTTTGGAAGGCAGTGAACATCCTCCTTTGTGGTCTGTCAGATTTTAAGTACTGTCAATTTGCATGGACTTTACACAATCTTACCAAGTAAAATTCTACCGTTCTCCATAATTTGGTTGAAAAAAGTAAATATGTAGCCCTAATTTTTACGACTTATTTTTCTCGTTTTGTGATCCCGGTTTTTGCAACGTGGCTCCAAATCCCCCCTGAGAGCCCGCATGTGTGAAGAAGAAACAACAACCTGCCAGTCGCTCCTCCTCTTCCCTCCTCTCCTCCTCCCCCTCCTCCTCCTCCTCCTCCTCTTCCATCCCTCACTTGATGCCATCCCAGTGTCGGAGGAGAGCCTGCGCGACAGCGGAGACGGTAAGAAACGACGCCTTGTAACTTGTTTGCGGGTCGTTATGCACGCGTGCATGTTGAATCGCTCAATGAAAAGTCGGATTGAAAGGCAAGGCAACGCCGGCAGGTGCTAAACATCCCCCAGCCGTCACCTTGTCAACCGTCCTCTCCGCCTCAATGGAAAGACAAGTACCACCGTGCAACTTAATCCCTCCCAACGTACAAATGCCAGAAGGCAGATGGTCCGGGAAGCGAACGGGACGTGTGAATGGATACCACACGGCATCCAACCTGTCCCTTTTTGGCTTCCATCTGAGCCAAAGGGACATCATTTGGTTTGTACCAAATGATTGAGAAGAAGTGGAATAAACAGCGGGGAGGTATGGAAAAGGAGGGAGGGGGGGAGGAGGGGGGGGGCGGAATATATATTTAAATCTGAAAAGCCAGCGGGGCCATCAAAAGTGGTGAGCTGCAGTGTTTTAAGTGGACGGCGTGTGTATTTATAGAGGCCGCTGGTTAAGTTCACTAAGCTGCCGCTCTTGCACTCCCTCTCTCTCATTTTTGCCTGATGAAAATTCATCTGCCGAGCAGCCAAATGCATATTTCATCAGCCGCACCACACACACACACACACACACACACACACACACACACACACACACACACACACACACACACACACACACGCACGCACACACAATCTGTATAAAAGTCAATCAGCTTGTCCTTAAAACGTCAACCAACTTGAATGTTTGTTTTTTTTCCTTTTTTTTCTGATTCCCAACCATTTTTTCCCCCTTTACTTTCCTTCCCCTCTAATTACTCCAGCATCCAACAACATCCCTCCAGTTCCCTCCCTTTCTCCATGCAAGAGTAATGAGCTGCCACCGTCTCTTATTTTGTGCCACTTTGTAGCGAGTAGAGTTTGGAATCCGGGAGCGTCCCGCAAGACTCAGATGTGTGTGTGTGTGTGCGTGTGTGTGTGTGTGTGTGTGTGTGTGTGTGTGTGTAGCCGCCTCCGTGGTTCTCCCTGCCGCGATTGTCATCTGATCTGCGGGGGCACGGCGCTAACATCTTGTTAGAGGGAAAGGCGCTCGTGTCGGTTTGCGGAGACGCCGTCACTTTGAACAAACGCGGGCCTCTCCGGGGAGGAGAAAAGTACACGCAGACCTGTAATCATCTCGTCTGTAAGCCAAGTAAACCCAGGCTGCGTGCACCTGCACGGCACAGAAATAGATGGATGGAGTAGAATGGAAATGAGTTTGGTACATGATCATCGGAGGCCCAGACGGGTTTGATGAAGTCGTTCTACGAGCGCAAGATTCTGAGAGGCTTTTGTTTCCCACCTGGGGGGAATAAGCTCTGCATTCTGAAAAGTGCTGGGTCAAAAGTAGCCCAAATTGGGTGAAATAGCTAACCCAGCGCTGGGTCCAAGAAGGGGTGTGCCAATGCTATGTCATTGAGGACATGGAGTCAACATCTGGATCCAACAAGGGGTGAAAACTACCCATAATACTGATTAATGAAAGCTAACCCCAAAAAAAATGGCCGACCGGGTTATCGGTATAGCTGCACGTGATCAAAAAAAAAAAAGATTTTTATGACCAATATTTTACACGAAAAAGAAACAGAGGCAAAGCCGTGGCGTTACAACGAGGCAACAGGCTTCTGGGTGCGAAAGTAGAAACCAAAAAAGTGAACGTCCTGACTCCACAATAAAAGCATTTGCACTTGTGAAGTCAGAACGTCATGCACTACACTAGAGGCGCCCGACCTTTTTTGACCGAAGATCTACTTTTCAAGCAACCAATCTTCGACCGACTGCTGACGGCGAACAACTTCCGGCGATGCAGGTGATGCGCCGCCGTAGGTTAAAGGTGACCTGCTTTTTCATTTCATAATAATTTTTTTAATATACATTTTTTTGTGAAAATGAAACTGACGGGGTGCTTAGGGGGCAGTATACACCAACACAAAAATATATAATATAGATAACATGCACACAGACACACAAATCTTTGTTAAAATAGCAGAAGAAGTTCTGCTGTGATGTGACGGATAGCTTTTCCTTCTGTGTGTTTCTAGAACCAAGAGACAATCAGATGTGGGGACTGGCCGAAGCGAAGAAACTGGAATAATGTCGCTAGCGTTGCTGTCCCGCTGTCTCGGTGCAGTTCTGGTGCTGTTCTGGAATCCGTCGTGGCCCCCGGCCCATTCGGCTTCAGCGCCTGAGAACGAGGTGACCCACTGGCCCACCGCGTGGTTATCGGAAGGGAAGCCCACCACTGTGACGCTCCCTAAAGGACGCACTCGCAGGTCGAGCAACAACAAGCACAATTACGCTGTCTATCGGTGGCTACTATCAGTTTCTCAAGCTGACTTTCTTCCGCAGGATGTACTTCACACTGAGGAAGGCAGCGGCCATGTCAGTGACGGTCAGTCCTTGTGACTCACCCATCGAGTGGAGTCTGGCTGCTCGCACCCTGAAGGACAAACTTCTCAAGAGTCAGGAGTGTGCGTGAACTGCAAACATAAAGCAACATCCATCCATCCATTTTCTATCGCGCTTATGCTTATTAGGGTCGTGGGTGAGCTAGAAAGAGACGAGGTTAAATCAGGTGTGTCGGAGGAGGGAAACATCTAAAAACAAGGGGTAGGGAACTCCGGTTCCACAGGAGCCATACCCTGCATGTTTTCGGTCTCTCTCTACTTCAAGACACCCGATTCATATGATCAGCTCATCACCCAACTCTGTTCGAAGCCTGAAACCATCACCATCAATTGAATCAGGTGTGCTGGAGGAGGGAGAGATCTAAAACAGGAAGGGTATGGCTCTCGAGAACCAGCGTTGGGTGACCCCTGATATACACAAACAACCATTCACACGTGGACAATTTAGAGTCATCGGTGAATCAAATGGGTACCATAAAAAAAGCATAAGAAAAGGCCAAAATAGGAGTATTAACATTAACATGGTGCTAAGGGTAGCGTTAACATTCTTGCTAAGGGTAGAGTTTATGCTTGTCACCCAGGACACGTTGTGTTGTGTTAGCGTTAGCATTGTTGATAAGTGTTCTGATCAGTTGTGTACCACTCTTTGGCTTCTATAATGTTGGTGGGCCAGCCAGGACGCATCTTGTGTTGTGCTGAAATTAGCATTACTGCGAGGCATGGAGTAGCTATAGACCTGTGTGCTGTGTTTTTGGTATTCATATCATAACTCAAATAAGTTCCGTTCCTATGTATATTGAATTGCAAAAACGAATGGATGTCTCGTACTGTCCAACTCTCTAGCATCTTTAAATCAGTGTCATTTCACGACTGGAAGGGGGAGATTGGGAGCGAAAACCCATTGTTCCCATCCTCTGCTGAAAAGATACGTCGTAACATGAGAAGATGAGAGTCCACTTAAGTGAATCACTATGCCTCAACAACAGATATTTAACTGTTTCTGCTCAAAGAGTTCACAACCTGTCAGCCAAACTAACTTCTCCACATGGTAAAGTAACAGAAATGACATGATAAAATGACGCATGAAACATTCAGAGCCTCAGTTGGCGGGTCCCCCGTTGCCCGTATGAATTATTCACTTTGATTCTGTAACATTTGAAGAGAGATTTCTCCTCGGCTGTTTTTTTTTTTCAGTTACTGGTGACATCATTCAAATGAGGTTCGCACACTTTCCAATGAATTGACATTTATGGTTTTATTATATGCTGGGGTTTTTTTTTCCTCTTTTGAAAATTTGGGTTGATATCCAATATTCATCTAAGGTCTGCAAATGTAGGGCGCAAACAATGAGAATGATTTTCGTATTTTTCGTATTTCAACTAAACGTTCCAGTAAATGTGTCGATAAACTCCAGCGATGTTTTCCACTGCTCTCGGTGACTGTGTGTTGCACTAAATATAGGTTACAGTTTAATTTATGAGGTACTTTTTTTGGCACTGGATTTAAATAACTTTTGATTTTTTTAACATGTTCACCAGCCATTTTAACTCTTTATAAGATAAGATAAGATAAGATATCCTTTATTTGTCCCACACTGGGGAAATTTACAGCCTTCAGCAGCAAGATTGAGGGTAGAAAGAAGAGAAAAGAAAACACAGTTCAATTAAGTGCAATATAAATATAAATATGGATAAGGTCAATAAGTTCAATTAAGTGCAATATAAATACAATAGTTTTGCAGTTTTAGCCTTCATTAGCTTCACTCATAATGTGGTAGATTTACTTGGTTGTTTAATTTCACACTTGATGGGTGGCAGGAACTACGGCATGTTGAATATTCTTTTTCCCCACAGGGAGCTCCAAAAAGAGCATGCCCGAAATGTGGTGGAGAGGTCCTGGGACGGAGGAGAAAATCCACACTTTTTCCGGCAGTGCAGTGGACACCTACAGTGGTCCGACGTCCCCTCGCGCGTCCATCTACATCCTGAGGTTGCGATCCAAGCAGCAGAGCGGCAGAGCCACGGTGTACCTCCACCAAGGCCCGGGCCTGTCGGGCGTTTTCCCAGTCATTCCGTCTGACCCCCGAGTACACACGTTGGGCGTGGGGATGACGAGCGTCACCCTCAGCTGGACTCCCAGCCCCTCGCTGGCTGGTCCCGCTCAGGACAAATACGACTACTGCGTCCTGGTCAACTCCAAACGCAACTTGCCCAGCCTTTGCGCGGCCCAAGAGACCACCAGGGAGGAGACGAATAAAAACAGAGAGAAGACGGAGAAGAAGAGGAGGATGACGGCATGGCCCATCCTGAAGGAGTGGTGGTGGGAGCAGTGGGAGGTGGACTTGGAGGAAAAGAGTCCATCTTCTCATGGGGATCTCCGGTGTGCCTGCGAGGGGACGGAGAGCGTCTGCACAGTCTCCGAGCTATTACCTGACACGCAGTACTACTTTGACGTCTTCGTAAGGGACCGAGTGAACGGGACCAGCGCGGCCTATGAGGGGACCGTCGCCCGGACCCACGGGGAAGCCCGGCCGTCCGTCACCGCGTTGAGGGAAGGCGAGTTGAGGTGGATCACCTTCCAGGACAGCGGCCCGAGATCCGAGTCGTTCTTCAGCTTCCGTCCTCGCGGCTCGCAGCAGAGTGGTCTCCTCACCGCGCAGGGCTGCGGAGGGGGCAGCAAATTCAAGATCACCGTGTCCGGTAAAGCTCGTGTTCTGACCACCCAGGCCGTGGGGAAGGAATTGGTGCAGATTTGGCTCCAGGGAAGCCCGCTTTATCTCATCCACTTGGAGAGGGAAGGACCCGCCGTGAGCGAGAGCTCCACCGCTGCCTTAGCAGGGGGTCTGAAGGCTTCGGTCAAATTGCAGACCTCGTCCGCGTACCACCGCAAGGGCGTCCCGTCCCTTCCGTCCACCTTGCAAGTCAAATCCTTCAACCGCTTACGCGGGTGCAACAGTGTCACCCTAGCCTGGATGGGCACCGAAGAGAGGAGCCTCTACTGTGTGTACCAGCGAAAGCAGGGGGGCCGACATGACGAGGACACCCTCGACGCATCCTGCCTGGGACCGGAATCCCGCTCGGATACCGAGAGGGTTCTCTGCAAGTATTTCCAGGAGCTGAACCCGAGGCGGGCCGTCACTACGGCTGTGATCGGGAGCCTGGAGCCGGGGACCACTTATGTGTTTGACGTCTATTTAATGAGACGCTGGGGGATTCCCGTCAAGTATGCCAGCAAGACAGTCAAGACCAGGAAGGAGTGCTGAGATGCCGCCCCCTGCAGGAGGGTTGTGGACTAAACTGTAAAGCCTGACCATGAGAATGAAGCCAGTTGACTGTGGTGGGGGGAAAAAAAAAAGGCGTATTCCTTTTTGGAGGAGCAATAGTTGGCCTGGCCACTTGTCTTCTTCTCGGGACTCGAGAAGAATCCGCACACCAGCAAATTTTCAGATGATTCCTGTTTAATATTTACAATAGAATGCTCGCGTCGCTTCTAATCATCCATCGTGATAAAGACGTGGCAGCGGTCCAAGTGCTCGTTTTGTGATCGAGTACAAAGGACAGATGAGGTTTGTGTTGTCAGAGCACACAGGCAAAAAAAAAAACAAAAACAACAAAAAACAAAAAACAGAGTCCATGTGGCAAATATGCAACAGAAACAGATGGGCCAATAATTGGATGACATCTGAGATATGTGGGTGGGAAGGGGAGCAGCGGGAGGCTGGGGGGGATTTGTAGTATATATTTCCGGTGCTGCTTATTGTACCAGTGCAGCAAGAGTGCAATCTACAGATGCTTAGTTCAAAGTCAAAAATGTGTATCTTTGTGTTGTGCTTTTCGCATGAAGAAGTGGAGAAAAAAAAAAACCTACTTGTGACTATAGCCTCATTGTCATTGATGTATTCTTGTGCTGTCTCAAACGCCCCAATAAATTCCGCGGTATCGCTACATTTTTCACTATCAAGTCACAACAGACTTCTCCTTTTGACAGTGACGGATTGAATGCATGAACCAGAGGTGGGCATTCCGTCAGTGCTGACAAAAGGTTCTTCAGTCCGTCACTGACGGACTGACGGCCATTTCACAGACGCCTGAGAGAAACACGTGCCACCTATCTCGTGTGTTTATTTGCAGATGTGAATAAACCAGCAGGATTGTGCCAATTTGGCTTCTGGTTAAAGTAAACCATTTTAAATGTTGAATTGAAACTTTTTGTCATTTTTGGACCTAAACTTCTACCCTTAACAGCTTCCACTGAAATAATTGAAAATATTTTGAAGTGAAAATAAACCTAAACCTTTTGGGCTATGGTCGCCCAACTCAAGACACAATTTTTTGTCATTCAAGCACAGTGCGGTCAATCACTTTCCATGACTCAAAAGTATTATGGTGCCGACTGTTTACAAACAGAAAATGGGTCCGCTCTATACGAACAGTATTAGACTTTGGTTTGATGCACTTTTTTTGTTGTTGAAACATACACTAGAAAGGAATACAAAAACGTATTATGAATACTTCGTGGCAAGACCCAGATACCATGTAACATGTCCCCAAGTGGCTTTTAAGATTACATTTGTTTGATGCCAAATAATTGCGAAGATCGTTCAGGAAATGTCATGACATCATTGCTGCGTCAACCGTCTTCTGGCCATGATATCACTTGACTGGTACATTTTGCTGGAAAAAATCCAATATTTTGTAATTTAATACATTTTCGTGACTGAGAAACACGTCTATCTATCTATAAAATCTTAAACTTGCCCCAAAATTACATGTAACAAAAACATCAGCAGAACCAGCTGTCAATTTGTCATAACTGATAGCTGTAAAATATAAAAATATGAAACTTGACTAATGTGTTATGACGTTTCTGTCACAATATATCACAAGAAGGTCTGTCGCGTAGATATGACGCCATAAATCACTGTAACCAATAGAACATTACGTTGGACTATGACGTCAGCACGTTTGTGCCTGTGCGGATGTGTGTCGCAGTCAAGCGCGCCAAAACTGTCAAGCAGCAACCAAAGCAAAGCGGTACCTACTTGGCCTGGCTGAACTCAAAACGTTGGGCAAAGCGAAGCGACGGCAGAATGGGTTTGCTCGACCGGTGCCAGGAGCTGTTCAAGACGGCGAGCCTGTACGAAGTGCTGGGCATCAACAAGGAGGCGACCGAGGCGGAAATCCGCAGGAGCTACTACAAAGTGTCGCTAAAGGTTCACCCGGACAGAGCCCCCGACGACCCGCTGGCCACTGAGAAGTTCCAGGTAACCTTTGCTAGCCTTTAGCTGGTCGGATGTTTATAGAAGATCGGTGCTATCGTACAACTTAATCTTGAGTTGTCGGGTTTTTGCATCGTTTCGATGCGTTTTTAATCAGTTGGCTAAACAAGAGTACGAGGGCAGGCTTTTAAACCCAAAATGCTTGCACTCCATATTTTATTTTGGCACCTCAACTAAAAGAAAATGCCATTTACAATGATAATCAGATCACAGTGTTGAGTTTTGTTTGCAGTAATCTGTTAGAAAAACATCTCCGAGGCCTTACAATATCACCAGGTCAATAACTGAAACTGATGCATTAAATCTCCTCTCACAGGTGTTGGGCAAGTTGTACGCAGTGCTTAGCGACAAGGAACAGCGGGTCATCTATGACGAGCAAGGTGTGGTGGACGAGGAGTCTGACATTTTGAGTCAGGATCGCTGCTGGGAGGACTACTGGAGGCTGCTCTTCCCCAAAGTAAGTGTTGAAATTCATCAAGGTGGGCTCACGATCCATCGGGCTGTTCTAAAGAGATGGCCGTTTTCACGCAGTATCAATCCGGTCTGTCCTCTAGATCACCGTGCAGGACATCCTTGAGTTTGAGGAGCAATACAAGGGCTCCGACGAGGAGAGGAAGGACTTACTGCAGTTATACATGCAGCACCAGGGAGACATGGACGCCATCCTGGCCTCAGCGCTGTGCAGCTCCCACGACGACGAGCCCAGACTCGGAGACATCATCCGGGCCGCTGTCAAGGATGGGGAAGTGGAAGAATTCCCCGCCTTTGCGCAGGAGAGCAACAAGAAGAAAAGGGCTCGCAGGAAGAGGGTGAGTGCCCCCCGCCCTAATCCCTCCCCGACTCAACACACACCCAGAAATTCACATCCAGTCTCCTAAATGTGATTTTCAAACCAGGCGGACAGAGAGCGAAAAGAAGCAGAAGAGATGCAAAAAGCGATGGGGCTCGGCCAGGACTACGACAGCCTCAGGATGATGATCAAGGTTGCAAACGCCTTTGTACACGTTTGCTTTGCTTGCTTTTTCCGGAGCTAATCAAGCTTCATTTTTGTTTTGTTGTTTTGTGCAGCAAAAACATGCATCCAGGGAGCAGAGCTTCAACAACTTCCTGTCCGACATGGAGACCAAGTACTCCAAAAAAGGTGGAAAATCGTCAAAGAGGGTCAAGAAGTGAAGAGCATGTGCACCCTTTAAGTTATGGACATTTTTTTTTTTTTTGAGTTACTGTTGATTGCCATTAGTTCGGCAGCATCATCTGAGTATGTTAATGTTGATGTAATACAATAAAAGTGCATTTCGTGTTGCCAATAAAATTACTATTCTTGTTACACCACTTGCCTTGATTGAGTTTTTTTCGACACTTCGAGCTTAAACATAGTACACATGTGCTATTAATAATTAGCATTTTCCCCTGCTTTCAAAGTCAACTCAGGCCTGCTCATCAGGTGTGTTTTAAAGGAGTGATATTTCCTCTGCGATCTGCTTGTAATAAGTCAGATCGATAAATATTTAACCTTTTCACTATTTCCCGAGCCACAGACTAAATATACATGACATTGAAAACAATATTCAACTTCTTTTTTTGCTTTTTGGGGAGTCTGGATGTCATGTGGCCTCTCACAGTTCATTCTTGGTACTACATTGGACACCTGATAGAGGGACGAGTTGATTATCTGAGGAGATATGCTGTGTTATGTTTTTTTCTTTAAAAATGTACAGATGTTAGCATTTGTTGTGTGAGTGTCTTTTTGGGAGTGTTTTTTTTTTTAAATGCTGTTTTGCAGTCAGAGGAGAGCAGATGTCACATTAAAATAAGAACTCCAAAACCAGCTCAGAGTGTTCTTCTTTTGGCAGAAGCTGATTTGAAATACAAAAATAGATTTTTAACAAAGCGGCACATGAACAGTATGAAACGTTTCTGTAAAAGAACAAAAAAAAAAAAGTGTGGGCACTTTGCTGTGCGCTGCATCTGTCCAGTATCGAGAAGAAAGACTAAAGTGCATGGAGACAATTTGAAGCCACCAGTTTACAGTCCTGGTCTGCTGTGTCGTGATGCGATGCCCCCCCGACTGTGAGAACGAGATGTGCCGGACACGGGCACCAACGGACCTGCAAGAAAGGAAATTCAGCCATTATTTGTTATTATTGTCAAGGTTAAAAGGTACTTTTGTTTTGGATATATTAGGAAGTGATTGACATTTATTTGTAAAACTGTACAGAAAGTCTCAGGGGATGGAAAACCCTCCAGGTACCTGAAGTGTGATTTTTTTTGTTTTGTTTTTTGTCTACTAACCTGGGTGCGAGGCTTGAAAGTCCGTCTCCTCGTCCTCGTCCCTGATTGGCCAGCGGCCCAGTGGCTGGTGGGAAAATGAGTCCAGGAAAGAGGAGCTGCCGATCCCAAGGCTGATGCCGGTCACGCCGATCCCGAGGGAGTCTTGGTGAGGAACCAAGGTAAGAGCGTTACAAATGTCCTGGATCTTTATTACCTACTCCGACATGGTTGCGCAAGTGTGCACACCCTCTCGTAACTGTCATGCGGCTGAGTGCAGAATTGACCAATCAAAATCACCTTAGGTGGGAGTCAGCACACACTTGCCACCATCCAACTGCCTCGAATTGATGCTAGATGAAGTTCAGATGTTCGAGGAGGCTTTTCCTGACATTAGGTTCTCTCTAGCAGAAGCCCGGCGGTGATGTGCTAACACTGACTGCTATTTGGAAGCATTCAGAATTGCCTCTATCTTGTCAAGGCCCCAGTTCCAGGGAGGATAATGTTGCCACCACCGTGCTTCACTCTCGGTATGCGCATGGGCTGCTTTGGTTGGGGTGCGAGGCTTGAAAGTCCGTCTCCTCGTCCTCGTCCCTGATTGGCCAGCGGCCCAGTGGCTGGTGGGAAAATGAGTCCAGGAAAGAGGAGCTGCCGATCCCAAGGCTGATGCCGGTCACGCCGATCCCGAGGGAGTCTTGGTGAGGAACCAAGGTAAGAGCGTTACAAATGTCCTGGATCTTTATTACCTACTCCGACATGGTTGCGCAAGTGTGCACACCCTCTCGTAACTGTCATGCGGCTGCGTGCAGAATTGACCAATCAAAATCACCTTAGGTGGGAGTCACCACACACTTGCCACCATCCAAGTGCCTCGAATTGATGCTAAATGAAGTTCAGATGTTCTAGGAGGCTTTTCATGACATTAGCTTCTCCCTAGCAGAAGCCCGGCGGTGATGTGCTAACACAGACTGCTATTTGGAAGCATTCAGAATTGCCTCTGTCTTGTCAAGGCCCCAGTTCCAGGGAGGATAATGTTGCCACCACCGTGCTTCACTCTCGGTCCTATTTTCCAGTCTTCAGTGTGTCCCCAATAAAGGTAAGTGTCCCACCTGTGGCAACCGAGGCTCTGCCAGGCCTCCCCTGTCCGATGTTGTCCAGCACAGTGAAGGAGCGCCGGTAAGGGGTGTCTGACTGCGGGGCGAGATCGGGGCTCAGACCACAGCGCGAGCGGGAATGATTGCGTCCACAACAGGCGACGACATACCCTGTATGTGTGTGTGGTGTTGGGCCGGGAGAAGACATCCAACGGGAAAAGGCGATCCCTCGGAATTGAAGGGGCGACCTCATCGTTTAGGGCGCTGTGGGCCCGGCTGGATGGGCCTTTGTGGCGCTGGTGGAAAAGGATGAGACAGAATTCTTAGTTTCTCTCATGTGGTAAAATAATACGGAGTCGAAAGTCTGGAGAGTCGAGCATGAAGTTGTGATGATGTTACCTGAGCGGTTTTGGACTGCTCTGTGTCTCCGGCGCCAATGGGCGGCAGGAGCGTGTTTCTGCTCAGTGCAAATAATGGAGACATCAGGCGGTCACTGGCAGTGGGTCTTTGGAGAAATACATTCACTTTTTTTAGTTTACAGTGTCTGCTTTAAAAGAAGAAAAAAAAAAAAAAAAGTCACCGCTATGCCCGACTGATCGACATTCAGGATGCGAGTGGGCCAACTCACAGCCGTGTACCCCGGATGACCTCATCCATCGATCCGGCCGCGTTGGGCTGGCTCGGACTGGGAACGAGGGGCTGGAGCGTGCGGGGTGCCAGGTTTCTACGGCGGGCCGAATGAGGCGGGCGGGTCAGCGAGGACGAGCTCTGCTCCAGGACCCCGCGAGGGCGGGGTCTGCCGGCGGGCGCCACGCCCGAACCCGATCTGAGAGGGCCGCGCTCCTCCGACTCCCTGCCGGGAGTGAATGAAAGAAAAGATGCGTGCCAAGTGATGAGCTTGCTATTTGCAAATTCGCCGATTCATATTTTTGGGGGGGAATCAAAAAAATCTGTTGTAAAATGAATTTCAATTTTGAGATCATGGTTTCTTGGCATTTTTAAACATTTTTTGCGGGAGCCGTTTTTGCTATTCTGTCTCAACGGGTATTACTGTAATTCGCACTGAGTTCTGTCCAGCGCGGCCAGGTTCCTCTGTTGCAGCGGGATGCTGTGGATCATGATGAGGTCATTCAGGTTCTTCTGGACGCCTCCGATCAAGGCCCGGCCCGCCTGGTGAGACAACCAAAAACAAGGGATGAAGATTGTAGGCAACAACTGCACAAAAATATACTTTAAGGAGCCCGGTGCTCCGATGGTTAGTTGTTTTAATGTCAACAATCCAGCCAGCCAGCATCTTCTCCGTTAACTATCGCGCAGCAGCCCGCACCCCCCCGAATCTGCAAGGCCACCAACAAAACAACATTCACAGGCAAGACTTTGAAATAAAAGAGCATTCTCAGGACACACGAGAAGACGGTAAGATGCAGTTCATTCATGAACTGCTTTCAGGGGCTCATGGAGAAGCACAAGCACACTCAGTCTCGAACTAAAAGACGAGGGAGCCAGAATAGCAGCGCGTCGCCATTGTGGCTCCAAGCAGAGGGAATTTACATACACTGGACGGCCTTTTCTGCTTTGGGGGCTTCTGGCGGGACTTGCGCTTTGAGCCCCTCGACTTCTTTAAGTGAGTGGCCGGAGAGAGA
>NW_017842054.1:2927148-2964537 GCF_001891065.2 Hippocampus comes | reverse complement strand
CAGGCTGATGCGGTCGAAGGCCAGGTACTCCTCCATGTGGCCCTCCACCTCGATCACTTTGGGTCTGGAGCCGCTTAACGGCCCGTTTTGTTCTGCTGAGTTGGACTTGAGCACTGCCGCGCTGCGGCCGAGCACGTTCAACCTTAAAACCCAGAAAAAAGATGATGTGCATTTTCCCACTTTTTTTCCCTACAGTTACCAAGGTATATCAATAATATGTTTTTGACGTGTATTTGGCAAAATACTCTTGAGATCAAGTACGACAGTACACTTAGTTCCCTGTTCCGTACACTGCCCAGCCGCTAGCGAGTACAACTTTTGTTCCTATGTCGACAAGGAGCAGGGCTAGGGCATGGTGACTCGGCAAGCAGCTTTAACTTGTGGAAGCAAAAATATAAGACAGTGTTCACGATTTGCAGATTCACCAAAACCCCCATTTTTTTTTTTAACCTATCGGCAGAAAACTCACCTATTTGCTGTTTTATGCTCAGGCTAAGATTATGGCTCTGCTGACATCTTGTGGCATCTCGGTGCCAAGGAACTATGTTGAAGTGAGTTGAGGAGCTTCATGTAGCGTATTGCTGTCATCTCAAGGTATTATGTTTCCAAATACGCATTGGTCAAAATATCGCGTTTTTTTTTCATATGTGGGTAAATAAAAACACAATTTTATTTTTCAACAACATATAGAATATAGAATGTTGGGTACATTAAGAAGAATGTACCATGTTAACTTGAGAGACACAACTATGTCCATACAAATATACAAAAAAAAATAATTGATCCTCTTTGGTATGAGCAGAATCGGACTGGCGGTGTACCGGGTGTTTTGTCAGCGAGCGTGTGCCGAAGCAAAGCGAAAACTCACTCTGTACTGTTGTCATCTTTCTCACTTGGCCTCCCGACGGCCTGTTGGGCCGCGGACGGGCGAAGACCGATGTTGCTGCCGACCGTCCCTGAGGTCGCGTACCACTGGAAGCCCTCATCGCCGGGACACACCAATTGAGTGCCCAGGATTCTGAGTCACACAAACACAACAGAAACTTGGCTTTGAATGAAAGAAAGAATGAGCTGCCATTTTCCAGGCTGGAGACCAACCGCAGATGAGGGAAGCGCGTGGCCCACTCCTGACACTCCTCCTGCAGTCCCGGGAGTATTCCTCTCCCACTGCCTCGACCTTCATACAGCTCTTTGTCGATCTCATCAAACATTTGCTGCACTTGGCGGGAAGCCGCCTTGTCGAATTCCTGCAGAGGAAGGCAGCGTTTACCTCCACAAAGAAGAGCGATCATTTGTTGCTTTTTTTGGGCCATACAGGGCCCTCGCAAGCCTGGCCACGTCGGGCTGTTGGCACATCGGATAATAACCTTCGAAAATAGAAACCTTTTTTTTCCAGGCCTAATGTGTGCGCAAAGGCTCGTGATTTCGTGTTGAGATGGAACAACCCGAGTTTGAAGTCAGTCGGGTTGACCGTTTAGGACAAAGGGGCAAAAATACAACCCTTGTGCAAAAATGGGCCAAAATTGTACTTTCAAATATTCATAACTCTATTCTTGTACATGTTTGGGTGTGACTACCAAAGTTTTTTTATTATTATTTTTTTTTTTACGTCTAAGGGTGTTACACGTGCCTCCCAGTTTTTGTAGCCATAGGTCAAATGTACGGGGACAGGGCTCTGATAAACCACTCTAGGGGGCGCTACAGACATTTTTTTTTTTTTAACTTGTGTATGGCGACTTTAAAAGATCACATTTTTCGCCAGGCTCGATGTGTCTGCAGTTTTTTTTTCCATTCAAGTCTTTACAGAGAAAAATTAACAAACAAGAACAAAAAAATGAACCCCGTGAATGCTGGGTCAGAAGCTCGTAATTTTCATCAATATTAGTTGCCTCATCTCATTCCTTTTGAATTTGAATGCAGACTGTACCACATGGGAACAAAAAACAAGAACAAGCAGAGTTGGAATACACGCATAATTTCTTTGCACTGAGTTTTTCCCTTCTTTGGTCAAAATAAATAAAATATTGAGGCCTTGAAAAAAAATAAATAAATAAAAAGGACCAACTGTGCCTACAAACAACACGCAGCGGGCGCAGGCCTTGTGAAAACACAGGAGGAGACAAACAAAACGGTTTCCATTCGATATATATATAGCCTCCGAATGTCAATCAAATATCTCCTTCAAAATTTCCCGTGTATTTGTTGAGGATGTTCTTCCGTGACTAAACTCATGACATCACATAGTGTACCCGAGGAAGCCGAGGGGGTCTTACATCGTAGCCCCATGAAAAGACGGAACTCCTCTCTGTGGATACGCCGGTGCCTGTGGAGCTGTGGATGCCCGACCAAGACCGGCTGGAGCCCACAGAAATGACAGTGGAACAGTCAGAGGGGCTGGAAGCACCCGATGTCTCAGAACTAGATCAAAAAAGAGGATTCATTTACAGTTAGTCTGGTCTGGGTTTTTGGGGTTTATCACATAATCAATGGAAAACAAAGAGCAAATGTCAAATTCATGGAATATTCTATCAAGCTGTCTTCATTCGTTATTCTTTTGGCTGCACATCTGAAGGAGGCAACACGATAGCAATTAATCTACGCGGTTTCGACTTTCAAGCTCTCTCTCTTGACTTGCTCGATTGCCTGGAGAGGGAGTGAGGAGTGGCTCGCCTGATGCGGACGGAGACGGCCTCATCCACGTCATCGAGGGGGCAGTGAGGGGTCTGGCTGTCTGCCTCCTCCGGGAGAGGGTGGTGGTCGAGGCTGCTGCGAGACAGGCCACGGCTGCACAGAAAAACAAATCCATGAAGTACCACGTACCATGAATCCCTCCTTTTTCTAGAACGCTGACTTTGGGTGAGACAACTGGGGTACACACTGGACTGTGTGCCAGCAAACCAGAGAGACAAAGGATTGATCACATTCGCGCTCACACTGCACTCATATTAGTTCATTGCATGCTATTGTTAACTTCAAAATGTCATAATTACATTAAATATATATATGAAAAACTTTTCAAAGATAAAAATAGAAAACAAGCGGAGTTGTTCGGCAACAACTGAGGGTGCTTTCTTGTCACGTAAGCCATAGTGCCTGCCACCTTCCTACGCTAGTTAATAATAAAGCTTTGATTACAGTAAAAATGTGTCAAAGCAAGAACAAAAGGGCTCATTTTAGACCACAAATATGAAATTATCATATTAAAAGCATTATGATTGGGCCACGTGACGACACCTTGCAACCTGTAGTTCACTGTGCGCCGTTCGTAACCTCAAATCATCGTAAAGTGAGGATCCCGTCCAATTTAATCGTATACAGTACAAGGTTTGCATCCACAATTTGAAAATGCCTTTGAAATATAATAATGCAGAATTTCTAGACAGATATTACGTTAGCGTTATGAGCTGTCATGATGCTGACACAATCATTATTGGGTTCGTCATGTTTCGTACTTACATCTCTAGCTTGTGCGATACAGGTTTCCTGTTGTAACGTGAAATCATTCTCCTACCCTCCCAGTCTAAAGGCTCACGCCCTCTCCTCGCCTCCTCGCCCCCGCATCTTGAACCCTCATGGGACTGCTCAAGTGTAGAAATAAACGAAACATTTGCACAAAAGTGCAAACCTGGCTTCCAAACGCGGAAGACAACGTTAGGTAGCAGATACACTTTGCGGCTTAGCTAACATGGCCCGAGCAGCGTCGCTATTTCCACAAAAACTCACTTCCTGTCATTGATGCGTGTAAAAAGTATGTTTGGCGGTCACCCATCTTATCGGCTTGCACTTTCAACGGGTTAATGCGATGCTATCTGCGGTTATGTGAGCGCCTTTGCTACTGGCATTTAGCACCGCCAACAACACGGCTGTCATGGTTACGCTGCCTTGCTTGACCCGGCATGGTACCTGTGTTCGACTACAACTCCCGGCATTCATTGCGAAATCAATGGTTGCGCTCTAAAATATGTCCGTCTGGTATTGGTAGCTTTTTACCGCTCCTTGATTTGGAAAAGGAATTGACGTTCCTAAAAGACATTAGAAATGTTAATTGTAATTAAAATTATAATCATCATCTTAAGTAATTATTATTTTTGAGGTACACAAACTATGAAGTGATGTTGGTCATAGTGTAGGAACCTCTCTTTTCGATTTGGCGAGTCGAGAGTATTTAGGGGTAGGACGCATGACAATCAGGACTGAAAATGGCGTGACGGTGGTGTTCATAAAAGTAGCAACTTTTATTCCAATATTTACATTAAATATCTTGTTAATAAGTCAAGGTAAGGTCATCGATTGTCTGGGGTGAAATTTGCACATCGCTCTCATTAATTACCCTCAACATCTTTTTCCCCACAGGGATTCAATTACACTGCAGCAAGCAATGGATTTTCTCCAGAGGAGAGTGGTACAGGAGGACGCAGTCCAGTACAAACTCTTTTTGACGCAGACGGCCGGTTCTACGGTACAACACACCGAGGAACAGCTCTCGCGTCTTGTGGAGGAGATCCTTGCAAAAATAGCGCCTCTGTCCATGCAGTACATCTGGCAGAATGAGCCTTTTAACATCAAGTATTGTCCTGAGAAAGGTAGAAGTGTGATCCACTCATGGCTTCTAGTCCACACTGCAAGCTAATGATATACTCCACTGTTCCATTTAGCGGGTGTTCCGGCTCATATCGGTGGCGTCACCCAGTTCGGCGACAATGTGGAGGATGAGTGGTTTATTGTTTACCTTCTGAAACAAATTACAGAGGCTTTTCCTGCACTTGCTGCACGGTGGGGAAACAGATTTTTTTATCGTTTTACCTCTTAGCCCATTCCTGTGCTGTTTTAAGTCAGCTACTAATCTTTTTGGATTATATACTTATTTTCTGGCAGAGTCGAGGACACCGATGGTGACTTTCTTCTAATTGAAGCAGCAGATCATCTCCCTAAATGGTTGGACCCGGACACCAGTGAGAACAGGGTGAGTGTTTGGGACGAGGTGCATTCAAGACCAATAGGTATAATGCACATGCAGATACGCCAGTGCAGATACTTTACGGCTATGATTCTCATGCTCTGACCTGTAAAAATGTTCTGATACGACGACACTCGAAAGCGGCCTGACATATAACAGTTCCACTCATTGTTTTATTTTTGTCAGGTGTTCATCTACCGTGGCGCGTTGCATCTCCTGCCCTGCCCTTCGCGTTCCAATCCGACGGGGATCCCGAAGGATGTGGTACCGAGTGTTCAGCAAGCTCTTGCGCAACTCTCCGCACAGCCAGAAGCTTGCCGGGCAAGCCCCAAGATTACTTCGGCCCTGGATAAGCGGCTGGATGGGTGAGAGGACACAAACGTCCAGTCTGTTTTAAATCAACCTCTGTTATTTTGTTTTATCTGCTCAGGCTAAAAGTGTACATATATTGGGTTAGTAACAATTCATGCAGGTCAGGTGACTTTAGCTCCTCTCGATGTAGCTGCTTAGATTGTCATAAGCGCCATGCTCGTATACAAGAGCAGCAGATTGTGTCCTTCACAGAGGAGACACCAAAATGAGACACAGCTGGCTGTGTTGTTTGGAGATCATTTAGATAATGAATAAAGGCATCAGAGAAGGATTAGCTCGATAAATGGAGTACACACATACAAGAATCGGGCTGAATTTGAACCGTCAAAGGCCCAATTATCTGATGTCTGTGCTGAGCAATTATCCTGTGGTGCGGAGTGTGTTAATAGGGATTTTAGCTCCTCCCCTGATCTGCTTGGAAAACGCTCTAGGCAGACAATCGCATGTATTAAATCTTAAAATCACTTAACCCACACCACAACACAAGATAATCATGAAGATACTGTCTTGGATGAGAACAGGGGGGAAAAAAAC
The DNA here is from genome assembly GCF_001891065.2 of Hippocampus comes. Taxonomy (NCBI): domain Eukaryota; kingdom Metazoa; phylum Chordata; class Actinopteri; order Syngnathiformes; family Syngnathidae; genus Hippocampus; species Hippocampus comes. The sequence goes on along the minus strand of NW_017842054.1, from coordinate 2,958,674 downwards.
CCTCAAATTGACTGCTCATATTATAAATTTACCATTTATTCATGTGTAGGTATCCAGCGAAGATCGGAGCCAGCCAGCACCGTGCCCACTGCTTCGTACCGGCGGGCGTGGCTATGGTTTTGGCGCAGCGGCCCGACCTGGTGGCCCCCGCCGTGTCCGCTTTTTACCTGCGGGACCCCGTCGACCTCCAGGCATGCCGCAGTTTCAAGAACTTCCCTCCTGACACGCGGGTCTTAACCTCGGTAACGCAAATACCCCCACGTGATTTCACAGCGCTACCTGCCGGCCGTTGACATCGAGATGCGGCGTCTTCTTTCAGGTGACGTTCACTCGGTGCTTGTATGCTCAGCTGCTGCAGCAGCAGTTCGTCCCGGACAGGAGGAGCGGCTTCACCATGCCTGCGCGCTCGGACCCCCGATACAAAGCGCACGAGCTTGGCATGAAGCTGGTGAGACAATATCGTTAATACAACACGTGGATATTGTATGACGGCTCATTGGTTTTACCGGCAACAACTGTTAACCACTCTGCCTGTTTTTTGTGTCTGTGTGTGTGCGCGTTACCGTCTCTGCGTCCCAGGCTCATGGCTTTGAGATCTTGTGCGCCAAGTGCAGGTTGCCACTTTCGGACGGCGACTCCTCGGTCAGTTGCAACCCTCAGTGGAAAGGCTTCCTGCAAAGTCTGAAGAGCAACGGTTACTTCCGGGTCGGTCTGGCTTTTTGAACGCCTTACATGGACGCACCGATCAGCCCGTGAAGATATTGATTCTCTGGTGTTCAAACCGCAGGAAGAGATTGAGGGTTCGGCACGTTTCAGGCAGCTCAAGACATCGGCGGAAAACTTCTTTCAACAGTCGGTCGCCTCAAAATCCTGGTGAGAACTTTTATTGTGTGTGTGTGTGTGTGTGTGTGTGTGTGTGTGTGTGTGTGTTTTTCTAATACATGTTCCCAAAATGCCAATGTATCGAACTCAAAAGTTAAATACAACTGAACTTGACTGAGCCACTACTTCTCCTCGGGGATTTTCCTAAATAAGACCAAATCAGAAACGAGTATCGCTGACAGATTGGCGATGATGAATTACAAAGCTTTTGTTTTTCTAAATGCGGGTGCCTCTCGCAAAGTTTTACGGACAGTTTCAAGATTGGCCTCAAGAACGCTCCCTCAATCCACATGCTACGCGGCAGTAAAAATATTTCTCCTGTAATTTTCCTAAAGTGTCAGGTGTTACAAAAGCTCGAAATTTGATCCTGAACTGACGTGTCTTGCAGTGACACGTCTCCAGGGGAGGAGGTTCTTCAACTGCTGAGTTCCTGTGGTCCCATCGACGTGGAGGAGTTGAGGAAGCGAGAGGCGCAGCTCCCACAAGAGGATAGTAAGTGCAACACCAAACGGTGTCCCATTTACTACTCAGCCAATGGCCAGTCTGGCTGTCATTATTATGGTGCAGCTGGGGCCACCAAGCGAGTGGCTTCTACTTTGGATCGGATGTCAAGAATATGTTTCTTCATGGTCATCTTTAGGTGACAACTGGTTGAATGTCACCGCCCAGGATTTGGAGCGCATGCTTGAGGAAAGGTCCGGGTCCAGACCGAAGCCAGCAACCGCCAAATCCCCTCAGCCTACCGAGACGGAAGCTGCCGGGAGCACAGAGACGGAGAACGGCAACGAAGAAGAGGAGGCCGGTTACAGTCTGGTGGGGGTCAGCCAGAAGATGACGCGGTTCCTCAATGCCAAGTCATCGTACTTGGGGGCCGAATTGCCGTGGTGAGATGCCCCTGTCAGCTCTGATTTGGAAGCTTTGTGAATGATGGGCTCCCTCTAGTGGTACACCACGTCATCGTACTTGGGGGCCGAATTGCCGTGGTGAGAACCCCCACCCCCACCCCTGTCAGCTCTGATTCGGAAGTTTTGTGAATGATGGGCTCCCTCTAGTGGTATATGTATAACTGCCCAAGAACAGTTCGGTTGTACTTTTAAGTTCAAAACTTTTGCATGAAATAATTCAGAGTAGTTTGTTCTTGCACAGTTATTTGGGAGCAGTTTTTTTTCCTATTTAACTGAATAAAGCCTCTCCACATTAATTCATTGCATGCTATTAAATATTCTCTTATTGTCTTTTCTTGCAGGAACTATTCATGCAATCATCCTTTTGCCTACGACATGCCCACCCTCCTAAAAGAAATGGAACGGATATTGGGTATGTTGATGCTTTTTTTGAAACGTCCTCTTCACTTTACTTGAATCTCTTTTTTTTTTTTTTCTCACCCTCAGACACAAGTGAGGAAGAAACGCTCGATTCGGATGATCTTTGTGAAGATGAATGGGAAGGAGTTGAGGAGGACGAGGAGGAGGAAGATGAAGACATAGAAGAGGGGCCCTCAGGTCATGCGGAGATGGATGGGATGGAGGCTTTGGATACTCTTAAAGGATACATGGACCAGATGGACCGGGAGTTGATGAACACGCATATCGGGCAGAGCTTTAATCAGACGGTAAGAACAAGGATGGATGGGTACAGTGACTGTATTTTTCAAAGGTGCAATTTCTCCTTATTGTACAGATGCTATTTTAGACATATAAGTGTGTAAAGCGAGAAACCCAAAGAGAAGTAAGTTGCAGAGGTAACCACACAAAGCAACGCAAATGAAAACCTCTCGTCCTCTCCGTAGACATCTGCGTCCGCCCAACTGCATGCCACAGAGGGCCTCCCGAGCTCAGCCGAGGATGCGGAGGAGCTCCAGCCTCTAGACGTGGACCTCAACCTGGTCACCAACCTTGTGGAATCCCTCAGCTGCCAGGAAGGGCTGGCCGGACCCGCCTCCAATCTGCTCCAGAGTCTGGGGGTACACCTCCCCCCAAACTCGGACCGCTCATAGCGGGCAGCGAGTCCTTGAGTGAGGAAACTGTCCTTTCTCAACGTGAAAAGAAGAATCAAGATTTTCAGCCTCTCTCAATCCACACCTTCATTGATTCGATAATATGTGAAATGCATCCAAGTAGGAATCAATACACCGTTCAAAGGTTGACTTTTTAATGGAAGAATGTGTTGAAATTACTGTAGATACATTTGGTATGCAGTGACGCAATAAATATTTTTGCAACAAAAGTGCCTTGTCTTTCAATCGGATTCATCCTTGCAAACTTCAACAAATGCTCCCTTACCCAGCGGGCGTTGTATTGATGTTTTTGAACCACTGCGATGTGATCGTGGTCGTACAAAGACGCGTAGGAAGTCAGATAATAACCTTACTGACCGAGGTAATAAATATTAAATAATCTTGGAAAAACATGCCAGTCTAAGGCCAGAGCAGCTGCGCAAAGGGGTGCGCCAATTCCCTGGCCGAATGTAACAGCGCCGCAGCCAGCGGCGAGATGCACAGCGCCGACATGACCACCGCAAAATCGAGGAGCATCCCCAGCAGCAGGATGGCCAACAGGTAACCGTGGAAGAGCAGGCTGCGCCAGCTGGCCCGACTCAGCGCCAGCAGGGGGCCGTCCGGATGCAGCGTCCACAGCAGGCCCAGCAGCCAGCATTGATTCACCAGCAAAGTGTAGTAGATGTCCAAAGCGGAGGGCTGGTCGTCGGCGGGCAGGCGGCGGCGTTCAGCGTGGGACACTTTAGACAGCCAAGTCAGGGAGAGGCCGAGGAGGATGACGGCCAGAGGCGCGTACATGTACTCAAGAGGCTCCACGACTGATAGGCCACGCCAGGCTGCAAGAGGTAACCAAAAAGCCCGTCTTGTATTAAGCACCTGACTGAGTGCAAGGAGCTTCACAGAAAATAACTTTGGTTGAAGGTAGTCCACCTTGTAGAATAACATTTGCGTAAAGTATCCGACATTTGCTGTATTTAAGTATCAAAATGCATTTCCTGGTATTAAATGGACTTAAGAGATCAAATTTAATTTCCCGTGTTGTGATGTCATGTCAGTTTCTGCTGTCGTGTTCATGAGGTTCGTTTGATGGATCGCATGTGAAGGTGGTTTGTTTGTGTTGATTGACTTTGCCCAATACAGCCGCTTATGTAACGTGGGTTCATTACTGTGGACATGTTAGATGCATGGCGTTGATGTTTATCATCCTCTCCGGTTTAAGCGCTTTGCGTATACATAGTTCAAAATTCCTTTTAAATCGATCAGTTATTCATGGGATTTCGCTCTTTGCAGCAGGGCTCCGTCCGCCCTCAATATTATCCTCATTCCAACCGCAAAAGGTTCTGGGTTCAAATCGAGGAGATTTTGCTTTGTCTGGGTACTCCCGTCCCACGTTCAAAAACACAAACGTACGCTTAACGGAAGATGTGACATCTTACGTATGTCATAATCTTCTTCGTTTTCTGTACGGTTGGGACAATGAAATTACCTGTGAAGACCAAAGACGACCCGGTCAGAATGGCCACAAGGACACAGGTGTGGCCAGAGGGTGGCGCTGACACTTTTAGCGCAAAGCTCAGGCCCACCGTGACGAGAGACAGCGGCCGAAGGGCAAGCGGGAAGAGGCCCGCATACGAGCTGCTGGCTTCGCCCCACATGACGAGCACGTCGTGGACGCTGCTGGAGATGGAAGGCACCAAGAGACGCTCCGCCAGTGGACGACTGTACCGCCTCAGTGGCGCCACCCCCAGGACGTGGAGGAGATTGAAGAAGAAGACTGACACCAGGACCTGGAAAGAAAAAAAAAAAACAGTCCAATTGCAAAGTCATCCCTAAAAAAAAAAAAAAAAAAAAGGTAACAGGGTCACGCTCATTTCTGCGCAGCACCACACTGAGAACGTTTTGGTTCCCTTTAGCTTAATTAAAAGGAGCACAATCGATCTGCACAGATGGGCTGTTTAATGGAGCACCGAAAGCATAAATGGGAAGCCGGCAGATGGCACGTCAAAAACTGACGTTTGAACTTTTAACAATCACAATCTCAGCGGGACTGTGAAGCGAATTACAAGGTCGCTGTGAAACTTTAGTTTTGAACAGAAATGTCATTTACGACATATCTCAGATCGCAATGTAGACTCTCAACCCAGCGATGTCCTGTTTCATGGAAACGAACGACCGGCTAACATGCCTGAGTACAGCAACAAACATTTGGAAAGTATCACTCGACTGTACACGTTGAACTTCACAAAATGTACAGCGATAAGATAGTTAAACAGAATATGAATAATTGGTTATGCATCATGATATAATATGCATAATATTTCCCCTTTATTATCAATTCTTAGCATTCCTATCTTCATGAACAGCCAAACGAACATTCTCCAATATGACACACCACCATTTGTATTCATGCTTGTTCACACTTCAACCTTGAGGCCTGTATTTGTGCTCCTGAATGCCGCATGGTTTGTTTGCCTACATACCTTCGGAAGGTATGAAGGTAACCTTCCACAGTTACTTCTCACCCGCCTACACGGCTCAAGGTTCGCTCCGGTGATTGTCCTTCACAGAACTCACTCATTTGCATCAAACCTTGGTCGGCCTTCCACTCGCATGCAAAGACTTTGAAGTATTCCGGTACACACGCGGGCCCAACCTTGCCCATTGGCGCAGCAAATCATTCACACTCATTCAACATGTACAGTATTGAGTTAAACCGCCTCGCACAAACAGTTTGTAGGACGGCGCCGGTCACCGACCTGGCCAAAGCAGAGGGCCGCCACGTACGGGTAGTGGTACTGGGGGAGGAAGATGCCGGCTACAAACCAGCGGAGCTTGTCGGCTGAGCCGTACAGGAAGACCAGCGCCGCGTAGAGGGTGGGCACCAGGGGCTTCAGGGCATTGTTGGAGGAAAGGGTCCTCACCGTGGACGTGCACCATCGCCAACTGCTCCACTTTCCGCAACACGTGAATCTCTTTGCAGCAGTTCATGCACAAAAAACAAACAAAAAAAAAAACAAGTTCTGCTAGTTAAACAGTGTAATGAGTATTATGTGTAGTACACAAGATATGAGAAGGGTTGGTACACTTCCAGAAAAAAGGGGGACTATAGGGGCCCGTTTTTGGACTCCAAGGTGTAGTACACAAGATATGAGAAGGGTTGGTACACTTTCAGAAAAAGGGGGACTTCGGGGCCCGTTTTTGTACTCCAAGTTCCAATTTTTTGTGTTGTGCCCTCCAGGGTTCATAATTGAACCCCTTGCTTTATATAAGTACTGTTAATAGTTCGGGAATGTATAAAAATCCCCCAAACTGGCAAAGAGAAGGCTCCATTTCTCCGAGTTACCCATTTTGGATTTACTGACATGTAAAGCGAGGCGTTGTTTAACCGTCCTATTTATTCCATTCGAAACGGGAGGCACACAAACAGATGGAACAATCAGATGAGACAAATGCAGTTTGACTCACCATCTGGCAGCCCTCCTGCAGTCGCATTTCATTTCACTTGCAGACGCTGACAGTGGAAATGACAAATACACGAGGAAATGCTCGGATGAGGCCTTTTCTCGGGACGGAACGTGCCTCCCTTGTGACATGGTCTGCTGCTTCTTTCACCTCGACACTCGTGCGTTTGAATTGTCCCGATGGACTTTGGTCCAGCTTTGTTTGTCCCCCCCACCTCATTAAATAAACACGCATGTGAATAGCCATTCATTAAGTTTCCGCTTTAAAGTGATGGGAAAGAGAAAGCGACACCCTCTGTGGATTATGTCTGGTATGTGTTGAATGACACATTTTTAAAAACACAGATAAGGCGAAGTCAAATCTGTTCGCTAACTCAATGCCATTATAGATTTTTTTTTTTCCCCTCTGACTTCACCGATGTACTTGTAATGCGGGAGCGTAAAACAAATGGTGGTTTCTCTCGGCTTTTGGACACCTGTTTGTGACATTCACATGCCCCCCCCCCAACCCCCCGCTTCCTGCGCCTGCTAATGGACGCCGAGGAAGATCTACGTAAAGCAAACATCAGGGTAAAAAAAACACTCCTGTGCAGAGGGGGGGCACCATGATACCCAACTTTTGAATCATCCTTGACCTCTGAATCCGTGTCGTGGCTGAGCCACAGACTATCCCCGCTGACTGGGAGAGAGACAGGCTACACCCTGGAGTGGTCGCCAGTCCATCTCAGGGCACACTCTCAAGACACTTGGGCCACGGGGCGGACCCCCAGTTTATCCCCGCTGACTGGGAGAGAGACAGCCTACACCCTGGAGTGGTCGCCAGTCCATCTCAGGGCACACTCTCAAGACACTTGCGCCAAAAGTAAACCAAATTGGGTCCAAAATGGAGCATTAACAGTTTTTTTTAAAGTGTATTAAGTTGCCTTATGCACTTTTTGGGGTTATTTATCTGACCTTAAATATGAATAAACTACAGAATGAAAAAAAAAAAGGAATGAAATAAATGTACCAAAAACATTACTAATCACAAAACAACACGATTTTAGGGTAGTCTTGTACAAAACAAACCCTTTTTTTTTCATTACAACACCCTGATTTTGGATTTTTTTTTTTTGTGAGTTATTCATTTGACCTTTGGGGTCAAATGGATAACTCAAAATTTTTGTTGATTTTTTTCCCCCCGACTGTTTTGAGAGCGCGTATGGCATAAGATGCATTCACACTCATATTCAACCATCTTAAAGTCGTCAAAGAACTGAAGTGTGACATGGCCAAATATGAGGTTTGGCCATTTTAATTTTTGTGAGAGAGGCTGGGCACACCCTTGCCTGGTCGCCAGCCAGGCACCGGGCTCATTAGACAAAGAACCATTCATACGTAAGCCCAGAATCTTTAATGACGCCACCATGCATGTTTTTGGGCCGTGCGAAGAAGCCGCAAGTACCTGGAGAAAAAAAAAAAAGCCACTCGACACAGAAGCACCTGAGGTGAGATTCAAACCCAGAACTTCTTGACTGTGACTGAGGCAAAGGTGTTAACCACAAAACACAAAAACCACTGTGCTGCCGAACTAAAATGACTTCTGTGAATAGCCTAATGAATAACTCACCAAAATGACTATAATGTTTAGGTGGGGCAGTCCTGCTATGATTTATTGCATCCAAAATAGACAGCGAAGTCACGCTCACAGTTGAAAGTTTAGTCTCTCTTGTGCGCACACACGCGCACGCGCTTAACTCCACCCTGTTGAACTTTTGAAGGAATTCCCTCCCACCCGACACGTTTTACTTTGCAGGGAATTTTCTGGAATGTGGGTGAAATAGGGAGTCTGTATTTCCAAACGGTGCCCCCCGCCCGACCCCAAAAAAAGAATATTGAGTTGCAAAGTATGCAAAAACATCCCCTAACACACGCTTCGGGGGGGGGGGGGCAGTCAAGTTTGGAACATGTGGCACGGTGCAGTTCCTCCACTATTTCAAAAACCCAAAGTAGTACTGTACTACTCATCTGTCGCCGCATGACACCTCCCCTGAAAATTCGAAACGACGGCCCCCTTGCAAAAACTAAGGAGGCTGGGGAGCATGTGAGAGTCTGCACGTAGTCCTTTTAGGTCTTGGCTTGTCCACCCACAAAAAAAGCAGCAGGAGATGTCCAACAGTGAGTCGAGACATTTCGTCAGATAGGACCACCGACACCACGCTCGACCTTCCCCATCTCCCCTTCGCTCTCCTGAATTCATCAACGAGCCTACCGAACACTGGGACACTTTTTTTTTCTACACCCACGATGCATTTTTTCAGGTAACCATTGTCACTAATGAGAATATACACGACTGTCACACTAGTTTGTTTACCAATGCCAATTGCATACTTTCACTGTGCAGCTCTACGTGCTTTTAAGCTAGGTTACGCTAGCTAGCTAGAAAGTGTTAAACTTGTTCTACTTTTTTTTTTAATACACGAGGTGCTTTTGAAAGACAAAACCGTTGCAGGTAAAGGACAAAAAAAATTTGCGGCGTGTCAGTGCGTACATAATGTGGTAACCTAGACAACGTGGAATGCGACCGTCATTGAATTTCTCGTGCGACGTTGTGTGCTACTTTTAGATTTTCTAAACACGATTCAGACAGTCGGTCAACATTTTCTTTGTCAGTACGCACGTCTTAAAATGCCATTTGAAGTTACGTAGCCGAGTCATTTATATCTTCGTATCATGTGGCATCGTTGAGCTCGAATGCTAGCTGATGCTAAAAGCTAACGCTCGTCTTATGACGGCTTCCACGCAAGGGAAGCAAAACTGGCGTGGGGACTGAAAGTACGTAGTCAGTTTCAAAGCCAACCGTTGTTTTTAATGCTTATTTGTTGAAAGTGTGACACTCGCAATCGATCATGTTTATCCGGCAAGGCTCCCAAGTCTCTCCGGCGGGGAGGGGCGAAGACGTGGCAGTCCGCTTCCATTCACTCTCAATGAGAAGTTAGCCCAAAGAGACGCCGGGGGGGCACTTTTTTTTTTTCAATAAACTCGCTTTAGTTTAGAGTCACAAAGTCCATGAAGATCTGGAGAAATAATATTTTATTCTTGTTTCGATGTTGTTTAATTTAAAGTTCAAATGGATTTGATGAGACAAATACTCCACCGTGCGTTGTTTTTTTTTTTTTCAATGAATGCGCTGTCTTCATTGAAGAAAATACACCAAAAATGTCTTGATTTTAGTTATTCGATGCTGTTGCTGTCCACCGGCCCAACGAGCAGGGGAAATTGAAAACCAAGAACAAAGGAACACGGAATCAGTTCCAAAGTCAAGACAAACTACAGTGTCGCATACTTTTGAGCTTTTGCAAGTGCAGAGATAAGATAAGAAATTACCCCGTTCCGCTTGCTGGGGGGCACAAAACTAAGACTCAAAATCTGAACTTTATTTCGTTTTTTCTGGAGCTACTATTCCAAGTTTGAGACGTGAACAACGGAATGATGACCATAAATACAAGAACATAGGTGAAAGTGAATCATATTCACATTTGGTCTGTGGAGTACATCATTTTGAGATTCACGTTTCTTTGCTTTTTGTCCTTAAGCTTCTTTCTCTCCAAAGCCATATTTGCAATGGCAGTTATCAAAACGCGTTCCTCATCGTTATTCCCAAATGATGTGACGATTCTCAACCACGCTTACTTGCTCACGTGAAAGAATAGTCACCGAATTTGTACACAAATTGTCAGTCAAAATACACTCCCTGTATTGTGCATTACAGTGGTTCGCGTGTCTGCCTCACAGTTGTGAGGTTTAGGGTTTGAACCTCTGCCAGGGCCATTTCTAAAAAACGCAAAACTAATGTCACGGTGGTGGTAACGGGTGGAACGGGTTGTAAATTGCTTCCTGCGTTTCCTTCAAGGTATAAAAAGCATGCGGCTCTGTTTTGATTTTTGCCCTGCTGCTGACCTAAATCGCAAAGCCACGTGAGGTTTTATTTTCTCTGGCAGCATGTCAATCTGGCAGAACCTGTTTGAACCCGCATCTTGTCTTGCTTTCCAGAATAATCTTCAGAGTATTCTGAGATTGTCTTTACAACATGTTCCAAAGTCTGTATTTATGCGTTTCTATCCCAAATTCTGTGCTGTTAACTACAGTTTTCCTTTTTCCGCACACAGTGGCACGGTGTGACTGTTTGAGATCATTTCCGCAACGTTGGTTATGCTTATTTTGCAGTGGGGTCACATGCAGTCAGTCTTGGCTGCCATTGGCCGAGTGGTCAACTGCAGGAAATCCCAGACCCGACATGTTGAGGGTCAAGTCAGGCATTCAATTTCACACCTCCAGGAAATTTGGCAGTCACCCCACATGCCTGGCCTTTTGATTTCTTCGAAGCAGCTACCTGTTTAGGCTTGGCCAAAGTAAAGTCTGAGTCACACAGCTTTGATCACTCAGCTGCAGAATACAAGGCTTTTTTTTTTAACATTCAATTTTTTTTCCAACTGCTTTTTAAAAAATAGGGTACATGTACACTGACAGTTGGCCTTCTTCAACTTCTGTGTTTTGTTTCCCATGCGGTCAAAGTCACCAAAGGCCAAATTATCGGATGTCTCTAAAAAAATCATGGCTATAAAGATTATCTTTGTGTTTGCGGTTTGAGATTTTTTTTTCTCTCCGATCTACTTGGGACTGAAAATTGTAAACCTGTTCAATATTGACAATGGCGAATTGTTATGTGTCTGGTCAACACTGTATTGATCCATTTTACAGTGGGGTCGGGAACAAAAAAGAGCCATTTGAACCCGTTTCACGAACAAAACTACGCGAGCCACAAACTGTTTGGACATCGAAAATAAAGATAGTTTTTCTTTGTATTCCTGCTGCAGACACCAGTTGAAGCGGGTGGCCTGTTTGAACCGAAATGCATTTCATGTACCGCCCCCCCTCGCCCCTCCTTAAGTCAGAAATAGCTGTTCCACATTTGTAGTTTTAGTTCAGATATACTGTGTTCCTACCGATCCATCATAAATTCAGAGAGAGGTAAAATAATGTTCACAACTTGTTACTTCACGTCACATATGGTCGACGCACCTGCCGGAACAGCGAGGCCGAGGCCTTCAGAATATCACGGTGAACATTTTGCATCGAAATCTATCCGGAATTTGAAAAATTGAGCACGTCACGACCTGCCCCAACCTGATTCTTAGAGACACATCGTATCACACTTGATGTGGGGGGGAACGCACTCCCGGCCTTCCTGCCTGGTCCAATGACCAATGACACAATGATGTGCTTGTTTTGGAGACTGCAGAAGATGTGCCGTGTGTTCTAGTGGGAGCTTGGAAACAGCAGAATCCCTCGGGAGGGAGAGATAGCACCTCAGCCAGAATGATTCTTTTTGTTCATGTCTTATTTGAATCCATCTCGCCACAGGAAGCTGCTCCCATGTTGGTGTTTCCTGTTGCTGAGCTGCCAGCCGTCGCTGTCAGCGCACGACTTTTTCACCTCAATCGGTAAAAGGTCTCATTTTTCTAACATCGCGTGCCACGCACGACAATGACGCGTGTCGATGTCGCGCCCATGTTCCACAGGCCAAATGACGGATCTGTTGTTCACGGAGAAAGACCTCGTCACATCCCTCAAGGACTACATCCAAGCTGAGGAGAACAAGTTGGAGCGGGTCAAAAAGTCAGTGTGTCGACGACCCCGGCGCAGCGTCTTCTAAGTGTAAAGCTAACTTGGCGTTCTTTGGCAGGTGGGCCGATAAACTGGAATCTTTGACGGCCACGGCCACACAAGACCCCGAGGGCTTCCTGGGGCACCCGGTCAATGCCTTTAAGCTGATGAAGAGGCTCAACACCGAGTGGGGGGATCTGGAGAGTCTCGTCCTCAGCGACACCACCGATGGTTCGTAAATAAAAACACTGATTTCACTTCTTGGCTAGCTTTCATGTGCAACATCATTGGCCGTCTGTCCTATCAGGTTTTATTTCCAACCTGACCATCCAAAGGCGGTACTTCCCGACGGATGACGACCAGACTGGCGCGGCCAAAGCTCTCCTCCGATTACAAGACACATACAAACTGGATGCCCACACCATCTCCACAGGAAACCTACCTGGTACGTTACCCACATTGGTGAAGTCAGACTTTGCTGCGGGCAAACGACATACATAAAAGAGACATGCTTTTTTTTTTTTCCCCCCACCACAGTTTAAAACCCTTCATAGGTCTTCTTAATTAGGGCCTGCCCAATTCATCAGTTGATATTAGCTTTTTTTTGATTTTTAAAAATTGTTCAATGTTTTTTTTTTTTTGTTTTTGTATTTTTTTGGTAATTTTTGCAGATTTATTTAAACACACCAACACAACATAAGACAAAAATAAAGGCATTCAAACATTTCTTCCCCACAAGAAATATAAGGGGGAAAAAATCGGCCGATTTTTGCTTTCTCTCTATTGTAAAAGGAAACAAAGGGATCAAAAAATAAGTTAATTTATTCCTTATGTATTATGTATTTATTACTTGGTTGCCAAAATTGTATTCTGCCAAATATCGGAATCGCAACGGCCTCAAGAAATACACAACACCCAACTAAAAAGTTTTATAAACAAAGTGCTACTTTAATATAAATGGAGCTACTCAACTTACCTCAACATAATTCCTTGCCAGCAAGATGCCACAAGATGGTGACAATGCAATATTTTTTATTGCTCTTTCGAAGCACTAAAACACCGAAGAGGTGACTGTAATACAAACACATCACACGTTCTTTGTGGATACTGTATGTCCCTCTTTTATATTCATGTTAATATCACCGTGTGCACATCAGGGGTGAAGCACAAGACTCTCATGACGGCAGAGGACTGTTACGAGCTGGGAAAGATTGCCTACACGGATGTCGACTACTACCACACGGAGCTGTGGATGGCGCAGGCCCTGAAACAGCTCGACGACGGTGAAGAGTCCACTGTGGATAAGGTCACCGTGCTGGATTATCTCAGTTATGCCATCTACCAGCAAGGGGAGTTGGAGCGCGCCCTGGGGTACACCAAGAGACTCCTTGAACTCGGTTAGTCCCTGTACCAAAATGTCAGTTGAACAAAAATGGATGCAGACTAGATTTTTGTTTGTCAGGATGCTATCACATTCTGCGCCAAAAAGTCACAGACGCCAGATGGTTGGCCTCATTTTAGAAAAATGCTCCTCGGTTATTATTGCAGAGTATAATTATAGCAGAGTTTAAGATGTCTTTGTTTGATAGCAATTGCAGTTGGCTTCCTTTTTTTTGCCCACAACATTCAGACCCAGAACATCAGCGAGCCAAAGGCAACGTGAAGTACTTTGAGTTCCAGCTGGAGAAGCAGAAAAAGACGAAAAAAGAGGACACGGCCATTGAGAAGGAGCCTGAGAAGAAAGAGACACCCGTCAAGAAGAAGCAGAAGCAGAAGAAGGACAGGAAAACCTTCAGTCTGATGCCTGAGAGGAAGAAGTACGAAATGCTGTGTCGCGGGGAGGGCATCAAAATGGTGAGCAGCGCTTTTAGATGACAAAAATATCGTCATTTTCTAAGGACGTCTTTAGTTCTGAACTCCTTGGTTGTGTTTGTTTTCCATCGCGCTAGACTCCCCGTAGGGAAAGCCGACTGTTCTGCCGTTACTATGACAACAATCGCAACCCCTTCTATGTGCTGGGACCGGTCAAGCAGCAGGATGAGTGGGACAGCCCCTACTTAGTCCGCTTCCTCAACATCATCTCTGACAAAGAAATTGCCAAGGTCAAAGAGCTGGCAAAGCCCAGGGTAAGTCGTCTCATCTTTGTCTCGAAAGTGTGGTGGTTTTATCGTCACTGTTTTGATGCCGCTTCGGTTGTATCGAAATGTCACACTTGAAACGGAAGATTCTGGCCTGTGTAATCATGTATACAGTTCAAAAGCGAATTGCCCCAAATTAAAACCAAAAGACATTTTGCTGCCGAATGAAATATTTTTTTGTCAATGAGGGGGTGAGGGGTTGGCTTGGGATGCCCACCCACCTTGATTTAGCGCCACTGCAATTAACCCTTGGAAGAAAAAAAAATTGCTGTCTTTCACTGAGTCACTTAGTTGTGAAACTCTTCCTTGTTTGTGTCTGTATGTTTGTATTATACTGCCACCTAGTGGCTAAAGTGTGCACCCAAGAATGAAACACAATAACCCCCGCTCGTGCGTGTGGGTCGAAAGTTCACGGTGCCACGATTTTGCTATTTTTGTACAGTTAACCACGCTATTTGGTCTTACCCTTGTTTGTATTGAATGGAATTCCTTTGTTGAACACTAGATGGCGGAGCACTTACTTAGTTTGCTATGATGTCAATTTTGAAAGCACAACAAGTGTTTCAGCACGGCCCAGTTGTTGAAAATGATTGAATGTCATCCAGTCTCATCCTGCTTTTTACACCTACAAAAAAAAGATTGGCTTTATCTTGATTGGCTTTCGGTGCATTTTAAATGCACATCTTTGAGTGTGGTTTTTATACTCAGTATATTGTGAGACGTTTCTAAGTTGGGGTGGGGGAAAAGGGGTGGTGGGATTTGTTGACTTTCAACACAGAGGCATTGGTCCTCTGGAACACTCTGGAGAATATTTTGGTGTTATCCGTTGCTCCTGCTCTTGTGTGTTTTGTATGATTTCAAACGTGTGTTTAAAAACCTTTAACGAAACAAGTCGAGGCACTTCTGTATTTGTGTACACGCAATTAGAAAGCCAGAGTTACACAACATGGCTCCTTTAAAACCATGCCCAAAGCAAAGTAGCCTGTGCTCAGGTATATCTCTCCTGCGTCCGGTAGAGCGGGGCACAGTTCGTCAAATAAACAAACATACACACACACACATGCGCATGTGTGTGGTAAATCCTCTGCCTGGCTTCACAGCTGCGCAGGGCTACCATCTCCAACCCCACCACGGGAGTGCTGGAGACTGCTTCGTACAGGATCAGTAAAAGGTAAGTTTTATCCAGGGTTTGCCCAAAACAGACAAGGGAGTCCTAATGGAGGAAGTGGCATTCCTCCTCTTCCCCTCAATACCCCCCACCCCTCCCCCTGCTATAGTTGATCTTAACATAGTTGCTTTTTCATGCGCCCGGAGCCGTTTCAGAGACAAAATGGATGTTCAGTGGAAATTGCAAGTCATACCTCATGAAACATGCTCTCTTTTTAAGCAGTTAACATTGACATCTAGTGACTGTTTCTGCTTTTCTCTTTCTCTCTCTCTCCTTCCTCCTTCCTCGTCTCTGACTGTCTGTCCGCTGGTGTCTTGCTTCTCTTTCTGTCCCCCTCTCTCTCCATCCATCTTGCGACGGGAACACCCGTAGTTAAGGCGAGCCACGGTGCATGACCCCCAAACTGGGAAGCTCACTACAGCCCAATACAGAGTCTCCAAGAGGTAAGGGGGGGAAACAGGTCAAGCAAACTCTTCTTGCGGACCCTTCGCAGCTTGGTTCCAAATGGAAAACATGTCACTGTCGCTTATCTGGAACGATTACATTGTCACAACTCTCCTCTCAGGCTGCTCCTATTTGTGACATTGCAGAGTTGCAATAATTTTGGCCAATGAGATTTTTTTTTTTTTGGCGAGAATATCCAAGGCCGAGCACAGAATGAATATTTCCTCTGTCGTACTTGTGGGAATGAATCTCTACTCTGCTGCATTCTTTCATGTGCTCGTCACAGCTGCTGCAGTTCTGCTTACGCTTCCGCAGCCTCCATATCAGCAATCTAAAAGGCTGGAGAGACATAAAGGGATAGATAGCGAAAGCAAAAGCAATTCAACATGGTATAAATTTGCTGCGTGTATATAGTTGTGTCCGTTATTGAAAAAGCTAAATAATGTGGAGTGATTTTGGACTCATGACACAATTTCTTGTGACTGTTTTTCCACATGAAAAATCTCTTAGTTGTGGAAATGATTCAAAGCAGCCTGCCAATTCAAAAAAATAAAATTGTGGAAATGATGTGCGAGTGCAAAGTTTCACAACTTGCCTGTCTTATTTCCACGAGCAAGGAATGCGGAGCGGAATGTCAATCTGACCTCTTGATGAGCTCACTGTGCAAAGACGCACGAGGGAACCTTTTGGTCGGCCCGTGTTGACTTCCAAAGTATGACGCAAAGACGAATGGAGGAGATACAAATGCATTTAATTTGAAATTATTTAGATTGAGGACATCCTGCCTCAGCCCTGAACCAAAAATTCCACTGAGCAGTTCATAAAATCAACCCCCGCCCCCTCCCACCCACCACCTCGAACCCTGAGCTGATTGGAGATTCTGAATCTTGGGCCTTTTTTTTCCCCCCCTTGTGCTTCCTTCTCTGTGCCCCCATTTTTTTTTTTTTTTTTTTTAGATTGTGCTTTACGTTTCCTTCAGCATGACAGCTCTCGCCGCTAGCTCGTTCCTAATTTTGTTTTCTGCCGCCCGCAATCACTTCCGTGCTGGGAATTCTTCTTCTTTCTCAACCGGCCCTGCTCTGTTCCAGCGCTTGGCTCACAGGCTATGAAGATCCCGTCATTGAAAAAATTAACCAGAGGATCGAGGATCTCACCGGCTTGGAAATGGATACAGCAGAAGAGCTGCAGGTGACATGCGCGTTTTGGAGAGTTTCTACTAAGCAGTGGAATTTCCCAAATAATATCACCCCAACTTCACCGCTTTCATTTAAAAAAAAAAAAAAACGTTTATGCACCATTTCACTTCACAGGTTGCAAACTATGGTGTTGGCGGTCAATACGAGCCTCACTTTGACTTTGGAAGGGTATGTCAACACACGCACGCATTCACATGGACGTCAGGATGTGTTTTAACTCCAGAAGTCGAAACCTGACGATCATTGTTTTCGCCGCAGAAAGACGAGCCAGATGCCTTCAAAGAGCTCGGAACGGGCAACCGCATAGCAACGTGGCTCTTCTACGTGAGTCTTGATTCTAATACCCGTCTCATGCATCATATATTTTTTATGAACAACTGAGGAGTGATGGAGAAGAAAAAAAAAAAACGAGCACTGAATTGGAGTCTTCCCTGCTTGTTGTAGATGAGTGACGTTGCAGCAGGGGGCGCCACAGTATTCCCTGATGTCGGAGCGTCGATTCGACCCCAAAAGGTGAAGTGACCATTACCATATGACTGACTGTGAATATTGAGCGCTTGCACATAAGCAAGCGTGTGTTATTGTTTTAGCCTTTCGTGAAATCGAATAAATAGATTTGAAGTGTCAGAGGGCAGCAAGGCCTTGACTGCTTGCTGGTGTCAATAATATCAGGAGCTCTGGGCTTCAGTTGCAATCTAAATTCTAATATTTGTTTCGCGGTATTGTTTTCACTTATAGCCAACAGTTCATTTCCTTCAATTCAATTCAGTCCACTTTTATAACAAAGAAAGAAACAATACATGAGCTAAAACAATTACAAGAAGAAGCGAAGGTTTAAAATCAAATTGACTGCACTGCTTCCAGTGACGGGACAGAGATGTTCGATTCATCGGTCCAATCAGATTTCAGCCTCGCTGTTGCCATGTGAAGCAAAACTGCCAAGTGCCTTCACATTTAGAATCAGTGTTACTTGCCTATGTAACTTCATCAGTAATAATAATGGGATCAGAAAACACATTTGCCCCCAAAAGGGCCAGTGAGGCAGCCCACGATAGTGTCATCATTTTTCTGTCCTCTGATTGGTTGGTCAGAGAAAGCCAAATTCGATGGGATGGACTAGGGTCAAATTAGGCCCGATTATCAGTTATGTGTGTCGTTTGTGGCTAATGTTTTTGTTTTATTTTTGTTTTGTCTCCAGGGTTCTGCAGTGTTCTGGTACAATCTGTTTCCCAATGGGGAGGGCGACTACAGCACGCGACATGCTGCTTGTCCTGTTTTGGTGGGCAACAAGTGGGGTGAGTTTCTCAACGTGAATCCCTACAAGCCGCGTGAATGAATACGAGTAAAAATGTGTTTGTTTCCTCTTTCCCCTCCCGCTCTTTAGTATCAAACAAATGGATTCATGAACGAGGCCAAGAGTGGCGGCGACCATGTGGTCTAAATGAGACTGATTGATTGAAGCAAGAACAACTCTCACCCCCTCCTCGCCCGGCCCAGAGCACCCTGCTGCCGATCACAGATGACACTACATGGACGCTTGGGGGTCCATATGGCACACATTCCCCAAGCTCCAACACTCCCTTTATTTCACAGCCCAAGAGATTGTTTGGAATCAGGACAGCGTCGGCGTCGCTGCGATAGATAGCTCCCGAATTGCCACACCGTGACCTGCGGTTCTGCGGCTATGCTATCCTTCAGTCGCAGGAAAGCCTACACCCCCACCCCACTTCACCCTCCACCACTCCTGTCAGTTGGCATTCTTCAGAAGCCTGACTCATTCACTCCTTCACACACCTTCTCGCGAGTTTACACTATTTCATTGCACGACGATTTGCAAAGCGAGCACCGCTAGCTCACAGCGCGCTATGCGCAAGTTGAGTTTGAGTTGAGAGTTGCTCTTCTCTTCAGGTCATGGGGACATCATGAAAAAAGAATAGATTTTTGTCATGGATGTCGAAGTGATGAAAGGCAGTTTTAACATAATGGCTCTTAATCAGAACAGTTGTGAGATGCGGTTAGCACATTTGACTCACAGGTTTTTGGTTTGAATCTATGTGATGTGGAGCTTTCATGTTCTCGTACGCATTTTTCGGGTTTTCTCCAGGTATTTCTTTCCACATCCGATAAATAAAAAAAATACACGCATTGAAGATTCTAAATTGACCAAAGGTGTGAATGGTTGATTATCTATTATGTGTGTCAGAAAAGTTTCAGGACTGGTGTTTCAAACACAAACTACAGGTTTTCCCCTTCAGTGGGCCAGACAATCAACCAGCATGCCACTCCGGGCATTGAATCTGACACCTTTGCCCGAAGGGAAACACTTCAAATTGGGGAAAAAAAGTGTAGTTTGGATTTGAAATACTACTGGTGCTGTACAAGTACTTTGACTTGTGAGAGATCCAAGATGCAAGACGTCACTTGACCATTTTGTTTTTCTGAGATACAAAGTCCACTTCAGACCACCGCTGCTAAATAGCGGCAGCGCACTACCTACCCAATTTGCAGTGACCGTCATTTCGCATTGGTTTGATTGCAAGGGAAGGGCAGTGCCAGGCGGTGGCAGGAATGCGCCATTAAACTGGTTTGCAAACTCCCCCAACAGAATAACAAGGAAGACCAATCGATTCGGTACAGTTGTTTTGGGCTCACATTGTCCGTTTGTAAGTTGTAATGTTAAGAGCAAGAGTTGCCACTGTGTGTTTTAATACAGTACAAGGACATTGTTCGGGGTGCTGGGGTGGGGAAAGGTGGTTTGAGATACAAGCATGGTCATGGAACGATTTGTACTCATGTCTCAAGGCAACCTATTGCAGTGGAACCCGGATAGTTACTGTTCGAAAGCCCTTTTTTTTTTCGTGGAGATTTGTTCTTGGTAGTTTTGACAGTGGGGGTTTTCATGTTTTTCAATGCAGTTATAATGACATCAATTAGCCGATGTCCTGGTCCCATGAAGGTCCACTGTATAACTTTGTGATACCAGTCCTGGAACTTTTAAGGCACACCCATGTCGATGAAAAATGCAGATGGATGAACATAGCCACTTGAACACACATCCAAACATAAAATCAAGCCTTTGATGTCCAATTCAAACACGCTCCCAGTGGTTTGCCTTTTTTGAAATATTGGGTTTTGCGAGGAAACAATCATTTTATTTATACGACCCAAACCATTTTTTTGTGTTAATGTTATGGCAGTCCTCGTTAATTATAGTTTGTAAGACATTAAAAGTTGTTTGTATGAAGTTTGTTCATGTCTTTTTCTTTACGGGCGCGTGCATGCGAGAGCGCGCGACCTCGACGGGAAGGAACGCGTGGCTCACGTGACCACGCCCCGACGAACGATAACCGGCCGCCCCCGTCCCGCACAAGGCAACCGGGGCCAGACGTCTGTCAGGTCGGGGGGACAAGGGCAAAGCGTTCGCGTGTATGACCCAGCCACAAGTCGGACAAGCATCACTTTGTTTTCAATAACTTGTTTCGAATTTCTTTTACTCCACTTGAAGTCAAGTTTCGAAGGCCCACCGAAAAGATGATGACCATGACCCACATGGAGAGCACGGTGCGTTACGACAACGGCTACGAGGATGAGTACATGCTCCAGGAGGACGAGTGGGACCGGGACATGCTGCTCGACCCGGCCTGGGAGCAACAGCAGAGGAAAGTAAGTCCAAAATTGGCCCTGGAACGCAACAAAAACACTCGACCAAGACTCTTCCAATCAACGACGTTTGGTGTGGTTTGCGCTTTTTATTCCAGGTTAAGATCCATGTACTAGTCAGCTCTTTGCTCTTAGTAGTTAGACAAATCAGTTTGTCTCACTCGTAACGTTTTACTTCCACTGCTTGTCCGAGATCCCCGTACAGTATAGTAAGGGCAGCTACTAGTGCAGCAAAACTGCACTAATTGACATTTCGTTCAGCATTAAATGTTAACTCCTACACTGTTATAATGTCATTAGTTACTAAGCATAGCACACAGTTGTCAACTAGTGCAGTTTTGCCTCACTAGTAGCATATTGTTATCCCTCTAGTGAGGCAAAGCAAGGCTGGTTTATTGACAGTACAGTATATAGCACATTTCAATCACAAGGCAACCCAATGTGCTTCACACAACCAAAGGCACAACATCTACTAGTAGCGCACAAGTGTCAACTAGTGCACGGTTTTGCCTCACTAGTAGGGTGTACAGTGGTTGCTCAAGTCTGAGGGCAAATTATTAGAATGGCAACAGGTGTCTACAAGGTTTAATTGCATCTTCTGCTATCTAGTGGACGAGCATTCAATTATTCTGCCTGTCACTGTCGATAGGTGAACATTATTTCGTGATCGTTTAAAATGGAGAAAGCATACACTTGAAATTGAATCGAAACAAAGTGAACTGTTGTCAAACTTCCAGTCATGGACTCCAGCAGTCTTCCGCTGGCTCTTTGACGGACGGGTCCCAGCAAGGCTAACAATAGCCCTGCTTTCCAGCGGCTCTTTTCTCTCTCTCTTTCTCTCCGGTGATACGCTCGGAATGCGAGCTGTCAACAGATGCTCCCAAACACATGATGACGCTCTCGGGATTTAGAATGGTCGCTGCCTTCTAATTTTAAACACCGCCACTGGCAGGCATTGTCGTAGGGCTAAGCCCGCTGTCCTTGGTGCGGAATGCTTTTGTTTATAGCGACGGCACGCAGAAAATATTGCACCAGCCTGGCTGAATTTAGCCTCGGGGGAGGGGGGGCATGCTCGCAGTTGATTTTAGGGCTTTAGGATTTGGCTTCTTTGCACAGCTGGAGGCACCAGTGCTTCCACCTCAAATGTCTCTCCTCCAACACACTCACACAGAGCCCCTCCCAGCGTCAAGATGAGGAAACGGTTTATTTTTGGCAACACAAGGGGCAAATCACAATTACAGTATTTTGAGGAATTTTGTCAACACGATAATGAATCCCATTTAGTCATCATGTCAAGGACAACATCTGTATTTTTTGTTATACTTTTCAACAAACCATATGAAGACAGTTTTCGGTGCAAATGTGAAACTTTAAAATGGATGGATTATCATTTTAGAGTCAATGATAGTCACAAACCAAGTTTTACACACATATTTATAATTTACCAACTCACCATGATGCTCCAATTTTTGCTGTATTTTTTTTTCTCTCGCCATGACTCAGCAGGTCACTTGAGCATCTTCACAAAGCCTTAACCATGCCTTTGCCCCCTGGTGGTTGGCTGACGACTGGTTCAGAGCCCGCAAATTATATAATAAATATCGCTTCATTATCAGACAGAGTTTTGCAGATTATACAGCAATATAATACTCATTTTCTCATGAAACAGTTTTCACGTTGGCTCCAGTTGCAGTTGAACTATCTCCCTGCACAAAAGGTAGCAGCGTTCAAATGCAACTCTGTCAAAGCTGACATGTTGTGACGTGAGGAATGTGTCCCTGGTGTTTATTTTGAAGTCATCTCTTCATGGACAAGAAAATAATTAAATGTGATTCGGCGTTTAAGGGCAATCTGCATAAATAATGTTTTGCCTGTAACTTCCCTCATTATTCAGCCTCCTTGCTGCATAAATTCAGAAATAAAGAAAAAAATGATCTGATGAAGGCTGTTGCCCAAATATCATCTTTTGACAGATTGAAGATCAATTTTTCATCTGCTATGGAGTGTGCGATAATGTTTTTTATTTTTATTTTTATTTAAAAGCCTCTCAAGGTCACAACAAGTGTCTTGTGTATGACGGTGTCCATTATAATCAGACTATGGCATTGCTCCTACTGTTCGGGCTCTGGATTTGACCTATTCATTCAAACGCCAAAAGTCGGATTTCATTTTATAATCCTGATACAGTCATGCGCCTCTCTGGCACTTCTTTCAAGGTATTCCACTATCTCTCGAACTGTTATGAGGGTGACCTGGAAGAATGATTGAGATAAGAGAGCCTGTAACCAATCACATGCCCATACAGTGACGGACAACAGGGAACAATTTCTCCGTCCACATGACATTTTCACTGTCGCTGACACGACGACACATTCTGACGTTATTCTCCCCCAGCGGGTCCCTTATCGTGACGCACAACAGAGCCCTCTATATTTAACACCTTATATCAGACGGAATGCTGAGCTCTGCGGTCGGCACCCGGCTCTTCAGCCATTTCTGGCGAGTGAGCGACCCGACAAAAATAGGAGGAGAAGGACAATAATCCCATCTTAACTGGATTTACAGTATCTCTCAGAAAGCACATTTGTTCCAATGCTACGGATGAAAAGAGGTGATATTTGACACTTCGGAGTCAGTACAGGCCAAATTTAATTTGAGAAAAGGCGCACATAATTATTAGAAAAGCTGGCGGCACGCCGCCTAAAAAAAAATGCCACTGACAGTATGAAACCTGAAATAATAATCTTCCCTTTAGGTTTCTTGGTTCCGGTAAGTAGCAGCAATCTGGACGTACAATTTTGCAGACCAAAGGACCGCGCAATTGACAAGTGTAAATCTAGAGGCCCAAGTTGACCTGCCATCCGTGACACGAATATCTGAGTGTCATCTGGAAAGTTGTGGTCGGACACTTGGAAGGGACGTATTAACTGGCCTGATGGAAACATGTATAGTTTTAACAATAGGGGTTCCAGGATTGACCCCAGGGGATCACCATAGCTCATAGCCATTTATTCTGAGGCACGGTTACCTATTTCACCAGAGTACAAATGCATTCTGTCTGTAACCTCTGCATTATTGTTGTTGTTCTTTTTTTATTCCTACCCTAATATAGCGCCTGGTCCTTCTAGAACCTTGTAGTGGTCTGCACCATGCTGCTGCAGAATATAATGGTTAATTTATATTCTGTCATCAAGCTTGATTGACTTGCTGTCTCTGTTCCTGTAGACCTTCACTGCCTGGTGTAACTCACACCTGAGGAAAGCTGGCACTCAAATCGAAAACATTGAAGATGACCTGAGAAACGGACTGAAACTCATGCTGCTTCTGGAAGTGATCTCAGGTCAGATTACAGAATGCTGTGGTGCCGGTTCATTTCTGACTGTACTGATCTACATTTGTCTGAACGGGTTTCTGTCGTGTCCCCCTGCCCGTGTACAGTATTTACTCACATGACCTTCCCACAATGGCATGTTGGCAGGTGAGAGGTTATCTAAGCCGGACAGAGGGAAGATGCGCTTTCACAAGATTGCTAACGTCAACAAAGCACTGGATTTCATCACGAGCAAAGGGGTAAAACTGGTCTCCATCGGAGCTGAAGGTACCAGAAGCCTCGGCAAAACATATAGAACAGAAAATATTACCCTCGCGTTCGCTAATAGGATTTATGTTTGCGTTTCAGAGATTGTGGACGGGAATGTGAAGATGACGCTTGGAATGATCTGGACAATAATTCTCCGCTTTGCCATTCAGGACATTTCTGTTGAAGGTGTGTTGATGAAAAAAAATCTATTATTGTATTCCACAGAAGCGCCCGTGACTGTCATAATGTAAAAAAAAAAATATACCATTGTACTGCTAACATCTGTGCAGAAACATCTGCCAAAGAGGGCCTCCTCTTGTGGTGTCAAAGAAAGACTGCCCCCTACAGGAATGTCAATGTTCAGAACTTCCATGTGAGGTAAGTCAGCATTTGACCTCCCAAAGTAATGGAAGCGAGACATTTCAGAGCTAACGACAGAATCTTTCCCTTTCTCAACACACAATTTAATCACATCATATTTTGGTAGTTAGCATAACACAAGCAAATGCAATTTTTAGAGCGTATCTACAAAATGAAGAATTCAGTTTCCAATTTTGGCAACCCTGAAACTCGCGGTTTGCATGGCCTTTGAAGACAAACAAACAAACAAAAAAAAAAAGGTGCCTTTGTGAACTGACATGTTGGCTCTCTCTGCTCATCGTCCGGTGAAGCTGGAAGGACGGCCTGGCCTTCTGCGCCCTGATTCACAGACACAGACCCGACCTGCTCGACTACTCTAAACTCAGCAAGGTGTCGTGCGTGCGCATGAGCGTGTGTCACCTGTAACCTGTGATGCCGTGCCACTGACCTGCACACGCAGTCATAACGTTTCACAGTGTGAGCCGATTAGAAAAAAAAAAACACACACACATGAAAGTGTGCACTATGAATTAAGTCTAAACTAATCATCGCTTTAAACACTCATGGCTTGCGTAGGTTCGCATGCAATAAAATGAAGGCAGAGAGTTCCATCCATCCACTTCCCATGCCGCTTTTTCTCATTCAAGTTACAGTTGGGGTTGGCTGACTGTGGGCTGACTGTTTAAGGCCACGCTCTGTTGACGCTGCTTGTCATTTAAATTATGACATGTTGGTGTATTTAAAACAACCACGTTACTGCCTTGAAGTCCGCTAGCTTGATGCTAACACACAAAGGGAAACGCCATCGATGGGAGAGTTTTCGATTAAAATATAGCCAGGGGAGAATCACAATTGCGCATTTATATTCCGAGTGTGGCCGCTGCGGCTGTTCAGCAGGAGTAACTCATCCGTCGTCAGTCTTCCAAGCAGAAGCCCTCGCTTTTCAACACTGGTCTGGAACGGTCGCGGAAACATGAGCCTCGTCCCCCCCTGCGGAGCTGGGCTTCGCTATTACAGTCACCTCGCGTACGCCGCAGAGACCGCTTGTCCTCATGAGAGTTAAGAAGATCACACGAGCTCAGTGGAGTATCACAACGAGGCGCATCACAACTTTTCCGCCACTTCCCACTGCTCCCCCCCCCCCTCCCCTTTTCCCCTCACACACACGTTCAGTCACCCATGGACTTTGGAGATTGCAGACAGTGTCACTGTGCAGCTGTTGAGCTTGGCTCCAGGTGAGCGTTCCTGTCGGGCTCGCATTGTTGAAGCACAGGCTGGCTCAGGATGTCCTCCTGTCCATCCTGGCATCATCTGATCCCTCCATCTCATCCTCTGCTGGATGGAGGAGCAGCTGGCCTTGCCTGTTATGTAGGCAGCAGCCGCCTTTGTGGCGCAGAGAACAATGGCGGCGGAACTTCCGTATGATCCCTTTACCCCCGTCGACCGTCACCGACTGGCCGGTTGAGCAGTGACGCACTCGGCTGTTGGTCCCACACTCTGTCCGGTACTGCGACAAGAGTCAAATTTATGAGTAAAGGTACTCAAAATGCAGTGAACCCCCCCGCCTGTTTGTGGTTCGCCATTTCTTTTTTGTTGTCACGTATTCTCTGCGACATGGTTTTGAAAAAACTCAACTTTCAAGATGCTGCCAGAGCCGTGGCTAATAGGAAAGTAGAAATTGGTGTCAAGGAAGTAGCTACATTGAAGGGGGAGCTGGTGTTTTCGGCCGGGTTGTTAGCAGAAGCGACTTTACTCATGTGGTAGGCTTCAGCTTTTAGGCCGTGTGGCTTCAATTCCGATCCAGTCTGGTCCATCGTGTAAATAGTTGTTTTTTTGCTCAATGTGGCCTGTGATTGACTGGCGACCAGTCCTGGGTGTAGTCTGCCTTTTGCCCAAAGTCAGCTGTGATAGGGCTCTGGCTACCCGCTACCCTGAACAGGACAAACTATAATGGCGAATCCGATTTCTTATCATGAGATAAAGTATTTTGGAATACAACCTGAATGAAGTTGTCACAATGAAATAGTACAATTGTGTTCATGGGTTGCAACAAAAGGCAATAAATGACTTGTTTTCTTCTAGTCTGGCAACCTAATTCCAAGAACATTATTTCATTCCCCCTGTAATATATCAGCTTTATTTTTCGAACACTAAGACGTTATAACGCCTCATAACTTTTCTTTTTTTTTTTTTTTTTCTGTACTTTGGTCGATTGAAATCTACAAAACACCCAAATCGTATTTGAGCAATCCTCAGGGATTCACATATGTGTGTTGATTTAAATCCAAACCATCTCCAGATTGCTTGGCCCTTGTCAGCTTCGAACACCCCACTGCAACACGCAAGATGAATTGCTTGATCGGAAACCGCAATTAACGACAGAGGGAGTCATTAAGGGCATTCCGCAATTGTTAGGCCAAAACGTTATCGATTTCCACGAGCGGCCTCGTTGGTGAAACGCTGCACTTCAGTCTAATAAAAGCTCCCCACGTGAGCGTTTTCCCGACGACAGATCTTCTGAGAAATGAGCATTGCATGCAAGTGATGAGGAAGTATAACGTGTTCGCCGTTGCATGAAGGTCAGGCCCCGCTGGCATTCGAAATCCGGCGTTGCTGTTTCATCATGTGGAATTGTATTTCTTTATTTAGGATGATCCTCTGGGCAACCTGAACCTGGCTTTTGACATAGCGGAGAAACACCTGGACATTCCCAAAATGCTTGATGCCGAAGGTACGTTTTAGTTGCAAGACAGTTTTTATGATTCATCTTTTTATTCTTTTGTCCGTCCCCCGACAATAATTTCCCCCTTCTTTTCATTTTGACCTCACCTCCCCTGCAGATATCATCAACACCCCCAAGCCTGACGAGAGAGCCATCATGACGTATGTGTCCTGCTTCTATCATGCTTTTGCTGGCGCCGAGCAGGTTGGCAAAATCATTTTATCCCATAACACGATTTGCTTATCCAACCTCACATGCTAATATCAGTATAAACGGATACCGCACATTCAGACCTACTGAATGAAATCCTCAAACTGCGCATAATGTTTCAGTGCCGTGACGTGGTCATAGTACGTAATGTTCTTGCGGATTAAAATAATATACTTAACTACACTTTATAGGAGTAAAATCTGTCTCATTTTTTGATGAACGTTTAGGCCTACTAGGCTACTGTATTTTAATTTCGGTCATTTCGGTGGTACTTGGGCAGCCAAGTAGCGGTATGTTTCTTTTTTAGGCAGCACTTGGTGTCAATATTTCACGATCAATTCGCTAATGAGTTCAGTTTTCATTCCCTCAGCACGTTTGCACGAACAGTGAAACCAAAACGTATACTTTGAGAATAATATTGGAATTATTGAGAGAATGGCCCACTTTCACTCACTGTAATGAGACTGTTTTTTTTCCTTCCCTCAGGCTGAAACGGCTGCCAACAGAATCTGTAAAGTGTTGGGTGTAAACCAGGAGAACGAGAAGCTGATGGAGGAGTACGAGAGGCTGGCCAGCCAGGTAACCATGATGAAAAAAATGTCATAGTTTACTTTGCACTAAGGGTGGCTGCTAAATAGTTAAATTTACATGATGAATGAAGCAGGACTTTGTAGCTCTAAAGGTTTCAGAAGAGAAAAAAAAAAGCAGTTTGTAGGCAGTTCAATGATAAACAGATATAGTGTCAGTATCTAACAGTAATTGTACTGTAATCTAATATACTTGACAGTGAGCCATAAATATACAGATTAAAAATAAATTAGAATACGTTACGCAATTTATAATCCTCATTCTTTGAGCTGTCGGTTTTCCCTCCTCAAAACTGACATTCGAAGCAACCTGAGAATCCTAATGCTGCCAGAATCAATGAACCGGTCAGAACCAGCCGACGACACATTTCAATGAAAACCCCGCGAAGCTTTTTCACAGTATTCCCAACTGGCATCATGTTGTGATATTAATTATCTCGGCGTGGCCCTCTCCAGCTGCTGGAGTGGATCCGCCGCACCACTCCCTGGCTGGAGAACCGGACCCCGGAGAAGACCATGGCAGAGATGCAGAGGAAGCTGGAGGACTTCCGGGACTACAGACGCCAGCACAAGCCTCCCAAGGTGCAGGAGAAGTGCCAGCTGGAAATCAACTTCAACACCCTGCAGACCAAGTTGCGCATCAGCAACCGGCCTGCTTTCATGCCCTCCGAGGGCAAGCTGGTGTCTGTAAGTGACTCCAAATCCTTCATTCACTGAACTTGGCATCACTCATTGCCAGGCCAGGAGAGAGACGCAGAAGCGTGTGGTGATTATTATTATTATTATTATTTTTTTTCCCCCTCTCTGATGATTGTGCCTCCAGGATATTGCCGCAGCATGGCAGGGCTTGGAGCATGCGGAGAAAGGCTACGAGGATTGGCTCCTCACGGAGATTCGCAGGTTGGAGAGACTGGACCACCTGGCCGAAAAGTTTCGCCAAAAGGCCACCAATCATGAAAATTGGGCCAGCGGTGAGCAGTTGTACACACGGTTCATCTCAAAACTCCACACACACCTGTTCAAATGCAAGATTTTTGTCATCTAAAAAAAAAAAAAAAAAAAAAAACGAGCCCGTGATGAAGAGACTTCGAAGCCGTACTACTCAATAATAATCGCAAATCAAAAGAAACCTTTCAGAGAGAGAAAGTCACAATTGGGAATGTGGCTGTGTTCAAATTGAGAACAACTGGAGCCAGCACACAACTGCCACCATTTCAAGCGCCCCTGATGAACCCCAAATAAAGTTAAGCCGATACAGGCTATAAGTCACACGGAAAAAAGTTTTGAAATGACTTATCATGGTCTCATTTTTTTATTTTAGTTTTTATACATCACAAAAGCCTCAACAGATGTGTGTAGACTTCTGTCCCCTATGTCTTTACGAGTTCTTTCTTTTCCCAATACTTTTTTTTTTTTTTTTTTTTTTTTTTTTTTTAGCTTGAGCTCAGCTCGAGTCAGTCCACCGTCTCCACAGTGTTCATTACCGCCGTGAGAAAGTCAGAACTTTTAATCTTTCTTCTCTGAATGTGTGCTCTCAGGCAAAGAAATGTTACTCTCCCTGAAGGATTACGAAACTGCCACCTTGACACAAATCAAGGCGATGCTTCGAAAACACGAGGCCTTTGAGAGCGACTTGGCAGCCCACCAAGACAGAGTGGAGCAGATTGCCGCCATTGCGCAGGAGCTCAAGTACGCAATCCCCGCTCCACATTATTTGCAGTCATTGTCCGAGTCCGCGTATCAGGAGTGTGAAGTCACTCCGCGCTTTATGGCGGGCGCGAATGGCTGAGGCTCACTCGACACATAAATCACATTAAATAAATACATAAAAAAATAAATAAAAAATCACAAAATAAAAAAAAAAATGTTGGACAATCACAAGTTTGAAAAAGCAAAAGTTGATAACTTGGAAAAGTCCTCACTTTGGTCAGAGGTTTACAAAAGCTACTTTTGTGTGTAATTTTTTTTTTTTTTTTTTAGTATTGTACAATATCGACAACACTATCTGCGTTCGAGTAGACATGGCCAGAATGTACTTGTATATTTCCTTCTTTTGTTTTGGTTCATTGTTTTAATATTTACAACCCATTATAAGAAACAATTAAATTCGCACACAAAAAAAAAAATATATCAGCATTTCCACCTTTTGGGGGGTGGTTGAAAACAACATATCTTCTATCATAAGAGTCCATGTTTTCTTTTCCAGTGAGCTGGACTACCACGACGTGGCAGCTGTAAACCAGCGCTGCCAGAGCATCTGCGACTTGTGGGACCGACTGGGAACCCTGACCCAGAAAAGGAGGGAAGCCTTGGAGGTGAGGACTACGAAAGAACGTGAGCAAGACGAACATGGATCGCGCCTGCCTTCACGTCCTCTGGACGCACTGGCATGTGTGGCGAGTCTCCACCAGAGTGCGCTCATGATCCACATCGGTCCACGCTGATGCCTTTCAAACCAAAATATCCAGAGGTGTTTCATATGGGATTGGATGGAGACATGGCTGTCATCGTGTGGCCGCTAACTGGCTCCGGTCCCACCCCGGCCACTTCCTCTCATCCGTGCGGACCATTCCTGACCCGCAAGTGCATGAGTGAGGGCCCAGGAAAAGGTCTGAGGATTAAGCGTGAATGACAGCAACAGAGGCCTGTTGTCTGTCCACGTCCCACTCAACACAATCCCCCTCCGAGCCGAGCCAAAATTGCGGTTAACAAGGCCATGCTAATGTTGTTCTCTCTGGGGTTAGTCGTTAGAACAGGTGCGTCCGTGAGCGTCGGGGGCCGGGCGTGCGGGGGGGTGGTAATTCTCGCTGGGATTTGTCCTGGAAGAGGTCAGCTTGGACATTCGGAGCCTGTATTTTTTTTTTTTTGGATTTATGTGGTGTCGTCATTTCTGCAGCGCACAGATAAGCTGCTGGAGACCATCGACCAGCTGTTCCTGGAGTTTGCCAAACGCTCGGCTCCTTTCAACAACTGGATGGAGGGAGCCATGGAAGACCTGCAGGACATGTTTATGGTGCACACCGTAGACGAAGTCCCGTTAAAAAAAAAAATTTTTTTTCAATAAAAAAAAAAAAAAAAAAAAAAACGAGCCCGTGATGAAGAGACTTCGAAGCCGTACTACTCAATAATAATCGCAAATAAAAAGAAACCTTTCAGAGAGAGAAAGTCACAATTGGGAATGTGGCTGTGTTCAAATTGAGAACAACTGGAGCCAGCACACAACTGCCACCATTTCAAGCGCCCCTGATGAACCCCAAATAAAGTTAAGCCGATACAGGCTATAAGTCACACGGAAAAAAGTTTTGAAATGACTTATCATGGTCTCATTTTTTTATTTTAGTTTTTATACATCACAAAAGCCTCAACAGATGTGTGTAGACTTCTGTCCCCTATGTCTTTACGAGTTCTTTCTTTTCCCAATACTTTTTTTTTTTTTTTTTTTTTTGCTTCGTTTGATCTCAGCTCGGGCCAGTCCC